>NW_027457607.1:1243333-1555000 GCF_050624435.1 Tenrec ecaudatus
GGAAAAACTCATCTTAAGATGGAGAGTATCTATTTGTTTGACCTTGCCCTTGTGGTAATTCTTCTTCCTTGTCTATCCAGAGGTCAGATAAAGCCACCCTTTACTCGGTTGTTTTCTGGGGAAACTATGGGTAGTGGGAAAAATGAATGATTGTGAGTCCACTTGCTTTGAGTCACCAAAATGGGGTTATCTTTCGCTGGGTTTAGAACACCTCTTGGAAGACAGCTGTGCTGTGAAATAGATGCACATCAGTGCTTTCGTGAACTCAGGAACCATAAGTCTTTGCCAGAAGTTAAAAAAAAATCTGGGAGTAGGGAGAAAACATCTCCCAGGGACTGTGTGTTAATAAGAGAATGTGAGCAGGCTGAATTGCTTCCTGGGTGACCTCGGGGATCTACATATGGAGTGGAGGTCAGAGAAATGCAGCAATAAAAGGACTGCTTGCGTATGGGCACGGATACCTGTGGATTTGGTTTACCTGAAAAGGAGAACATGAGGGTGACTCGAGTAAAGTTCTCCATGTGCATCAGGACCCCATTCTTGTTGAATAGTGGCGAGAGCCCATGGTCTAAAAGCAATGTGACCGGTGAATACCCCATGAAGGCTGAGCGAGGTCCCCGGTACGGGTCGACAAGAAGCACACCAGAGGATGATATTGGAGACTGTGAACTGGTGCCTAAGAGTGCTGACTTTATGCACGGCCTGTCCGGCTTTGATTTTGCCGATTAACACAGACTTTGAATGGTTCCTATTGGAATGAAGATTTCTTCATGGCGAGCAATGATATTTCCTCTGAGCAGTTGTTTTATATTTTGGGCCATAGATAAAGTGAATAGCTAAAATTTGGCGTATGATGGCACAGAGTAGTTGGCTTACAATCTTTCTGAGTGGGGGAACATTCCATAAGTTTTAGAATTAAGGTCCTGGTGTTACTTAATTCCATGTTGTGGTTAAAGAATTTTGAACGGGTGCCAGTTTCGCAAATGTGGATTTAGTTCGTGGATTGTGCCAACCTGGGCGATACACACTTGCGGTTAAATCAAGGGCGGAGGGATCAATGGCTCCTTGAGCATTGCCATTCTTGTTGGGTCTCTTCATTTCTGAACATGGGAGCAGGGTGCAGCTGCCTCATCTTGTTCCCTGCTTTAGCTGACAAGGCTCCTTTCCGGCAAGACGTCCCTGAGCCGAAGATACATGGACCTACCCAGAGGAAGCCCGGGCTGTTGGAGTAGCCGTGTAGAGATATGCTGATATATCCACTGCCCACGCTGCTCTGCTTACACATTCACTGCCTCGTCTCTCCTCCTTCAGCCAGCAACATGTCATCTGTTTTGAAAGATGGAGGAGGACACTGCAATTGTTTTTAGACATGTGGGTTAATAGGTTAATGTCGGACTTGTGGGTTTGGACCACACTGCTTTCGGATGTCTGCTTGATGAATACTTAACCTTTATATATGAGTCTCACTTAGACATGAGTTTCTGTGCCCCTGTTTCTCTATGAGAGCCAGAGTCACAAATAGGATACCTAGCAGTGGGGCAATGGAAAAACTCATCTTAAGATTGAGAGTAACTATATGTTTGACCTTGCCCTCATGGTAATTCTTCTTCCTTGTCGATCCAGAGGTCAGACAAAGCCACCCTTTACTCGGTTGTTTTCTGGGGAAACTACGGTAAGGGGGAAAAAATGAAAGTTTGTAAGCCCATTTGCTTGAGCCACCAAAATGGGGTGATCTTTAGCTGGGTTTTGACCACCTCTGGGAAGACAGGTATGCAGTGAAATAGATGCCCACCAGTTCTTTGGTGTACTCAGGAACCATAAGACTTGGCCAGAAGTAAAAAAAAAAAAACTCTGGGATTAGGGAGAAAACATCTCCCTGGGAGTGTGTGTTAGAGAGCCTGTGGGCAGGCTGAATTGCTTGCTGTGTGTCCACGTGGATCTACATATGGTGTGGAGGTCAGAGAAATGCAGCAATAACAGGATTGCTTGCGTATGGGCACGGATACCTGTGGATTTGTTTACCTGTAAAGGGGAACACAAGGGGGACTCAAGGAATGTTCACACATCGCATCAGGAGCCGAACTTGTTGAATAGTGGCGAGAGGCCATGGTCTATAAGCAAGGTGACCAGTGGACACCCCGTGGAGGCTGAGTGAGGTAGCCGGCAAGGGTCGACCAGAAGCCCACCAGAGGGCGATATTGGAGACTGTGAACTGGTGCCTAAGCTTGCTGATTTATGCACGGCCTGTCCGGCTTTGATGTTGCCGATGGACACAGACTGTGAAAGGTTCCTATTAGAATGAATATTTCTTCATGGCGAGCAATCATTGTTTCCTCTGAGCACTGGTTTTATATTAGTGGGCCATACATAAAGTGAATAGCTAAAATTAGGGGTATAAAGGCACAGAGCAGTTGGCTTACAAACTTTCGGAGTGGGGGAACATTCCATAAGGCTTTGAATTAAGGTCCTGATGTTACTTAATTCCATGTTGGGGTTAAAGAATTTTGAACGGGTGCCAGGTTCACAAATGTGGATTTAATTCGTGGATTGTGCCAACCTGGGTGATACACACGTGCAGTTCAATGAAGGGCGGAGGGATCAATGGCTCCTTGAGCATTGCCATTCTAGTTGGGTCTCTTCATTTCTGAACGTGGGAGCAGGGTGCAGCTGCCTCAGCTTGTTCCCTGCTTTAGCTGTCAAGGCTCCTTTCCGGCAAGACGTCCCTGAGCCGAAGACACATGTACTTACCCAAAGGAAGCCCAGGTTGTTGGAGTAGCCGTGCAGAGATATGCTGATATATCCAGAGACCATGCGGCTCTGCTAACACATTCACTGTCTCGGCCCCCCTCCTTCAGCCTGCAACATGTCGTCTGTTTTGAAAGATGGAGGAGGACATTGCAATTGGTTTGGACATGTGGGTTAATGGGTTAATGTTGGACTTGTGGGTTTGGACCACACTGCTTTCAGATGTCTGCTTGATGAACACTTAACCTTTATATATGAGTCTCACTTAGACATGAGTTTCTGTGCCCCTGTTTCTCTACGAGAGCCAGAGTCACAAATAGGATACCTAGCAGTGGGGCAATGGAAAAACTCATCTTAAGATGGAGAGTAGCTATTTGCTTGACTTTGCCCTCATGGTAATTCTTCTTCCTTGTCTATCCAGAGGTCAGACAAAGCCACCCTTTATTCGGTTGTTTTCTGGGGAAAATATGGGAAGTGGGAAAAATGAAAGTTTGTAAGCCCACATGCTTAGAGCCACCAAAATTGGGTGATCTTTAGCTAGGTTAAGCTACCTCTGGGAAGACTGCTCTGCAGTGAATTAGAAGGCCACCAGTGCTTTCGTGTACTCAGGAACCATAAGCCTTTGAGAGAAGTTAAAATAAAATCTGAGAGTAGGGAGAAAACATCTCCCTGGACTGTATGTTAAAGAGAGCCTATTGCAGGCTGAATTGCTTGCTGGGTGACCACATGGATCTTCATATGTAGTGGAGGTCGGAGAACTGCAGCAATAAAAGGACTGCTTGTGTATGGGCCCAGATACCTGTGGATTTGGTTTACCTGAAAAGGAGAAAAAGAGGGTGATTCGACTAAAGTTCACCACGTCGCATCAGGAGCCCAGGCTTGTTGAACATTGGCGAGAGCCCATGGTCTACAAGCAAGGAGACCGGTGGACACCCAGTGGAGTCTGAGTGAGGTAGCTGGCACGGGTCGACCAGAAGCCTGCCATAGGTCGATATTGGAGACTCTGAACTGGTGCCTAAGAGTGCTGAGTTTATGCACGGCCTGTCCGTCTTTGATTTTGCCGATTGACACAGACTTTGAAAGGTTCCTATTGGAATGAAGATTTCTTCATAGCGAGCAATGATTGTTTCCTCTGAGCACTGGTTTTATATTAGTGGGCCATAGATAAAGTGGATAGCTAAAATTTGGCGTTTAAAGGCACAGAGTAGTTGGCTTACAAACTTTCCGAGTGGGGAACATTCCATAAGTTTTAGAATTAAGGTCTGATGTAACTTAATTCCATATTGGGGTTAAAGAATTTTGGACGGGTGCCTGGTTCACAAATGTGGATTTAGTTCGTGGACTGTGCCAACCTGGGCGATACACACGTGCGGTTAAATGAAGGGCGGAGGGATCAATGGCTCCTTGATCATTGCCATTCTAGTTGGGTCTCTTCATTTCTCAATGTGGAAGCAGGGTGCAGCTGACTCAGCTTGTTCCCTGCTTTAGCTGTCAAGGCTCCTTTCTGGCAATACGTCCCTGAGCCGAAGACACATGGACCTACCAAGAGGAAACCCGGGCTGCTGGAGTAGCCATGCAGAGGTTTGCTGACATATCCACTGCCCATGCTGCTCTGCTTACACATTCACTGCCTGGGCTCTCCTCCTTCAGCCAGCAACATGTCGAATGTTTTGAAAGATGGAGGAGGACATTGCAATTGGTGTTGGGCATGTGGGTTAATGGGTTATTGTCGGACTTGTGGGTTTAGACCACACTGCTTTCGGATGTCTGCTTGATGAACACTTAACCTTGATATATGAGTCTCACTTAGACATGAGTTTCTGTGTCCCTGTTTCTCTACGAGAGCCAGTGTCACAAGTAGGATACCTAGCAGTTGGGCAATGGAAAAACTCATCTTAAGATGGAGAGTAGCTATTTGTTTGACGTTGCCTCATGGTAATTCTACTTCCTTGTCTATCCAGAAGTCAGACAAAGCCACCCTGTACTCGGTTGTTGTCTGGGGAAACTATGGAAAGGTGGAAAAATGAAAGTATGTAAGCCCACTTGCTTTGAACCACTAAAATGGGGTTATCTTTAGCTGGGTTTAGACCACCTCTGGGTAGACAGCTATGCAGTGAAATAGATGCCCACCAGTGCTTTCCTGTACTCTGGAACCATATGTCTTTGCCAGAAGTTAAAAAAAATCTGGGAGTAGGGAGAAAACATCTCCCTGGTACTGTGTGTTAAAGAGAGCCTGTGAGCAGGCTGAATTGTTTGCTGGGTGTCTACGTGGATCTACATATAGTGTGGAGGTCGGAGAAATACAGCAATAAATGGACTGCTTGCATATGTGCACGGATACCTGTGGATTTGGTTTACCTGAAAAGGAGAACACGAGGGTGACTCGAGTAAAGTTCACCACGTCGCATCAGGAGCCCAACTTGTTGAGTAGTGGCGAGAGCACATAGTCTACAAGCAAGGTGACCGGTGGATACCCCGTGAAGGCTGACCGAGGTAACTGGCACGAGTCGACCCGAAGCCCACCAGAGGATGATATTGGAGACTGTGAACTGGTGCCTAAGAGTGCTGAGTTTATGCACGGCCTGTCCGGCTTTGATTTTCCGATGGAGACAGACTTTGAATGGTTCCTATTGGAATGAAGATTTCTTCATAGCGAGCAATAATTGTTTCCTCTGAGCACTTGTTTTATATTTTGGGCCATAGATAAAGTGAATAGCTAAATTTTGGCGTATAATGGCACAGAGTAGTTGGCTTACAATCTTTCTGAGTGGGGGAACATTCCATAAGTTTTAGAATTAAGGTCCTGATGTTACTTAATTCCATGTTGGGGTTAAAGAATTTTGATCGGGTGCCAGGTTTGCAAATTTGGATTTAGATCATGGATTGTGCCAACCTGGGAGATACACACGTGCGGTTAAATGAAGGGCGGAGTGATCAATGGCTCCTTGAGCATTGCCATTCTAGTTGGGTCTCTTCATTTCTGAACGTGGGAGCAGGGTGCAGCTGCCTCACCTTGTTCCCTGCTTTAGCTGTCAAGGCTCCTTTCTGGCAAGACGTCCCTGAGCCGAAGACACATGGACCTACCCCGAGGAAGCCCAGGCTGTTGGAGTAGCCGTGTAGAGATATCCTGACATATCCACTGCCCACGCTGCTCTGCTTACACATTCACTGCCTCGTCTCTCCTCCTTTAGACAGCAACATGTCATCTGTATTGAAAGATGGAGGAGGACACTGCAATTGGTGTTAGACATGTCTGTTAATGGGTTAATGTCGGACTTGTGGGTTTGGACCACACTGCTTTCGGATGTCTGCTTGATGAACACTTAACCTTTATATATGAGTCTCACTTAGACATGATTTTCTGTGCCCCTTTTTCTCTACGAGAGCCAGAGTCACAAATAGGATACTTAGCAGTGGGGCAATGGAAAAACTTATCTTAAGATGGAGAGTAACTATATGTTTGACCCTGCCCTCATGGTAATTCTTCTTCCTTGTCTATGTAGAGGTCAGACAAAGCCACCCTTTACTCGGTTGTTTTCTGGTGAAACTATGGGAAGTGGGAAAAATGAAAGATTGTAAGCCGACTTGCTTTGAGCCACCAAAATGGGGTGATCTTTAGCTGGGTTTACACCACCTCTGGGAAGACAGCTATGCAGTGAAAGAGATGCCCACCAGTGCTTTCGTGTACTCAGGAACCATAAGACTTGGCCAGAAGTTTAAAAAAAAATCTGGGAGTAGGGAGAAAACATCTCCCTGGGACTGCGTGTTAAAGAGAGCCTGTGAGCAGGCTGAATTGCTTGCTGAGTGTCCACGTGCATCTACATATGGTGTGGAGGTCGGAGAAATGCAGCAATAAAAGGACTGCTTGCGTATGGGCACGGATACCTGTGGATTTGGTTTACCTGAAAAGGAGAACACAAGGGTGACTCGAGTAAAGTTCACCACGTCGCATAAGGAGCCCAACTTGTTGAATAGTGGCGAGAGCCCATGGTCTACAAGCAAGGTGACCAGTGGACACCCCGTGAAGGCTGAGCGAGGTAGCCGGCACGGGTCGACCAGAAGCCCACCAGAGGGCGATATAGGGGACTGTGAACTGGTGCCTAAGAGTGCTTACTTTATCCACGGCCTGTCCGTCTTTGATTTTACCGATGGACACAGACTTTGAAAGGTTCCAATTGGAATGAAGATTTCTTCATAGCGAGCAATGATTGTTTCCTCTGAGCACTGGTTTTATATTAGTGGGCCATACATAAAGTGAATAGCTAAAATTTGGCATATATAGGCACAGAGTAGTTGGCTTACAATCTTTCCGTTTGGGGGAACATTCCATAAGTTTTAGAATTAAGGTCCTGATGTTACTTAATTCCATGTTGTGGTTAAAGAATTTTGAACGGGTGCCAGGTTCGCAAATGTGGATTTAGTTCGTGGATTGTGCCAACCAGGGCGATACACACGTGCGGTTAAATGAAGGGCGGAGTGACAATGGCTCCATGAGCATTGCCATTCTAGTTGGGTCTCTTCATTTCTGAACGTGGGAGCAGGGTGCAGCTGCCTCAGCTTGTTCCCTGCTTTAGCTGTCAAGGCTCCTTTCCGGCAAGACGTCCCTGAGCCGAAGACACATGTACTTACCCAAAGGAAGCCCTGGTTGTTGCAGTAGCCGTGCAGAGATATGCTGATATATCCAGAGACCATGCGGCTCTGCTAACACATTCACTGTCTCGGCCCCCCTCCTTCAGCCTGCAACATGCTGTCTGTTTTGAAAGATGGAGGAGGACATTGCAATTGGTCTTGGACATGTGGGTTAATGGGTTAATGTCGGACTTGTGGGTTTGGACCACACTGCTTTCAGATGTCTGCTTGATGAACACTTAACCTTTATATATGAGTCTCACTTAGACATGAGTTTCTGTGCCCCTGTTTCTCTACGAGAGCCAGAGTCACAAATAGGATACCTAGCAGTTGGGCAATGGAAAAACTCATCTTAAGATGGAGAGTAGCTATTTGTTTGACCTTGCCATTGTGGTAATTCTTCTTCCTTGTCTATGTAGAGGTCAGACAAAGCCACCCTTTACTCGGTTTTTTTCTGGGGAAAATATGGGAAGTGGGAAAAATGAAAGTTTGTAAGCCCACTTGCCTTGAGCCACCAAAATGGGGTGATCTTTAGCCGGGTTTTGACCACCTCTGGGAAGACAGCTATGCAGTGAAATAGATGCCCACCAGTGCTTTGTTGTACTCAGAAACCATAAGTCTTTGCCAGAAGTTAAAAAAATATCTGGGATTAGGGAGAAAACATCTCCCTGGGAGTGTTTGTTAAAGAGAGCCTGTGAGCAGGCTGAATTGTTTGCTGGGTGTCTACGTGGATCTACATATGGTGTGGAGGTCGGAGAAATGCGGCAATAAAAGGACTGCTTGCGTATGGGCACGGATACCTGTGGATTTGTTTACCTGAAAAGGAGAACACAAGGGTGACTCGAGTAAAGTTCACCACGTCGCATCAGGAGCCCAACTTGTTGAATAGTGGCGAGAGCCCATGGTCTAAAAGCAAGGTGACCAGTGGACACCCCGGAAAGGCTGAGTGAGGTACCGGCACGGGTCGACCAGAAGCCCACCAGAGGGCGATATTGGGGACTGTGAACTGGTGCCTAAGAGTGCTGACTTTATGCACAGCCAGTCCGGCTTTGATTTTGCCGATTAACACAGACTTTGAAAGGTTCCTATTAGAATGAAGATTTCTTCATGGCGAGCAATGATTGTTTCCTCTGAGCACTGGTTTTATATTAGTGGGCCAAAAATAAAGTGAATAGCTAAAATTTGGCGTATAAAGGCACAGTAGTTGGCTTACAAACATTCTGAGTCGGGGAACATTCCATAAGTTTTAGAATTAAGGTCCTGATGTTACTTAATTCCATGTTGGGGTTAAAGAATTTTGATCGGGTGCCAGGTTTGCAAATTTGGATTTAGATCATGGATTGTGCCAACCTGGGCGATACACACGTGCGGTTAAATCAAGGGCGGAGGGATCAATGGCTCCTTGAGCATTGCCATTCTAGTTGGGTCTTTTCATTTCTGAACGTGGGAGCAGGGTGCAGCTGCCTCAGCTTCTTACCTGCTTTAGTTGTCAAGGCTCCTTTGCGGCAAGACGTCCTGAACCGAAGACACATGGACCAACCCAGAGGAAGCCCGGGCTGTTGGAGTAGCCGTGCAGAGATATGCTGACATATTCACTGCCCACGCAGCTCTGCTTACACATTCACTGCCTCGGCTCTCCTCCTTCAGTCGGCAACATGTCGTCTGTTTTGAAAGATGGAGGAGGACATTGCAATTGGTGTTAGACATGCGGGTTAATGGGTAAATGTCGGACTTGTGGGTTTGGACCACACTGCTTTCGGATGTCTGCTTGATGAACACTTAACCTTTAAACATGAGTGTCACTTAGACATGAGTTTCTGTGCCCCTGTTTCTCTACGAGAGCCAGAGTCACAAATAGGATACCTAGCAGTGGGGCAATGGAAAAACTCATCTTAAGATGGAGAGTAGCTATTTGTTTGACTTTGCCCTCATGGTAATTCTTCTTCCTTGTCTATTTAGAGGTCAGACAAAGCCACCCTTTACTCGGTTGTTTTCTGGGGAAACTATGGGAAGTGGGAAAAATGAAAGTTTGTAAGCCCACATGCTTAGAGCCACCAAAATTGGGTGATTTTTAGCTGGGTTAAGCTACCTCTGGGAAGACTGCTGTGCAGTGAATTAGATGCCCACCAGTGCTTTCGTGTACTCAGGAACCAAAAGCCTTTGCCAGAAGTTAAAATAAAATCTGAGAGTAGGGAGAAAACATCTCCCTGGACTGTGTGTTAAAGAGAGCCTGTGGCAGGCTGAATTGCTTGCTGTTGACCACATGGATCTTCATATGGAGTGGAGGTCGGAGAACTGCAGCAATAAAAGGACTGCTTGTGTATGGGCCCAGATACCTGTGGATTTGGTTTACCTGAAAAGGAGAACACGAGGGTGACTCGAGTAAAGTTCACCACGTCGCATCAGTAGCCCAGGCTTGTTGAACATTGGCGAGAGCCCATGATCTACAAGCAAGGAGACCGGTGGACACCCCGTGGAGGCTGAGTGAGGTAGCTGGCACGGGTCGACCAGAAGCCCACCATAGGGCTATATTGGAGACTGTGAACTGGTGCCTAAGAGTGCTGATTTTATGCACGGCCTGTCCGGCTTTGATTTTGCCGATTGACACAGACTTTGAAAGGTTCCTATTGGAATGAAGATTTCTTCATAGCGAGCAATGATTGTTTCCTCTGAGCACTGGTTTTATATTAGTGGGCCATAGATAAAGTGGATAGCTAAAATTTGGTGTTTAAAGGCACAGAGTAGTTGGCTTACAAACTTTCCGAGTGGGGCAACATTCCATAAGTTTTAGAATTAAGGTCTGATGTAACTTAATTCCATGTTGCGGTTAAAGAATTTTGGACGGGTGCCTGGTTCACAAATGTGGATTTAGTTCGTGGACTGTGCCAACCTGGGCGATACACACATGCGGTTAAATGAAGGGCGGAGAGATCAATGGCTCCTTGATCATTGCCATTCTAGTTGGGTCTCTTCATTTCTGAATGTGGGAGCAGGGTGCAGCTGACTCAGCTTGTTCCCTGCTTTAGCTGTCAAGGCTCCTTTCTGGCAATACGTCCCTGAGCCGAAGACACATGGACCTACCAAGAGGAAACCCGGGCTGCTGGAGTAGCCATGCAGAGGTTTGCTGACATATCCACTGCCCATGCTGCTCTGCTTACACATTCACTGCCTGGGCTCTCCTCCTTCAGCCAGCAACATGTCGAATGTTTTGAAAGATGGAGGAGGACATTGCAATTGGTGTTGGGCATGTGGGTTAATGGGTTATTGTCGGAATTGTGGGTTTGGACCACACTACTTTCGGTTGTCTGCTTGATGAACACTTAACCTTGATATATGAGTCTCACTTAGACATGAGTTTCTGTGTCCCTGTTTCTCTACGAGAGCCAGAGTCACAAATAGGATACCTAGCAGTTGGGCAATGGAAAAACTCATCTTAAGATGGAGAGTAGCTATTTGTTTGACCTTGCCTCATGGTAATTCTACTTCCTTGTCTATCCAGAAGTCAGACAAAGCCACCCTGTACTTGGTTGTTTTCTGGGGAAACTATGGAAAGGTGGAAAAATGAAAGTATGTAAGCCCACTTGCTTTGAACCACTAAAATGGGGTTATCTTTAGCTGGGTTTAGACCACCTCTGGGTAGACAGCTATGCAGTGAAATAGATGCCCACCAGTGCTTTCGTGTACTCAGGAACCATAAGTATTTGCCAGAATTTAAAAAAAATCTGGGAGTAGGGAGAAAACATCTTCCTAGGACGGTGTGTTAAAGAGAGCCTGTGAGCATGCTGCATTGCTTTCTGGGTGACCACGGGGATCTACATATGGAGTGGAGGTCTGAGAAATGCAGCAATAAAAGGACTGCTTGTGTATGGGCCCGGATACCTGTGGATTTGGTTTACCTAACAAGGAGGAGAACACGAGGGTAACTCGATTAAAGTTCACCAGGCTGCATCAGGAGCCCAGTCTTGTTGAACATTGGCGAGGGCCCATAGTCTACAAGCAAGGTGACTTCTGGACACCCCGAGAAGGCTGAGTGAGGTAGCTGGCACGGGTCGACCTGAAGCCCACCAAAGGACGATATTGGAGACTGTGAACTGGTGCCTGAGTGTGCTGACTTATGCACGGCCTGTACGGGTTTGATATTGTTGATGGACACAGACATTGAAAGGTTCCTATTGGAATGAAGATTTCTTCATGGCGAGCAATGATTGTTTCCTCTGAGCACTGGGTTTATATTAGTGGGCCATAGATAAAGTGAATAGCTAAAATTAAGGGTATAAAGGCACAGAGCAGTTGGCTTACAAACTTTCTGAGTGGGGGAACATTCCATAAGGTTTAGAATTAAGGTCGTGATGTTACTTAATTCCATGTTGGGGTTATAGAATTATGAACGAGTACCAGGTTCACAAATGTGTATTTAGTTCGTGGATTGTGCCAACCTGGGTGATACACACGTGCAGTTAAATGAAGGGCCGAGGGATCAATGGCTCCTTGAGCATTGCCATTCTAGTTGGGTATCATCATTTCTGAACGTGGGAGCAGGGTGCAGCTGCCTCAGCTTGTTTCCTGCTTTACCTGTCAAGGCTCCTTTCCGGCAAGACATCCCTGACCCGAAGACACGTGGACCTACCCAGAGGATTCCGGGTTGTTTGAGTAGCCGGGAAGAAATATGCTGACATATGCACTGCCCACGTTACTCTGCTTACACATCCTCTGTCTTGGATCTCCTCCTTCACCAGCAACATGTCTTCTGTTTTGAAAGATGGAGGAGGATAATGCAATTGGTGTTGGACATGTGGGTTAATGGGTTATTGTCGGACTTGTGGGTTTGGACCACACTGCTTTCGGATGTCTGCTTGATGAACACTTAACCTTTATATATGAGTCTCACTTAGACATGAGTTTCTGTGCCCCTGTTTCTCTACGAGAGCCAGAGTCACAAATAGGATACCTAGCAGTGGGGCAATGGAAAAACTCATCTTAAGATGGAGAGTATCTATTTGTTTGACCTTGCCCTTGTGGTAATTCTTCTTCCTTGTCTATCCAGAGGTCAGATAAAGCCACCCTTTACTCGGTTGTTTTCTGGGGAAACTATGGGTAGTGGGAAAAATGAATGATTGTGAGTCCACTTGCTTTGAGTCACCAAAATGGGGTTATCTTTCGCTGGGTTTAGAACACCTCTTGGAAGACAGCTGTGCTGTGAAATAGATGCACATCAGTGCTTTCGTGAACTCAGGAACCATAAGTCTTTGCCAGAAGTTAAAAAAAAATCTGGGAGTAGGGAGAAAACATCTCCCAGGGACTGTGTGTTAATAAGAGAATGTGAGCAGGCTGAATTGCTTCCTGGGTGACCTCGGGGATCTACATATGGAGTGGAGGTCAGAGAAATGCAGCAATAAAAGGACTGCTTGCGTATGGGCACGGATACCTGTGGATTTGGTTTACCTGAAAAGGAGAACACGAGGGTGACTCGAGTAAAGTTCTCCATGTGCATCAGGACCCCATTCTTGTTGAATAGTGGCGAGAGCCCATGGTCTACAAGCAATGTGACCGGTGAATACCCCATGAAGGCTGAGCGAGGTCCCCGGTACGGGTCGACAAGAAGCACACCAGAGGATGATATTGGAGACTGTGAACTGGTGCCTAAGAGTGCTGACTTTATGCACGGCCTGTCCGGCTTTGATTTTGCCGATTAACACAGACTTTGAATGGTTCCTATTGGAATGAAGATTTCTTCATGGCGAGCAATGATATTTCCTCTGAGCAGTTGTTTTATATTTTGGGCCATAGATAAAGTGAATAGCTAAAATTTGGCGTATGATGGCACAGAGTAGTTGGCTTACAATCTTTCTGAGTGGGGGAACATTCCATAAGTTTTAGAATTAAGGTCCTGGTGTTACTTAATTCCATGTTGTGGTTAAAGAATTTTGAACGGGTGCCAGTTTCGCAAATGTGGATTTAGTTCGTGGATTGTGCCAACCTGGGCGATACACACTTGCGGTTAAATCAAGGGCGGAGGGATCAATGGCTCCTTGAGCATTGCCATTCTTGTTGGGTCTCTTCATTTCTGAACATGGGAGCAGGGTGCAGCTGCCTCATCTTGTTCCCTGCTTTAGCTGACAAGGCTCCTTTCCGGCAAGACGTCCCTGAGCCGAAGATACATGGACCTACCCAGAGGAAGCCCGGGCTGTTGGAGTAGCCGTGTAGAGATATGCTGATATATCCACTGCCCACGCTGCTCTGCTTACACATTCACTGCCTCGTCTCTCCTCCTTCAGCCAGCAACATGTCATCTGTTTTGAAAGATGGAGGAGGACACTGCAATTGTTTTTAGACATGTGGGTTAATAGGTTAATGTCGGACTTGTGGGTTTGGACCACACTGCTTTCGGATGTCTGCTTGATGAATACTTAACCTTTATATATGAGTCTCACTTAGACATGAGTTTCTGTGCCCCTGTTTCTCTATGAGAGCCAGAGTCACAAATAGGATACCTAGCAGTGGGGCAATGGAAAAACTCATCTTAAGATTGAGAGTAACTATATGTTTGACCTTGCCCTCATGGTAATTCTTCTTCCTTGTCGATCCAGAGGTCAGACAAAGCCACCCTTTACTCGGTTGTTTTCTGGGGAAACTACGGTAAGGGGGAAAAAATGAAAGTTTGTAAGCCCATTTGCTTGAGCCACCAAAATGGGGTGATCTTTAGCTGGGTTTTGACCACCTCTGGGAAGACAGGTATGCAGTGAAATAGATGCCCACCAGTTCTTTGGTGTACTCAGGAACCATAAGACTTGGCCAGAAGTAAAAAAAAAAAAACTCTGGGATTAGGGAGAAAACATCTCCCTGGGAGTGTGTGTTAGAGAGCCTGTGGGCAGGCTGAATTGCTTGCTGTGTGTCCACGTGGATCTACATATGGTGTGGAGGTCAGAGAAATGCAGCAATAACAGGATTGCTTGCGTATGGGCACGGATACCTGTGGATTTGTTTACCTGTAAAGGGGAACACAAGGGGGACTCAAGGAATGTTCACACATCGCATCAGGAGCCGAACTTGTTGAATAGTGGCGAGAGGCCATGGTCTATAAGCAAGGTGACCAGTGGACACCCCGTGGAGGCTGAGTGAGGTAGCCGGCAAGGGTCGACCAGAAGCCCACCAGAGGGCGATATTGGAGACTGTGAACTGGTGCCTAAGCTTGCTGATTTATGCACGGCCTGTCCGGCTTTGATGTTGCCGATGGACACAGACTGTGAAAGGTTCCTATTAGAATGAATATTTCTTCATGGCGAGCAATCATTGTTTCCTCTGAGCACTGGTTTTATATTAGTGGGCCATACATAAAGTGAATAGCTAAAATTAGGGGTATAAAGGCACAGAGCAGTTGGCTTACAAACTTTCGGAGTGGGGGAACATTCCATAAGGCTTTGAATTAAGGTCCTGATGTTACTTAATTCCATGTTGGGGTTAAAGAATTTTGAACGGGTGCCAGGTTCACAAATGTGGATTTAATTCGTGGATTGTGCCAACCTGGGTGATACACACGTGCAGTTCAATGAAGGGCGGAGGGATCAATGGCTCCTTGAGCATTGCCATTCTAGTTGGGTCTCTTCATTTCTGAACGTGGGAGCAGGGTGCAGCTGCCTCAGCTTGTTCCCTGCTTTAGCTGTCAAGGCTCCTTTCCGGCAAGACGTCCCTGAGCCGAAGACACATGTACTTACCCAAAGGAAGCCCAGGTTGTTGGAGTAGCCGTGCAGAGATATGCTGATATATCCAGAGACCATGCGGCTCTGCTAACACATTCACTGTCTCGGCCCCCCTCCTTCAGCCTGCAACATGTCGTCTGTTTTGAAAGATGGAGGAGGACATTGCAATTGGTTTGGACATGTGGGTTAATGGGTTAATGTTGGACTTGTGGGTTTGGACCACACTGCTTTCAGATGTCTGCTTGATGAACACTTAACCTTTATATATGAGTCTCACTTAGACATGAGTTTCTGTGCCCCTGTTTCTCTACGAGAGCCAGAGTCACAAATAGGATACCTAGCAGTGGGGCAATGGAAAAACTCATCTTAAGATGGAGAGTAGCTATTTGCTTGACTTTGCCCTCATGGTAATTCTTCTTCCTTGTCTATCCAGAGGTCAGACAAAGCCACCCTTTATTCGGTTGTTTTCTGGGGAAAATATGGGAAGTGGGAAAAATGAAAGTTTGTAAGCCCACATGCTTAGAGCCACCAAAATTGGGTGATCTTTAGCTAGGTTAAGCTACCTCTGGGAAGACTGCTCTGCAGTGAATTAGAAGGCCACCAGTGCTTTCGTGTACTCAGGAACCATAAGCCTTTGAGAGAAGTTAAAATAAAATCTGAGAGTAGGGAGAAAACATCTCCCTGGACTGTATGTTAAAGAGAGCCTATTGCAGGCTGAATTGCTTGCTGGGTGACCACATGGATCTTCATATGTAGTGGAGGTCGGAGAACTGCAGCAATAAAAGGACTGCTTGTGTATGGGCCCAGATACCTGTGGATTTGGTTTACCTGAAAAGGAGAAAAAGAGGGTGATTCGACTAAAGTTCACCACGTCGCATCAGGAGCCCAGGCTTGTTGAACATTGGCGAGAGCCCATGGTCTACAAGCAAGGAGACCGGTGGACACCCAGTGGAGTCTGAGTGAGGTAGCTGGCACGGGTCGACCAGAAGCCTGCCATAGGTCGATATTGGAGACTCTGAACTGGTGCCTAAGAGTGCTGAGTTTATGCACGGCCTGTCCGTCTTTGATTTTGCCGATTGACACAGACTTTGAAAGGTTCCTATTGGAATGAAGATTTCTTCATAGCGAGCAATGATTGTTTCCTCTGAGCACTGGTTTTATATTAGTGGGCCATAGATAAAGTGGATAGCTAAAATTTGGCGTTTAAAGGCACAGAGTAGTTGGCTTACAAACTTTCCGAGTGGGGAACATTCCATAAGTTTTAGAATTAAGGTCTGATGTAACTTAATTCCATATTGGGGTTAAAGAATTTTGGACGGGTGCCTGGTTCACAAATGTGGATTTAGTTCGTGGACTGTGCCAACCTGGGCGATACACACGTGCGGTTAAATGAAGGGCGGAGGGATCAATGGCTCCTTGATCATTGCCATTCTAGTTGGGTCTCTTCATTTCTCAATGTGGAAGCAGGGTGCAGCTGACTCAGCTTGTTCCCTGCTTTAGCTGTCAAGGCTCCTTTCTGGCAATACGTCCCTGAGCCGAAGACACATGGACCTACCAAGAGGAAACCCGGGCTGCTGGAGTAGCCATGCAGAGATTTGCTGACATATCCACTGCCCATGCTGCTCTGCTTACACATTCACTGCCTGGGCTCTCCTCCTTCAGCCAGCAACATGTCGAATGTTTTGAAAGATGGAGGAGGACATTGCAATTGGTGTTGGGCATGTGGGTTAATGGGTTATTGTCGGACTTGTGGGTTTAGACCACACTGCTTTCGGATGTCTGCTTGATGAACACTTAACCTTGATATATGAGTCTCACTTAGACATGAGTTTCTGTGTCCCTGTTTCTCTACGAGAGCCAGTGTCACAAGTAGGATACCTAGCAGTTGGGCAATGGAAAAACTCATCTTAAGATGGAGAGTAGCTATTTGTTTGACGTTGCCTCATGGTAATTCTACTTCCTTGTCTATCCAGAAGTCAGACAAAGCCACCCTGTACTCGGTTGTTGTCTGGGGAAACTATGGAAAGGTGGAAAAATGAAAGTATGTAAGCCCACTTGCTTTGAACCACTAAAATGGGGTTATCTTTAGCTGGGTTTAGACCACCTCTGGGTAGACAGCTATGCAGTGAAATAGATGCCCACCAGTGCTTTCCTGTACTCTGGAACCATATGTCTTTGCCAGAAGTTAAAAAAAATCTGGGAGTAGGGAGAAAACATCTCCCTGGTACTGTGTGTTAAAGAGAGCCTGTGAGCAGGCTGAATTGTTTGCTGGGTGTCTACGTGGATCTACATATAGTGTGGAGGTCGGAGAAATACAGCAATAAATGGACTGCTTGCATATGTGCACGGATACCTGTGGATTTGGTTTACCTGAAAAGGAGAACACGAGGGTGACTCGAGTAAAGTTCACCACGTCGCATCAGGAGCCCAACTTGTTGAGTAGTGGCGAGAGCACATAGTCTACAAGCAAGGTGACCGGTGGATACCCCGTGAAGGCTGACCGAGGTAACTGGCACGAGTCGACCCGAAGCCCACCAGAGGATGATATTGGAGACTGTGAACTGGTGCCTAAGAGTGCTGAGTTTATGCACGGCCTGTCCGGCTTTGATTTTCCGATGGAGACAGACTTTGAATGGTTCCTATTGGAATGAAGATTTCTTCATAGCGAGCAATAATTGTTTCCTCTGAGCACTTGTTTTATATTTTGGGCCATAGATAAAGTGAATAGCTAAATTTTGGCGTATAATGGCACAGAGTAGTTGGCTTACAATCTTTCTGAGTGGGGGAACATTCCATAAGTTTTAGAATTAAGGTCCTGATGTTACTTAATTCCATGTTGGGGTTAAAGAATTTTGATCGGGTGCCAGGTTTGCAAATTTGGATTTAGATCATGGATTGTGCCAACCTGGGAGATACACACGTGCGGTTAAATGAAGGGCGGAGTGATCAATGGCTCCTTGAGCATTGCCATTCTAGTTGGGTCTCTTCATTTCTGAACGTGGGAGCAGGGTGCAGCTGCCTCACCTTGTTCCCTGCTTTAGCTGTCAAGGCTCCTTTCTGGCAAGACGTCCCTGAGCCGAAGACACATGGACCTACCCCGAGGAAGCCCAGGCTGTTGGAGTAGCCGTGTAGAGATATCCTGACATATCCACTGCCCACGCTGCTCTGCTTACACATTCACTGCCTCGTCTCTCCTCCTTTAGACAGCAACATGTCATCTGTATTGAAAGATGGAGGAGGACACTGCAATTGGTGTTAGACATGTCTGTTAATGGGTTAATGTCGGACTTGTGGGTTTGGACCACACTGCTTTCGGATGTCTGCTTGATGAACACTTAACCTTTATATATGAGTCTCACTTAGACATGATTTTCTGTGCCCCTTTTTCTCTACGAGAGCCAGAGTCACAAATAGGATACTTAGCAGTGGGGCAATGGAAAAACTTATCTTAAGATGGAGAGTAACTATATGTTTGACCCTGCCCTCATGGTAATTCTTCTTCCTTGTCTATGTAGAGGTCAGACAAAGCCACCCTTTACTCGGTTGTTTTCTGGTGAAACTATGGGAAGTGGGAAAAATGAAAGATTGTAAGCCGACTTGCTTTGAGCCACCAAAATGGGGTGATCTTTAGCTGGGTTTACACCACCTCTGGGAAGACAGCTATGCAGTGAAAGAGATGCCCACCAGTGCTTTCGTGTACTCAGGAACCATAAGACTTGGCCAGAAGTTTAAAAAAAAATCTGGGAGTAGGGAGAAAACATCTCCCTGGGACTGCGTGTTAAAGAGAGCCTGTGAGCAGCCTGAATTGCTTGCTGAGTGTCCACGTGCATCTACATATGGTGTGGAGGTCGGAGAAATGCAGCAATAAAAGGACTGCTTGCGTATGGGCACGGATACCTGTGGATTTGGTTTACCTGAAAAGGAGAACACAAGGGTGACTCGAGTAAAGTTCACCACGTCGCATAAGGAGCCCAACTTGTTGAATAGTGGCGAGAGCCCATGGTCTACAAGCAAGGTGACCAGTGGACACCCCGTGAAGGCTGAGCGAGGTAGCCGGCACGGGTCGACCAGAAGCCCACCAGAGGGCGATATAGGGGACTGTGAACTGGTGCCTAAGAGTGCTTACTTTATCCACGGCCTGTCCGTCTTTGATTTTACCGATGGACACAGACTTTGAAAGGTTCCAATTGGAATGAAGATTTCTTCATAGCGAGCAATGATTGTTTCCTCTGAGCACTGGTTTTATATTAGTGGGCCATACATAAAGTGAATAGCTAAAATTTGGCATATATAGGCACAGAGTAGTTGGCTTACAATCTTTCCGTTTGGGGGAACATTCCATAAGTTTTAGAATTAAGGTCCTGATGTTACTTAATTCCATGTTGTGGTTAAAGAATTTTGAACGTGTGCCAGGTTCGCAAATGTGGATTTAGTTCGTGGATTGTGCCAACCTGGGCGATACACACGTGCGGTTAAATGAAGGGCGGAGTGACAATGGCTCCATGAGCATTGCCATTCTAGTTGGGTCTCTTCATTTCTGAACGTGGGAGCAGGGTGCAGCTGCCTCAGCTTGTTCCCTGCTTTAGCTGTCAAGGCTCCTTTCCGGCAAGACGTCCCTGAGCCGAAGACACATGTACTTACCCAAAGGAAGCCCTGGTTGTTGGAGTAGCCGTGCAGAGATATGCTGATATATCCAGAGACCATGCGGCTCTGCTAACACATTCACTGTCTCGGCCCCCCTCCTTCAGCCTGCAACATGCTGTCTGTTTTGAAAGATGGAGGAGGACATTGCAATTGGTCTTGGACATGTGGGTTAATGGGTTAATGTCGGACTTGTGGGTTTGGACCACACTGCTTTCAGATGTCTGCTTGATGAACACTTAACCTTTATATATGAGTCTCACTTAGACATGAGTTTCTGTGCCCCTGTTTCTCTACGAGAGCCAGAGTCACAAATAGGATACCTAGCAGTTGGGCAATGGAAAAACTCATCTTAAGATGGAGAGTAGCTATTTGTTTGACCTTGCCATTGTGGTAATTCTTCTTCCTTGTCTATGTAGAGGTCAGACAAAGCCACCCTTTACTCGGTTTTTTTCTGGGGAAAATATGGGAAGTGGGAAAAATGAAAGTTTGTAAGCCCACTTGCCTTGAGCCACCAAAATGGGGTGATCTTTAGCCGGGTTTTGACCACCTCTGGGAAGACAGCTATGCAGTGAAATAGATGCCCACCAGTGCTTTGTTGTACTCAGAAACCATAAGTCTTTGCCAGAAGTTAAAAAAATATCTGGGATTAGGGAGAAAACATCTCCCTGGGAGTGTTTGTTAAAGAGAGCCTGTGAGCAGGCTGAATTGTTTGCTGGGTGTCTACGTGGATCTACATATGGTGTGGAGGTCGGAGAAATGCGGCAATAAAAGGACTGCTTGCGTATGGGCACGGATACCTGTGGATTTGTTTACCTGAAAAGGAGAACACAAGGGTGACTCGAGTAAAGTTCACCACGTCGCATCAGGAGCCCAACTTGTTGAATAGTGGCGAGAGCCCATGGTCTAAAAGCAAGGTGACCAGTGGACACCCCGGAAAGGCTGAGTGAGGTACCGGCACGGGTCGACCAGAAGCCCACCAGAGGGCGATATTGGGGACTGTGAACTGGTGCCTAAGAGTGCTGACTTTATGCACAGCCAGTCCGGCTTTGATTTTGCCGATTAACACAGACTTTGAAAGGTTCCTATTAGAATGAAGATTTCTTCATGGCGAGCAATGATTGTTTCCTCTGAGCACTGGTTTTATATTAGTGGGCCAAAAATAAAGTGAATAGCTAAAATTTGGCGTATAAAGGCACAGTAGTTGGCTTACAAACATTCTGAGTCGGGGAACATTCCATAAGTTTTAGAATTAAGGTCCTGATGTTACTTAATTCCATGTTGGGGTTAAAGAATTTTGATCGGGTGCCAGGTTTGCAAATTTGGATTTAGATCATGGATTGTGCCAACCTGGGCGATACACACGTGCGGTTAAATCAAGGGCGGAGGGATCAATGGCTCCTTGAGCATTGCCATTCTAGTTGGGTCTTTTCATTTCTGAACGTGGGAGCAGGGTGCAGCTGCCTCAGCTTCTTACCTGCTTTAGTTGTCAAGGCTCCTTTGCGGCAAGACGTCCTGAACCGAAGACACATGGACCAACCCAGAGGAAGCCCGGGCTGTTGGAGTAGCCGTGCAGAGATATGCTGACATATTCACTGCCCACGCAGCTCTGCTTACACATTCACTGCCTCGGCTCTCCTCCTTCAGTCGGCAACATGTCGTCTGTTTTGAAAGATGGAGGAGGACATTGCAATTGGTGTTAGACATGCGGGTTAATGGGTAAATGTCGGACTTGTGGGTTTGGACCACACTGCTTTCGGATGTCTGCTTGATGAACACTTAACCTTTAAACATGAGTGTCACTTAGACATGAGTTTCTGTGCCCCTGTTTGTCTACGAGAGCCAGAGTCACAAATAGGATACCTAGCAGTGGGGCAATGGAAAAACTCATCTTAAGATAGAGAGTAGCTATTTGTTTGACCTTGCCCTCATGGTAATTCTTCTTTCTTGTCTATCGAGAGGTCAGCCAAAGCCACCCTTTACTCGGTTGTTTTCTGGGGAAACTATGGGAAGTGGTGAAAATGAAAGTTTGTAAGCCCACTTGCTTTGAGCCACAAAAATGGGGTGATTTTTAGCTGGGTTTAGACCACCTCTGGGAAGACAGCTATGCAGTGAAATTGATGCCCACCAGTGCTTTCCTGTACTCTGGAACCATATGTCTTTGCCTGAAGTTAAAAAAAATCTGGGAGTATGGAGAAAACATCTCCCTGGGACTGTGTGTTAAAGAGAGCCTGTGAGCAGGCTGAATTGCTTCCTGAGTGTCCACGTGGATCTACATGTGGTGTGGAGGTCGGAGAAATGCAGCAATAAAAGGACTGCTTGCATATGGGCACGGATACCTGTGGATTTGGTTTACCTGAGAAGGAGAACACGAGGGTAACTCGAGTAAAGTTCACCACGTCGCATCAGGAGCCCAACTTGTTGAATAGTGGCGAGAGCCCATGGTCTACAAGCAAGGTGACCGGTGGATATCCCGTGAAGGCTGAGCGAGGTAACTGGCACGGGTCGACACTAAGCCCACCAGAGGACGATATTGGAGACTGTGAACTGGTGCCTAAGGGTGCTGAGTTTATGCACGGCCTGTCCAGCTTTGATTTTACCGATGGACACAGACTTTGAAAGGTTCCAATTGGAATGAAGATTTCTTCATAGCGAGCAATGATTGTTTCCTCTGAGCACTGGTTTTATATTAGTGGGCCATACATAAAGTGAATAGCTAAAATTTGGCGTATATAGGCACAGAGTAGTTGGCTTACAAACTTTCCGTTTGGGGGAACATTCCATAAGTTTTAGAATTAAGGTCCTGATGTTACTTAATTCCATGTTGGGGTTAAAGAATTTTGAACGGGTGCCAGGTTCGCAAATGTGGATTTAGTTCGTGGATTGTGCCAACCTTGGCGATACACACGTGCTGTTAAATGAAGCGCGGAGTGATCAATGGCTCCTTGAGCATTGCCATTCTAGTTGGGTCTCTTCATTTCTGAACGTGGGAGCAGGGTGCAGCTGCATCAGCTTGTTCCCTGCTTTAGCTGTCAAGGCTCCTTCCCGGCAAGACGTCCCTGAGCCGAAGACACATGTACTTACCCAAAGGAAGCCCGGGTTGTTGGAGTAGCCGTGCAGAGATATGCTGTTATATCCACAGACCACGCGGCTCTGCTTACACATTCACTGTCTCGGCCCCCCTCCTTCAGCCTTCAACATGTCGTCTGTTTTGAAAGATGGAGGAGGACATTGCTATTGGTCTTGGACATGTGGGTTAATGGGTTAATGTCGGACTTGTGGGTTTGGATCACACTGCTTTCAGATGTCTGCTTGATGAACACTTAACCTTTATATATGAGTCTCACTTAGACATGAGTTTCTGTGCCCCTGTTTCTCTACGAGAGCCAGAGTCACAATTAGGATACCTAGCAGTGGGGCAATGGAAAAACTCATCTTAAGATGGAGAGTATCTATTTGTTTGCCCTTTCCATTGTGGTTATTCTTCTTCCTTGTCTATCCAGAGGTCAGACAAAGCCACCCTTTACGCGGTTGTTTTCTAGGGAAAATATGGGAAGTGGGAAAAATGAAAGTTTGTAAGCCCACTTGCCTTGAGCCACCAAAATGGGGTGATCTTTAGCCGGGTTTTGACCACCTCTGGGAAGACAGCTATGCAGTGAAATTGATGCCCACCAGTGCTTTCCTGTACTCTGGAACCATATGTCTTTGCCAGAAGTTAAAAAAAATCTGGGAGTATGGAGAAAACATCTCCCTGGGACTGTGTGTTAAAGAGAGCCTGTGAGCAGGCTGAATTGCTTCCTGAGTGTCCACGTGGATCTACATGTGGTGTGGAGGTCGGAGAAATGCAGCAATAAAAGGACTGCTTGCATATGGGCACGGATACCTGTGGATTTGGTTTACCTAAAAAGGAGAACACGAGGGTGATTCGAGTAAAGATCACCACGTCGAATCAGGAGCCCAACTTGTTGAATAGTGGCGAGAGCCCATGGTCTAAAAGCAAGGTGACCGGTGGATACCCCGTGAAGGCTGAGAGAGGTAACTGGCACGGGTCGACCCGAAGCCCACCAGAGGACGATATTGTAGACTGTGAACTGGTGCCTAAGAGTGCTGAGTTTATGCACGGCCTGTCCAGCTTTGATTTTGCCGATGGAGACAGACTGTGAATGGTTCCTATTGGAATGAAGATTTCTTCATAGCGAGCAATGATTGTTTCCTCTGAGCACTTGTTTTATATTTCGGGCAATAGATAAAGTGAATAGCTAAATTTTGGCGTATAATGGCACAGAGTAGTTGGCTTACAAACGTTCTGAGTGGGGGAATATTCCATAAGTTTTAGAATTAAGGTCCTGATGTTACTTAATTCCATGTTGGGGTTAAAGAATTTTGATCGGGTGCCAGATTTGCAAATTTGGATTTAGATCATGGATTGTGCCAACCTGGGCGATACACACGTGCGGTTAAATGAAGGGCGGAGTGATCAATGGCTCCTTGAGCATTGCCATTCTAGTTGGGTCTCTTCATTTTTGAACGTGGAAGCAGGGTGCAGCTGCCTCACCTTGTTCCCTGCTTTAGCTGTCAAGGCTCCTTCCCGGCAAGACGTCCCTGAGCCGAAGACACATGGACCTACCCAGAGGAAGCCCAGGCTGTTGGAGTAGCCGTGTAGAGATATGCTGACATATCCACTGCCCACGCTGCTCTGCTTACACATTCACTGCCTCGTCTCTCCTCCTTCAGACAGCAACATGTCATCTGTATTGAAAGATGGAGGAGGACACTGCAATTGGTGTTAGACATGCGTGTTAATGGGTTAATGTCGGACTTGTGGGTTTGGATCACACTGCTTTCGGATGTCTGTTTGATGAACACTTAACCTTTATATATGAGTCTCACTTAGACATGAGTTTCTGTGTCCCTGTTTGTCTACGAGAGCCAGAGTCACAAATAGGATACCTAGCAGTGGGGCAATGGAAAAACTCATCTTAAGATGGAGAGTAGCTATTTGTTTGACCTTGCCCTTGTGGTAATTCTTCTTCCTTGTCTATCCAGAGGTCAGACAAAGCCACCCTTTACTCGGTTGTTTTCTAGGGAAAATATGGGAAGTGGGAAAAATGAAAGTTTGTAAGCCGACTTGCTTTGAGCCACCAAAATGGGGTGATCTTTAGCTGGGTTTACACCACCTCTGGGAAGACAGCTATGCAGTGAAAGAGATGCCCACCAGTGCTTTCGTGTACTCAGGAACCATAAGACTTGGCCAGAAGTTAAAAAAAAAATCTGGGATTATGGAGAAAACATCTCCCTGGGACTGTGTGTTAAAGAGAGCCTGTGAGCAGCCTGAATTGCTTGCTGGGTGTCCACGTGGATCTACATATGGTGTGGAGTTCGGAGAAATGCAGCAATAAAAGGACTGCTTGCGTATGGGCACGGATACCTGTGGATTTGGTTTACCTGAAAAGGAGAACACAAGGGTGACTCGAGTAAAGTTCACCACGTCGCATCAGGAGCCCAACTTGTTGAATAGTGGCGAGAGCCCATGGTCTACAAGCAAGGTGACCAGTGGACACCCCGTGAAGGCTGAGCGAGGTAGCCGGCACGGGTCGACCAGAAGCCCACCAGAGGGCGATATAGGGGACTGTGAACTGGTGCCTAAGAGTGCTTACTTTATCCACGGCCTGTCCGTCTTTGATTTTGCCGACGGACACAGACTTTGAAAGGTTCCAATTGGAATGAAGATTTCTTCATAGCGAGCAATGATTGTTTCCTCTGAGCACTGGTTTTATATTAGTGGGCCATACATAAAGTGAATAGCTAAAATTTGGCGTATATAGGCACAGTGTAGTTGGCTTACAAACTTTCCTTTTGGGGGAACATTCCATAAGTTTTAGAATTAAGGTCCTGATGTTACTTAATTCCATGTTGGGGTTAAAGAATTTTGAACGGGTGCCAGGTTCGCAAATGTGGATTTAGTTCGTGGATTGTGCCAACCTGGGCGATACACACGTGCGGTTAATGAAGGGCGGAGTGACAATGGCTCCTTGAGCATTGCCATTCTAGTTGGGTCTCTTCATTTCTGAACGTGGGAGCAGGGTGCAGCTGCCTCAGCTTGTTCCCTGCTTTAGGTGTCAAGGCTCCTTCCCGGCAAGACGTCCCTGAGCCGAAGACACATGTACTTACACAAAGGAAACCCGGGTTGTTGGAGTAGCCGTGCAGAGATATGCTGATATATCCACAGACCACGCGGCTCTGCTTACACATTCACTGGCTCGGCCCCCCTCCTTCAGCCTGCAACTTGTCGTCTGTTTTGAAAGATGGAGGAGGACATTGCAATTGGTCTTGGACATGTGGGTTAATGGGTTAATGTCGGACTTGTGGGTTTGGACCACACTGCTTTCAGATGTCTGCTTGATGAACACTTAACCTTTATATATAAGTCTCACTTAGACATGAGTTTCTGTGCCCCTGTTTCTCTACGAGAGCCAAGTCACAAATAGGATACCTAGCAGTTGGGCAATGGAAAAACTCATCTTAAGGTGGAGAGTAGCTATTTGTTTGACCTTGCCATTTTGGTAATTCTTCTTCCTTGTCTATCCAGAGGTCAGACAAAACCACCCTTTACTCGGTTGTTTTCTAGGGAAAATATGGGAAGTGGGAAAAATGAAAGTTTGTAAGCCGACTTGCTTTGAGCCACCAAAATGGGGTGATCTTTAGCTGGGTTTACACCACCTCTGGGAAGACAGCTATGCAGTGAAATAGATGCCTATCAGTGCTTTCGTGTACTCAGGAACCATAAGACTTGGCCAGAAGTTAAAAAAAAAAATCTGGGATTATGGAGAAAACATCTCCCTGGGACTGTGTGTTAAAGAGAGCCTGTGAGCAGCCTGAATTGCTTGCTGGGTGTCCACGTGGATCTACATATGGTGTGGAGGTCGGAGAAATGCAGCAATAAAAGGACTGCTTGCGTATGGGCACGGATACCTGTGGATTTGTTTACCTGAAAAGGAGAACACGAGGGTGACTCGAGTAAAGTTCAACACGTCGCATCAGGAGCCCAACTTGTTGAATAGTGGCGAGAGCCCATGGTCTGAAAGCAAGGTGACCAGTGGACACCCCGTGAAGGCTGAGCGAGGTAACTGGCACAGATCGACCCGAAGCCCACCAGAGGACGATATTGGAGACTGTGAACTGGTGCGTAAGAGTGCGGAGTTCATGCACGGCCTGTCTGGCTTTGATTTTGCCGATGGAGACAGACTTTGAATGGTTCCTATTGGAATGAAGATTTCTTCATAGCGAGCAATGATTGTTTCCTCTGAGCACTTGTTCTATATTTTGGGCCATAGATAAAGTGAATAGCTAAATTTTGACGTATAATGGCACAGAGTAGTTGGCTTACAAACTTTCCGAGTGGGGGAACATTCCATAAGTTTTAGAATTAAGGTCCTGATGTTACTTAATTCCATGTTGGGGTTAAAGAATTTTGATCGGGTGCCAGGTTTGCAAATTTGGATTTAGATCATGGATTGTGCCAACCTGGGCGATACACACGTGCGGTTAAATGAAGGGCGGAGTGATCAATGGCTCCTTGAGCATTGCCATTCTAGTTGGGTCTCTTCATTTCTGAACGTGGAAGCAGGGTGCAGCTGCCTCACCTTGTTCCCTGCTTTAGCTGTCAAGGCTCCTTCCCGGCAAGACGTCCCTGAGCCGAAGACACATGGACCTACCCAGAGGAAGCCCAGGTTGTTGGAGTAGCCGTGTAGAGATATGCTGACATATCCACTGCCCACGCTGCTCTGCTTACACATTCACTGCCTCGTCTCTCCTCCTTCAGACAGCAACATGTCATCTGTATTGAAAGATGGAGGAGGACACTGCAATTGTTGTTAGACATGTGGGTTAATGCATTAATGTCGGACTTGTGGGTTTGGAGCACACTGCTTTCAGATGTCCGCTTGATGAACACTTAACCTTTATATATGAGTCTCACTTAGACATGATTTTCTGTGCCCCTTTTTCTCTACAAGAGCCAGAGTCACAAATAGGATACCTAGCAGTGGGGCAATGAAAAAACTCATCTTAAGATGGAAAGTAACTATATGTTTGACCTTGCCCTCATGGTAATTCTTCTTCCTTGTCTATGTAGAGGTCAGACAAAGCCACCCTTTACTCGGTTGTTTTCTGGTGAAACTATGGGAAGTGGGAAAAATGAAAGTTTGTAAGTCGACTTGCCTTGAGCCACCAAAATGGGGTGATCTTTAGCTGGGTTTACACCATCTCTGGGAAGACAGCTATGCAGTGAAATAGATGCCCAACAGTGCTTTCGTGTACTCAGGAACCATAAGACTTGGCCAGAAGTTAAATAAAAATATGGGATAATGGAGAAAACATCTCCCTGGGACTGTGTGTTAAAGAGAGCCTGTGAGCAGCCTGAATTGCTTGCTGGGTGTCCACGTGGATCTACATATGGTGTGGAGTTCGGAGAAATGCAGCAATAAAAGGACTGCTTGCGTATGGGCACGGATACCTGTGGATTTGGTTTACCTAAAAAGGAGAACACGAGGGTGATTCGAGTAAAGATCACCACGTCGAATCAGGAGCCCAACTTGTTGAATAGTGGCGAGAGCCCATGGTCTAAAAGCAAGGTGACCGGTGGATACCCCGTGAAGGCTGAGCGAGGTAACTGGCACGGGTCGACCCGAAGCCCACCAGAGGACGATATTGTAGACTGTGAACTGGTGCCTAAGAGTGCTGAGTTTATGCACGGCCTGTCCAGCTTTGATTTTGCCGATGGAGACAGACTGTGAATGGTTCCTATTGGAATGAAGATTTCTTCATAGCGAGCAATGATTGTTTCCTCTGAGCACTTGTTTTATATTTCGGGCAATAGATAAAGTGAATAGCTAAATTTTGGCGTATAATGGCACAGAGTAGTTGGCTTACAAACGTTCTGAGTGGGGGAATATTCCATAAGTTTTAGAATTAAGGTCCTGATGTTACTTAATTCCATGTTGGGGTTAAAGAATTTTGATCGGGTGCCAGATTTGCAAATTTGGATTTAGATCATGGATTGTGCCAACCTGGGCGATACACACGTGCGGTTAAATGAAGGGCGGAGTGATCAATGGCTCCTTGAGCATTGCCATTCTAGTTGGGTCTCTTCATTTCTGAACGTGGAAGCAGGGTGCAGCTGCCTCACCTTGTTCCCTGCTTTAGCTGTCAAGGCTCCTTCCCGGCAAGACGTCCCTGAGCCGAAGACACATGGACCTACCCAGAGGAAGCCCAGGCTGTTGGAGTAGCCGTGTAGAGATATGCTGACATATCCACTGCCCACGCTGCTCTGCTTACACATTCACTGCCTCGTCTCTCCTCCTTCAGACAGCAACATGTCATCTGTATTGAAAGATGGAGGAGGACACTGCAATTGGTGTTAGACATGCGTGTTAATGGGTTAATGTCGGACTTGTGGGTTTGGATCACACTGCTTTCGGATGTCTGTTTGATGAACACTTAACCTTTATATATGAGTCTCACTTAGACATGAGTTTCTGTGTCCCTGTTTGTCTACGAGAGCCAGAGTCACAAATAGGATACCTAGCAGTGGGGCAATGGAAAAACTCATCTTAAGATGGAGAGTAGCTATTTGTTTGACCTTGCCCTTGTGGTAATTCTTCTTCCTTGTCTATCCAGAGGTCAGACAAAGCCACCCTTTACTCGGTTGTTTTCTAGGGAAAATATGGGAAGTGGGAAAAATGAAAGTTTGTAAGCCGACTTGCTTTGAGCCACCAAAATGGGGTGATCTTTAGCTGGGTTTACACCACCTCTGGGAAGACAGCTATGCAGTGAAAGAGATGCCCACCAGTGCTTTCGTGTACTCAGGAACCATAAGACTTGGCCAGAAGTTAAAAAAAAAATCTGGGAGTAGGGAGAAAATATCTCCCTGGGATTGTGTGTTAAAGAGAGCCTGTGAGCAGCCTGAATTGCTTGCTGGGTGTCCACGTGGATCTACATATGGTGTGGAGGTCGGAGAAATGCAGCAATAAAAGGACTGCTTGCGTATGGGCACGGATACCTGTGGATTTGGTTTACCTGAAAAGGAGAACACAAGGGTGACTCGAGTAAAGTTCACCACGTCGCATCAGGAGCCCAACTTGTTGAATAGTGGCGAGAGCCCATGGTCTACAAGCAAGGTGACCAGTGGACACCCCGTGAAGGCTGAGCGAGGTAGCCGGCACGGGTCGACCAGAAGCCCACCAGAGGGCGATATAGGGGACTGTGAACTGGTGCCTAAGAGTGCTTACTTTATCCACGGCCTGTCCGTCTTTGATTTTGCCGACGGACACAGACTTTGAAAGGTTCCAATTGGAATGAAGATTTCTTCATAGCGAGCAATGATTGTTTCCTCTGAGCACTGGTTTTATATTAGTGGGCCATACATAAAGTGAATAGCTAAAATTTGGCGTATATAGGCACAGTGTAGTTGGCTTACAAACTTTCCTTTTGGGGGAACATTCCATAAGTTTTAGAATTAAGGTCCTGATGTTACTTAATTCCATGTTGGGGTTAAAGAATTTTGAACGGGTGCCAGGTTCGCAAATGTGGATTTAGTTCGTGGATTGTGCCAACCTGGGCGATACACACGTGCGGTTAATGAAGGGCGGAGTGACAATGGCTCCTTGAGCATTGCCATTCTAGTTGGGTCTCTTCATTTCTGAACGTGGGAGCAGGGTGCAGCTGCCTCAGCTTGTTCCCTGCTTTAGGTGTCAAGGCTCCTTCCCGGCAAGACGTCCCTGAGCCGAAGACACATGTACTTACACAAAGGAAACCCGGGTTGTTGGAGTAGCCGTGCAGAGATATGCTGATATATCCACAGACCACGCGGCTCTGCTTACACATTCACTGGCTCGGCCCCCCTCCTTCAGCCTGCAACTTGTCGTCTGTTTTGAAAGATGGAGGAGGACATTGCAATTGGTCTTGGACATGTGGGTTAATGGGTTAATGTCGGACTTGTGGGTTTGGACCACACTGCTTTCAGATGTCTGCTTGATGAACACTTAACCTTTATATATGAGTCTCACTTAGACATGAGTTTCTGTGCCCCTGTTTCTCTACGAGAGCCAAGTCACAAATAGGATACCTAGCAGTTGGGCAATGGAAAAACTCATCTTAAGGTGGAGAGTAGCTATTTGTTTGACCTTGCCATTTTGGTAATTCTTCTTCCTTGTCTATCCAGAGGTCAGACAAAACCACCCTTTACTCGGTTGTTTTCTAGGGAAAATATGGGAAGTGGGAAAAATGAAAGTTTGTAAGCCGACTTGCTTTGAGCCACCAAAATGGGGTGATCTTTAGCTGGGTTTACACCACCTCTGGGAAGACAGCTATGCAGTGAAATAGATGCCTAACAGTGCTTTCGTGTACTCAGGAACCATAAGACTTGGCCAGAAGTTAAAAAAAAAAAATCTGGGATTATGGAGAAAACATCTCCCTGGGACTGTGTGTTAAAGAGAGCCTGTGAGCAGCCTGAATTGCTTGCTGGGTGTCCACGTGGATCTACATATGGTGTGGAGGTCGGAGAAATGCAGCAATAAAAGGACTGCTTGCGTATGGGCACGGATACCTGTGGATTTGTTTACCTGAAAAGGAGAACACGAGGGTGACTCGAGTAAAGTTCAACACGTCGCATCAGGAGCCCAACTTGTTGAATAGTTGCGAGAGCCCATGGTCTGAAAGCAAGGTGACCAGTGGACACCCCGTGAAGGCTGAGCGAGGTAACTGGCACAGATCGACCCGAAGCCCACCAGAGGACGATATTGGAGACTGTGAACTGGTGCGTAAGAGTGCGGAGTTCATGCACGGCCTGTCTGGCTTTGATTTTGCCGATGGAGACAGACTTTGAATGGTTCCTATTGGAATGAAGATTTCTTCATAGCGAGCAATGATTGTTTCCTCTGAGCACTTGTTCTATATTTTGGGCCATAGATAAAGTGAATAGCTAAATTTTGACGTATAATGGCACAGAGTAGTTGGCTTACAAACTTTCCGAGTGGGGGAACATTCCATAAGTTTTAGAATTAAGGTCCTGATGTTACTTAATTCCATGTTGGGGTTAAAGAATTTTGATCGGGTGCCAGGTTTGCAAATTTGGATTTAGATCATGGATTGTGCCAACCTGGGCGATACACACGTGCGGTTAAATGAAGGGCGGAGTGATCAATGGCTCCTTGAGCATTGCCATTCTAGTTGGGTCTCTTCATTTCTGAACGTGGAAGCAGGGTGCAGCTGCCTCACCTTGTTCCCTGCTTTAGCTGTCAAGGCTCCTTCCCGGCAAGACGTCCCTGAGCCGAAGACACATGGACCTACCCAGAGGAAGCCCAGGTTGTTGGAGTAGCCGTGTAGAGATATGCTGACATATCCACTGCCCACGCTGCTCTGCTTACACATTCACTGCCTCGTCTCTCCTCCTTCAGACAGCAACATGTCATCTGTATTGAAAGATGGAGGAGGACACTGCAATTGTTGTTAGACATGTGGGTTAATGCATTAATGTCGGACTTGTGGGTTTGGAGCACACTGCTTTCAGATGTCCGCTTGATGAACACTTAACCTTTATATATGAGTCTCACTTAGACATGATTTTCTGTGCCCCTTTTTCTCTACAAGAGCCAGAGTCACAAATAGGATACCTAGCAGTGGGGCAATGAAAAAACTCATCTTAAGATGGAAAGTAACTATATGTTTGACCTTGCCCTCATGGTAATTCTTCTTCCTTGTCTATGTAGAGGTCAGACAAAGCCACCCTTTACTCGGTTGTTTTCTGGTGAAACTATGGGAAGTGGGAAAAATGAAAGTTTGTAAGTCGACTTGCCTTGAGCCACCAAAATGGGGTGATCTTTAGCTGGGTTTACACCATCTCTGGGAAGACAGCTATGCAGTGAAATAGATGCCCAACAGTGCTTTCGTGTACTCAGGAACCATAAGACTTGGCCAGAAGTTAAATAAAAATATGGGATAATGGAGAAAACATCTCCCTGGGACTGTGTGTTAAAGAGAGCCTGTGAGCAGCCTGAATTGCTTGCTGGGTGTCCACGTGGATCTACATATGGTGTGGAGTTCGGAGAAATGCAGCAATAAAAGGACTGCTTGCGTATGGGCACGGATACCTGTGGATTTGGTTTACCTGAGAGGAGAACACAAGGGTGACTCGAGTAAAGTTCACCACGTCGCATAAGGAGCCTAACTTGTTGAATAGTGGCGAGAGCCCATGGTATACAAGCAAGGTGACCAGTGGACACCCCGTGAAGGCTGAGCGAGGTAGCCAGCACGGGTCGACCAGAAGCCCACCAGAGGGCGATATAGGGGACTGTGAACTGGTGCCTAAGAGTGCTGAGTTCATGCACGGCCTGTCCGGCTATGATTTTGCCGATGGAGACAGACTTTGAATGGTTCCTATTGGAATGAAGATTTCTTCATAGCGAGCAATGATTGTTTCCTTTGAGCACTTTTTTTTATATTTTGGGCCATAGATAATGTGAATAGCTAAAATTGGGCGTATATAGGCACAGAGTAGTTGGCTTACAATCTTTCCGTTTGGGGGAACATTCCATAATTTTTAGAATTAAGGTCCTGATGTTACTTAATTCCATATTGGGGTTAAAGAATTTTGAACGGGTGCCAGGTTCGCAAATGTGGATTTAGTTCGTAGATTGTGCGAACCTGGGCGATACACGTGCGGTTAAATCAAGGGCGGAGGGATCAATGGCTCCTTGAGCATTGCCATTCTAGTTGGGTCTCTTCATTTCTGAACGTGGGAGCAGGGTGCAGCTGCCACACCTTGTTCCCTGCTTTAGCTGTGAAGGTTCCTTACTGGCAAGACGTCCCTGAGCCGAATACACATGGACCTACCCAGAGGAAAACCGGGCTGTTGGAGTAGCCGTGTAGAGATATGCTGACATATCCACTGCCCACGCTGCTCTGCTTACACATTCACTGCCTCGTCTCTCCTCCTTCAGCCAGCAACATATCATCTGTTTTGAAAGATGGAGGAGGACGCTGCAATTGTTGTTAGACATGTGGGTTAATGCGTTAATGTCGGACTTGTGGGTTTGGACCACACTGCTTTCGGATGTCTGCTTGATGAACACTTAACCTTTATATATGAGTCTCACTCAGACATGAGTTTCTGTGCCCCTGTTTGTCTACGAGAGCCAGAGTCACAAATAGGATACCTAGCAGTGGGGCAATGGAAAAACTCATCTTAAGATGGAGAGTAGCTATTTGTTTGACCTTGCCATTGTGGTAATTCTTCTTCCTTGTCTATCCAGAGGTCAGACAAAGCCACCCTTTACGCGGTTGTTTTCTAGGGAAAATATGGGAAGTAGGAAAAATGAAAGTTTGTAAGCCCACTTGCCTTAAGCCACCAAAATGGGGTGATCTTTAGCCGGGTTTTGACCACCTCTGGGAAGACAGCTATGCAGTGAAATAGATGCCCACCAGTGCTTTGTTGTACTCAGGAACCGTAAGTCTTTGCCAGAAGTCAAAAAATATCTGGGATCAGGGAGAAAACATCTCCCTGGGAGTGTGTGTTAAAGAGAGCCTGTGAGCAGGCTGAATTGCTTGCTGGGTGTCCACGTGTATCTACATATGGTGTGGAGGTCGGAGAAATGCAGCAATAAAAGGACTGCTTGCGTATGGGCACGGATACCTGTGGATTTGGTTTACCTGAAAAGGACAACACGAGGGTGACTCGAGTAAAGTTCACCACGTCGCATCAGGAGCCCAACTTGTTGATTGTGGCGAGAACCCATGGTCTAAAAGCAAGGTGACCAGTGGACACCCCATGAAGGCTGAGTGAGGTACCGGCACGAGTCGACCAGAAGCCCACCAGAGGGCGATATTGGGGACTGTGAACTGGTGCCTAAGAGTGCTGACTTTATGCACAGCCAGTCCGGCTTTGATTTTGCCGATTAACACAGACTTTGAAAGGTTCCTATTAGAATGAAGATTTCTTCATGGCGAGCAATGATTGTTTCCTCTGAGCACTGGTTTTATATTAGTGGGCCATACATAAAGTGAATAGCTAAAATTTGGCGTATATAGGCACAGTGTAGTTGGCTTACAAACTTTCCTTTTGGGGGAACATTCCATAAGTTTTAGAATTAAGGTCCTGATGTTACTTAATTCCATGTTGGGGTTAAAGAATTTTGAACGGGTGCCAGGTTCGCAAATGTGGATTTAGTTCGTGGATTGTGCCAACCTGGGCGATACACACGTGCGGTTAATGAAGGGCGGAGTGACAATGGCTCCTTGAGCATTGCCATTCTAGTTGGGTCTCTTCATTTCTGAACGTGGGAGCAGGGTGCAGCTGCCTCAGCTTGTTCCCTGCTTTAGGTGTCAAGGCTCCTTCCCGGCAAGACGTCCCTGAGCCGAAGACACATGTACTTACACAAAGGAAACCCGGGTTGTTGGAGTAGCCGTGCAGAGATATGCTGATATATCCACAGACCACGCGGCTCTGCTTACACATTCACTGGCTCGGCCCCCCTCCTTCAGCCTGCAACTTGTCGTCTGTTTTGAAAGATGGAGGAGGACATTGCAATTGGTCTTGGACATGTGGGTTAATGGGTTAATGTCGGACTTGTGGGTTTGGACCACACTGCTTTCAGATGTCTGCTTGATGAACACTTAACCTTTATATATGAGTCTCACTTAGACATGAGTTTCTGTGCCCCTGTTTCTCTACGAGAGCCAAGTCACAAATAGGATACCTAGCAGTTGGGCAATGGAAAAACTCATCTTAAGGTGGAGAGTAGCTATTTGTTTGACCTTGCCATTTTGGTAATTCTTCTTCCTTGTCTATCCAGAGGTCAGACAAAACCACCCTTTACTCGGTTGTTTTCTAGGGAAAATATGGGAAGTGGGAAAAATGAAAGTTTGTAAGCCGACTTGCTTTGAGCCACCAAAATGGGGTGATCTTTAGCTGGGTTTACACCACCTCTGGGAAGACAGCTATGCAGTGAAATAGATGCCTATCAGTGCTTTCGTGTACTCAGGAACCATAAGACTTGGCCAGAAGTTAAAAAAAAAAAATCTGGGATTATGGAGAAAACATCTCCCTGGGACTGTGTGTTAAAGAGAGCCTGTGAGCAGCCTGAATTGCTTGCTGGGTGTCCACGTGGATCTACATATGGTGTGGAGGTCGGAGAAATGCAGCAATAAAAGGACTGCTTGCGTATGGGCACGGATACCTGTGGATTTGTTTACCTGAAAAGGAGAACACGAGGGTGACTCGAGTAAAGTTCAACACGTCGCATCAGGAGCCCAACTTGTTGAATAGTGGCGAGAGCCCATGGTCTGAAAGCAAGGTGACCAGTGGACACCCCGTGAAGGCTGAGCGAGGTAACTGGCACAGATCGACCCGAAGCCCACCAGAGGACGATATTGGAGACTGTGAACTGGTGCGTAAGAGTGCGGAGTTCATGCACGGCCTGTCTGGCTTTGATTTTGCCGATGGAGACAGACTTTGAATGGTTCCTATTGGAATGAAGATTTCTTCATAGCGAGCAATGATTGTTTCCTCTGAGCACTTGTTCTATATTTTGGGCCATAGATAAAGTGAATAGCTAAATTTTGACGTATAATGGCACAGAGTAGTTGGCTTACAAACTTTCCGAGTGGGGGAACATTCCATAAGTTTTAGAATTAAGGTCCTGATGTTACTTAATTCCATGTTGGGGTTAAAGAATTTTGATCGGGTGCCAGGTTTGCAAATTTGGATTTAGATCATGGATTGTGCCAACCTGGGCGATACACACGTGCGGTTAAATGAAGGGCGGAGTGATCAATGGCTCCTTGAGCATTGCCATTCTAGTTGGGTCTCTTCATTTCTGAACGTGGAAGCAGGGTGCAGCTGCCTCACCTTGTTCCCTGCTTTAGCTGTCAAGGCTCCTTCCCGGCAAGACGTCCCTGAGCCGAAGACACATGGACCTACCCAGAGGAAGCCCAGGTTGTTGGAGTAGCCGTGTAGAGATATGCTGACATATCCACTGCCCACGCTGCTCTGCTTACACATTCACTGCCTCGTCTCTCCTCCTTCAGACAGCAACATGTCATCTGTATTGAAAGATGGAGGAGGACACTGCAATTGTTGTTAGACATGTGGGTTAATGCATTAATGTCGGACTTGTGGGTTTGGAGCACACTGCTTTCAGATGTCCGCTTGATGAACACTTAACCTTTATATATGAGTCTCACTTAGACATGATTTTCTGTGCCCCTTTTTCTCTACAAGAGCCAGAGTCACAAATAGGATACCTAGCAGTGGGGCAATGAAAAAACTCATCTTAAGATGGAAAGTAACTATATGTTTGACCTTGCCCTCATGGTAATTCTTCTTCCTTGTCTATGTAGAGGTCAGACAAAGCCACCCTTTACTCGGTTGTTTTCTGGTGAAACTATGGGAAGTGGGAAAAATGAAAGTTTGTAAGTCGACTTGCCTTGAGCCACCAAAATGGGGTGATCTTTAGCTGGGTTTACACCATCTCTGGGAAGACAGCTATGCAGTGAAATAGATGCCCAACAGTGCTTTCGTGTACTCAGGAACCATAAGACTTGGCCAGAAGTTAAATAAAAATATGGGATAATGGAGAAAACATCTCCCTGGGACTGTGTGTTAAAGAGAGCCTGTGAGCAGCCTGAATTGCTTGCTGGGTGTCCACGTGGATCTACATATGGTGTGGAGTTCGGAGAAATGCAGCAATAAAAGGACTGCTTGCGTATGGGCACGGATACCTGTGGATTTGGTTTACCTGAGAGGAGAACACAAGGGTGACTCGAGTAAAGTTCACCACGTCGCATAAGGAGCCTAACTTGTTGAATAGTGGCGAGAGCCCATGGTATACAAGCAAGGTGACCAGTGGACACCCCGTGAAGGCTGAGCGAGGTAGCCAGCACGGGTCGACCAGAAGCCCACCAGAGGGCGATATAGGGGACTGTGAACTGGTGCCTAAGAGTGCTGAGTTCATGCACGGCCTGTCCGGCTATGATTTTGCCGATGGAGACAGACTTTGAATGGTTCCTATTGGAATGAAGATTTCTTCATAGCGAGCAATGATTGTTTCCTTTGAGCACTTTTTTTTATATTTTGGGCCATAGATAATGTGAATAGCTAAAATTGGGCGTATATAGGCACAGAGTAGTTGGCTTACAATCTTTCCGTTTGGGGGAACATTCCATAATTTTTAGAATTAAGGTCCTGATGTTACTTAATTCCATATTGGGGTTAAAGAATTTTGAACGGGTGCCAGGTTCGCAAATGTGGATTTAGTTCGTAGATTGTGCGAACCTGGGCGATACACGTGCGGTTAAATCAAGGGCGGAGGGATCAATGGCTCCTTGAGCATTGCCATTCTAGTTGGGTCTCTTCATTTCTGAACGTGGGAGCAGGGTGCAGCTGCCACACCTTGTTCCCTGCTTTAGCTGTGAAGGTTCCTTACTGGCAAGACGTCCCTGAGCCGAATACACATGGACCTACCCAGAGGAAAACCGGGCTGTTGGAGTAGCCGTGTAGAGATATGCTGACATATCCACTGCCCACGCTGCTCTGCTTACACATTCACTGCCTCGTCTCTCCTCCTTCAGCCAGCAACATATCATCTGTTTTGAAAGATGGAGGAGGACGCTGCAATTGTTGTTAGACATGTGGGTTAATGCGTTAATGTCGGACTTGTGGGTTTGGACCACACTGCTTTCGGATGTCTGCTTGATGAACACTTAACCTTTATATATGAGTCTCACTCAGACATGAGTTTCTGTGCCCCTGTTTGTCTACGAGAGCCAGAGTCACAAATAGGATACCTAGCAGTGGGGCAATGGAAAAACTCATCTTAAGATGGAGAGTAGCTATTTGTTTGACCTTGCCATTGTGGTAATTCTTCTTCCTTGTCTATCCAGAGGTCAGACAAAGCCACCCTTTACGCGGTTGTTTTCTAGGGAAAATATGGGAAGTAGGAAAAATGAAAGTTTGTAAGCCCACTTGCCTTAAGCCACCAAAATGGGGTGATCTTTAGCCGGGTTTTGACCACCTCTGGGAAGACAGCTATGCAGTGAAATAGATGCCCACCAGTGCTTTGTTGTACTCAGGAACCGTAAGTCTTTGCCAGAAGTCAAAAAATATCTGGGATCAGGGAGAAAACATCTCCCTGGGAGTGTGTGTTAAAGAGAGCCTGTGAGCAGGCTGAATTGCTTGCTGGGTGTCCACGTGTATCTACATATGGTGTGGAGGTCGGAGAAATGCAGCAATAAAAGGACTGCTTGCGTATGGGCACGGATACCTGTGGATTTGGTTTACCTGAAAAGGACAACACGAGGGTGACTCGAGTAAAGTTCACCACGTCGCATCAGGAGCCCAACTTGTTGATTGTGGCGAGAACCCATGGTCTAAAAGCAAGGTGACCAGTGGACACCCCATGAAGGCTGAGTGAGGTACCGGCACGAGTCGACCAGAAGCCCACCAGAGGGCGATATTGGGGACTGTGAACTGGTGCCTAAGAGTGCTGACTTTATGCACAGCCAGTCCGGCTTTGATTTTGCCGATTAACACAGACTTTGAAAGGTTCCTATTAGAATGAAGATTTCTTCATGGCGAGCAATGATTGTTTCCTCTGAGCACTGGTTTTATATTAGTGGGCCATACATAAAGTGAATAGCTAAAATTTGGCGTATATAGGCACAGTGTAGTTGGCTTACAAACTTTCCTTTTGGGGGAACATTCCATAAGTTTTAGAATTAAGGTCCTGATGTTACTTAATTCCATGTTGGGGTTAAAGAATTTTGAACGGGTGCCAGGTTCGCAAATGTGGATTTAGTTCGTGGATTGTGCCAACCTGGGCGATACACACGTGCGGTTAATGAAGGGCGGAGTGACAATGGCTCCTTGAGCATTGCCATTCTAGTTGGGTCTCTTCATTTCTGAACGTGGGAGCAGGGTGCAGCTGCCTCAGCTTGTTCCCTGCTTTAGGTGTCAAGGCTCCTTCCCGGCAAGACGTCCCTGAGCCGAAGACACATGTACTTACACAAAGGAAACCCGGGTTGTTGGAGTAGCCGTGCAGAGATATGCTGATATATCCACAGACCACGCGGCTCTGCTTACACATTCACTGGCTCGGCCCCCCTCCTTCAGCCTGCAACTTGTCGTCTGTTTTGAAAGATGGAGGAGGACATTGCAATTGGTCTTGGACATGTGGGTTAATGGGTTAATGTCGGACTTGTGGGTTTGGACCACACTGCTTTCAGATGTCTGCTTGATGAACACTTAACCTTTATATATGAGTCTCACTTAGACATGAGTTTCTGTGCCCCTGTTTCTCTACGAGAGCCAAGTCACAAATAGGATACCTAGCAGTTGGGCAATGGAAAAACTCATCTTAAGGTGGAGAGTAGCTATTTGTTTGACCTTGCCATTTTGGTAATTCTTCTTCCTTGTCTATCCAGAGGTCAGACAAAACCACCCTTTACTCGGTTGTTTTCTAGGGAAAATATGGGAAGTGGGAAAAATGAAAGTTTGTAAGCCGACTTGCTTTGAGCCACCAAAATGGGGTGATCTTTAGCTGGGTTTACACCACCTCTGGGAAGACAGCTATGCAGTGAAATAGATGCCTATCAGTGCTTTCGTGTACTCAGGAACCATAAGACTTGGCCAGAAGTTAAAAAAAAAAAATCTGGGATTATGGAGAAAACATCTCCCTGGGACTGTGTGTTAAAGAGAGCCTGTGAGCAGCCTGAATTGCTTGCTGGGTGTCCACGTGGATCTACATATGGTGTGGAGGTCGGAGAAATGCAGCAATAAAAGGACTGCTTGCGTATGGGCACGGATACCTGTGGATTTGTTTACCTGAAAAGGAGAACACGAGGGTGACTCGAGTAAAGTTCAACACGTCGCATCAGGAGCCCAACTTGTTGAATAGTGGCGAGAGCCCATGGTCTGAAAGCAAGGTGACCAGTGGACACCCCGTGAAGGCTGAGCGAGGTAACTGGCACAGATCGACCCGAAGCCCACCAGAGGACGATATTGGAGACTGTGAACTGGTGCGTAAGAGTGCGGAGTTCATGCACGGCCTGTCTGGCTTTGATTTTGCCGATGGAGACAGACTTTGAATGGTTCCTATTGGAATGAAGATTTCTTCATAGCGAGCAATGATTGTTTCCTCTGAGCACTTGTTCTATATTTTGGGCCATAGATAAAGTGAATAGCTAAATTTTGACGTATAATGGCACAGAGTAGTTGGCTTACAAACTTTCCGAGTGGGGGAACATTCCATAAGTTTTAGAATTAAGGTCCTGATGTTACTTAATTCCATGTTGGGGTTAAAGAATTTTGATCGGGTGCCAGGTTTGCAAATTTGGATTTAGATCATGGATTGTGCCAACCTGGGCGATACACACGTGCGGTTAAATGAAGGGCGGAGTGATCAATGGCTCCTTGAGCATTGCCATTCTAGTTGGGTCTCTTCATTTCTGAACGTGGAAGCAGGGTGCAGCTGCCTCACCTTGTTCCCTGCTTTAGCTGTCAAGGCTCCTTCCCGGCAAGACGTCCCTGAGCCGAAGACACATGGACCTACCCAGAGGAAGCCCAGGTTGTTGGAGTAGCCGTGTAGAGATATGCTGACATATCCACTGCCCACGCTGCTCTGCTTACACATTCACTGCCTCGTCTCTCCTCCTTCAGACAGCAACATGTCATCTGTATTGAAAGATGGAGGAGGACACTGCAATTGTTGTTAGACATGTGGGTTAATGCATTAATGTCGGACTTGTGGGTTTGGAGCACACTGCTTTCAGATGTCCGCTTGATGAACACTTAACCTTTATATATGAGTCTCACTTAGACATGATTTTCTGTGCCCCTTTTTCTCTACAAGAGCCAGAGTCACAAATAGGATACCTAGCAGTGGGGCAATGAAAAAACTCATCTTAAGATGGAAAGTAACTATATGTTTGACCTTGCCCTCATGGTAATTCTTCTTCCTTGTCTATGTAGAGGTCAGACAAAGCCACCCTTTACTCGGTTGTTTTCTGGTGAAACTATGGGAAGTGGGAAAAATGAAAGTTTGTAAGTCGACTTGCCTTGAGCCACCAAAATGGGGTGATCTTTAGCTGGGTTTACACCATCTCTGGGAAGACAGCTATGCAGTGAAATAGATGCCCAACAGTGCTTTCGTGTACTCAGGAACCATAAGACTTGGCCAGAAGTTAAATAAAAATATGGGATAATGGAGAAAACATCTCCCTGGGACTGTGTGTTAAAGAGAGCCTGTGAGCAGCCTGAATTGCTTGCTGGGTGTCCACGTGGATCTACATATGGTGTGGAGTTCGGAGAAATGCAGCAATAAAAGGACTGCTTGCGTATGGGCACGGATACCTGTGGATTTGGTTTACCTGAGAGGAGAACACAAGGGTGACTCGAGTAAAGTTCACCACGTCGCATAAGGAGCCTAACTTGTTGAATAGTGGCGAGAGCCCATGGTATACAAGCAAGGTGACCAGTGGACACCCCGTGAAGGCTGAGCGAGGTAGCCAGCACGGGTCGACCAGAAGCCCACCAGAGGGCGATATAGGGGACTGTGAACTGGTGCCTAAGAGTGCTGAGTTCATGCACGGCCTGTCCGGCTATGATTTTGCCGATGGAGACAGACTTTGAATGGTTCCTATTGGAATGAAGATTTCTTCATAGCGAGCAATGATTGTTTCCTTTGAGCACTTTTTTTTATATTTTGGGCCATAGATAATGTGAATAGCTAAAATTGGGCGTATATAGGCACAGAGTAGTTGGCTTACAATCTTTCCGTTTGGGGGAACATTCCATAATTTTTAGAATTAAGGTCCTGATGTTACTTAATTCCATATTGGGGTTAAAGAATTTTGAACGGGTGCCAGGTTCGCAAATGTGGATTTAGTTCGTAGATTGTGCGAACCTGGGCGATACACGTGCGGTTAAATCAAGGGCGGAGGGATCAATGGCTCCTTGAGCATTGCCATTCTAGTTGGGTCTCTTCATTTCTGAACGTGGGAGCAGGGTGCAGCTGCCACACCTTGTTCCCTGCTTTAGCTGTGAAGGTTCCTTACTGGCAAGACGTCCCTGAGCCGAATACACATGGACCTACCCAGAGGAAAACCGGGCTGTTGGAGTAGCCGTGTAGAGATATGCTGACATATCCACTGCCCACGCTGCTCTGCTTACACATTCACTGCCTCGTCTCTCCTCCTTCAGCCAGCAACATATCATCTGTTTTGAAAGATGGAGGAGGACGCTGCAATTGTTGTTAGACATGTGGGTTAATGCGTTAATGTCGGACTTGTGGGTTTGGACCACACTGCTTTCGGATGTCTGCTTGATGAACACTTAACCTTTATATATGAGTCTCACTCAGACATGAGTTTCTGTGCCCCTGTTTGTCTACGAGAGCCAGAGTCACAAATAGGATACCTAGCAGTGGGGCAATGAAAAAACTCATCTTAAGATGGAGAGTAGCTATTTGTTTGACCTTGCCATTGTGGTAATTCTTCTTCCTTGTCTATCCAGAGGTCAGACAAAGCCACCCTTTACGCGGTTGTTTTCTAGGGAAAATATGGGAAGTAGGAAAAATGAAAGTTTGTAAGCCCACTTGCCTTAAGCCACCAAAATGGGGTGATCTTTAGCCGGGTTTTGACCACCTCTGGGAAGACAGCTATGCAGTGAAATAGATGCCCACCAGTGCTTTGTTGTACTCAGGAACCGTAAGTCTTTGCCAGAAGTCAAAAAATATCTGGGATCAGGGAGAAAACATCTCCCTGGGAGTGTGTGTTAAAGAGAGCCTGTGAGCAGGCTGAATTGCTTGCTGGGTGTCCACGTGTATCTACATATGGTGTGGAGGTCGGAGAAATGCAGCAATAAAAGGACTGCTTGCGTATGGGCACGGATACCTGTGGATTTGGTTTACCTGAAAAGGACAACACGAGGGTGACTCGAGTAAAGTTCACCACGTCGCATCAGGAGCCCAACTTGTTGATTGTGGCGAGAACCCATGGTCTAAAAGCAAGGTGACCAGTGGACACCCCATGAAGGCTGAGTGAGGTACCGGCACGAGTCGACCAGAAGCCCACCAGAGGGCGATATTGGGGACTGTGAACTGGTGCCTAAGAGTGCTGACTTTATGCACAGCCAGTCCGGCTTTGATTTTGCCGATTAACACAGACTTTGAAAGGTTCCTATTAGAATGAAGATTTCTTCATGGCGAGCAATGATTGTTTCCTCTGAGCACTGGTTTTATATTAGTGGGCCAAAAATAAAGTGAATAGCTAAAATTTGGCGTATAAAGGCACAGAGTAGTTGGCTTACAAACATTCTGAGTTGGGGAACATTCCATAAGTTTTAGAATTAAGGTCCTGATGTTACTTAATTCCATGTTGTGGTTAAAGAATTTTGATCGGGCGCCAGGTTTGCAAATTTGGATTTAGTTCATGGATTGTGCCAACCTGGGCGATACACACGTGCGGTTAAATCAAGGGCGGAGGGATCAATGGCTCCTTGAGCATTGCCATTCTAGTTGGGTCTTTTCATTTCTGAACGTGGGAGTAGGGTGCAGCTGCCTCAGCTTCTTACCTGCTTTAGTTGTCAAGGGTCCTTTCCGGCAAGACGTCCTGAACCTAAGACACATGGACCTACCCAGAGGAAGCCCGGGCTGTTGGAGTAGCCGTGCAGAGATATGCTGACATATTCACTGTCCACGCGGCTCTGCTTAAACATTCACTGCCTCGGCTCTCCTCCTTCAGCCGGCAACATGTCGTCTGTTTTGAAAGATGGAGGAGGACATTGCAATTGGTGTTAGACATGCGGGTTAATGGGTAAATGTCGGACTTGTGGGTTTGGACCACACTGCTTTCAGATGTCTGCTTGATGAACACTTAACCTTTATATATGAGTGTCACTTAGACATGAGTTTCTGTGCCCCTGTTTCTCTACGAGAGCCAGAGTCACAAATAGGATACCTAGCAGTGGGGCAATGGAAAAACTCATCTTAAGATGGAGAGTAGCTATTTGTTTGACCTTGCCCTCATGGTAATTCTTCTTTCTTGTCTATCGAGAGGTCAGACAAAGCCACCCTTTACTCGGTTGTTTTCTGGGGAAACTATGGGAAGTGGTGAAAATGAAAGTTTGTAAGCCCACCTGCTTTGAGCCACCAAAATGGGGTGATCTTTAGCTGGGTTTAGACCTCCTCTGGAAAGACAGCTATGCAGTGGAATTGATGCCCACCAGTGCTTTCCTGTACTCTGGAACCATATGTCTTTGCCAGAAGTTAAAAAAAATCTGGGAGTAGGGAGAAAATATCTCCCTGGGACTGTGTGTTAAAGAGAGCCTGTGAGCAGGCTGAATTGCTTCCTGAGTGTCCACGTGGATCTACATGTGGTGTGGAGATCGGAGAAATGCAGCAATAAAAGGACTGCTTGCGTATGGGCACGGATACCTGTGGATTTGGTTTACCTGAAAAGGAGAACACAAGGGTGACTCGAGTAAAGTTCACCACGTCGCATCAGGAGCCCAACTTGTTGAATAGTGGCGAGAGCCCATGGTCTACAAGCAAGGTGACCAGTGGACACCCCGTGAAGGCTGAGCGAGGTAGCCGGCACGGGTCGACCAGAAGCCCACCAGAGGGCGATATAGGGGACTGTGAACTGGTGCCTAAGAGTGCTTACTTTATCCACGGCCTGTCCGTCTTTGATTTTGCCGACGGACACAGACTTTGAAAGGTTCCAATTGGAATGAAGATTTCTTCATAGCGAGCAATGATTGTTTCCTCTGAGCACTGGTTTTATATTAGTGGGCCATACATAAAGTGAATAGCTAAAATTTGGCGTATATAGGCACAGTGTAGTTGGCTTACAAACTTTCCTTTTGGGGGAACATTCCATAAGTTTTAGAATTAAGGTCCTGATGTTACTTAATTCCATGTTGGGGTTAAAGAATTTTGAACGGGTGCCAGGTTCGCAAATGTGGATTTAGTTCGTGGATTGTGCCAACCTGGGCGATACACACGTGCGGTTAATGAAGGGCGGAGTGACAATGGCTCCTTGAGCATTGCCATTCTAGTTGGGTCTCTTCATTTCTGAACGTGGGAGCAGGGTGCAGCTGCCTCAGCTTGTTCCCTGCTTTAGGTGTCAAGGCTCCTTCCCGGCAAGACGTCCCTGAGCCGAAGACACATGTACTTACACAAAGGAAACCCGGGTTGTTGGAGTAGCCGTGCAGAGATATGCTGATATATCCACAGACCACGCGGCTCTGCTTACACATTCACTGGCTCGGCCCCCCTCCTTCAGCCTGCAACTTGTCGTCTGTTTTGAAAGATGGAGGAGGACATTGCAATTGGTCTTGGACATGTGGGTTAATGGGTTAATGTCGGACTTGTGGGTTTGGACCACACTGCTTTCAGATGTCTGCTTGATGAACACTTAACCTTTATATATGAGTCTCACTTAGACATGAGTTTCTGTGCCCCTGTTTCTCTACGAGAGCCAAGTCACAAATAGGATACCTAGCAGTTGGGCAATGGAAAAACTCATCTTAAGGTGGAGAGTAGCTATTTGTTTGACCTTGCCATTTTGGTAATTCTTCTTCCTTGTCTATCCAGAGGTCAGACAAAACCACCCTTTACTCGGTTGTTTTCTAGGGAAAATATGGGAAGTGGGAAAAATGAAAGTTTGTAAGCCGACTTGCTTTGAGCCACCAAAATGGGGTGATCTTTAGCTGGGTTTACACCACCTCTGGGAAGACAGCTATGCAGTGAAATAGATGCCTAACAGTGCTTTCGTGTACTCAGGAACCATAAGACTTGGCCAGAAGTTAAAAAAAAAAATCTGGGATTATGGAGAAAACATCTCCCTGGGACTGTGTGTTAAAGAGAGCCTGTGAGCAGCCTGAATTGCTTGCTGGGTGTCCACGTGGATCTACATATGGTGTGGAGGTCGGAGAAATGCAGCAATAAAAGGACTGCTTGCGTATGGGCACGGATACCTGTGGATTTGTTTACCTGAAAAGGAGAACACTAGGGTGACTCGAGTAAAGTTCAACACGTCGCATCAGGAGCCCAACTTGTTGAATAGTGGCGAGAGCCCATGGTCTGAAAGCAAGGTGACCAGTGGACACCCCGTGAAGGCTGAGCGAGGTAACTGGCACAGATCGACCCGAAGCCCACCAGAGGACGATATTGGAGACTGTGAACTGGTGCGTAAGAGTGCGGAGTTCATGCACGGCCTGTCTGGCTTTGATTTTGCCGATGGAGACAGACTTTGAATGGTTCCTATTGGAATGAAGATTTCTTCATAGCGAGCAATGATTGTTTCCTCTGAGCACTTGTTCTATATTTTGGGCCATAGATAAAGTGAATAGCTAAATTTTGACGTATAATGGCACAGAGTAGTTGGCTTACAAACTTTCCGAGTGGGGGAACATTCCATAAGTTTTAGAATTAAGGTCCTGATGTTACTTAATTCCATGTTGGGGTTAAAGAATTTTGATCGGGTGCCAGGTTTGCAAATTTGGATTTAGATCATGGATTGTGCCAACCTGGGCGATACACACGTGCGGTTAAATGAAGGGCGGAGTGATCAATGGCTCCTTGAGCATTGCCATTCTAGTTGGGTCTCTTCATTTCTGAACGTGGAAGCAGGGTGCAGCTGCCTCACCTTGTTCCCTGCTTTAGCTGTCAAGGCTCCTTCCCGGCAAGACGTCCCTGAGCCGAAGACACATGGACCTACCCAGAGGAAGCCCAGGTTGTTGGAGTAGCCGTGTAGAGATATGCTGACATATCCACTGCCCACGCTGCTCTGCTTACACATTCACTGCCTCGTCTCTCCTCCTTCAGACAGCAACATGTCATCTGTATTGAAAGATGGAGGAGGACACTGCAATTGTTGTTAGACATGTGGGTTAATGCATTAATGTCGGACTTGTGGGTTTGGAGCACACTGCTTTCAGATGTCCGCTTGATGAACACTTAACCTTTATATATGAGTCTCACTTAGACATGATTTTCTGTGCCCCTTTTTCTCTACAAGAGCCAGAGTCACAAATAGGATACCTAGCAGTGGGGCAATGAAAAAACTCATCTTAAGATGGAAAGTAACTATATGTTTGACCTTGCCCTCATGGTAATTCTTCTTCCTTGTCTATGTAGAGGTCAGACAAAGCCACCCTTTACTCGGTTGTTTTCTGGTGAAACTATGGGAAGTGGGAAAAATGAAAGTTTGTAAGTCGACTTGCCTTGAGCCACCAAAATGGGGTGATCTTTAGCTGGGTTTACACCATCTCTGGGAAGACAGCTATGCAGTGAAATAGATGCCCAACAGTGCTTTCGTGTACTCAGGAACCATAAGACTTGGCCAGAAGTTAAATAAAAATATGGGATAATGGAGAAAACATCTCCCTGGGACTGTGTGTTAAAGAGAGCCTGTGAGCAGCCTGAATTGCTTGCTGGGTGTCCACGTGGATCTACATATGGTGTGGAGTTCGGAGAAATGCAGCAATAAAAGGACTGCTTGCGTATGGGCACGGATACCTGTGGATTTGGTTTACCTGAGAGGAGAACACAAGGGTGACTCGAGTAAAGTTCACCACGTCGCATAAGGAGCCTAACTTGTTGAATAGTGGCGAGAGCCCATGGTATACAAGCAAGGTGACCAGTGGACACCCCGTGAAGGCTGAGCGAGGTAGCCAGCACGGGTCGACCAGAAGCCCACCAGAGGGCGATATAGGGGACTGTGAACTGGTGCCTAAGAGTGCTGAGTTCATGCACGGCCTGTCCGGCTATGATTTTGCCGATGGAGACAGACTTTGAATGGTTCCTATTGGAATGAAGATTTCTTCATAGCGAGCAATGATTGTTTCCTTTGAGCACTTTTTTTATATTTTGGGCCATAGATAATGTGAATAGCTAAAATTGGGCGTATATAGGCACAGAGTAGTTGGCTTACAATCTTTCCGTTTGGGGGAACATTCCATAATTTTTAGAATTAAGGTCCTCATGTTACTTAATTCCATATTGGGGTTAAAGAATTTTGAACGGGTGCCAGGTTCGCAAATGTGGATTTAGTTCGTAGATTGTGCGAACCTGGGCGATACACGTGGGGTTAAATCAAGGGCGGAGGGATCAATGGCTCCTTGAGCATTGCCATTCTAGTTGGGTCTCTTCATTTCTGAACGTGGGAGCAGGGTGCAGCTGCCACACCTTGTTCCCTGCTTTAGCTGTGAAGGTTCCTTACTGGCAAGACGTCCCTGAGCCGAATACACATGGACCTACCCAGAGGAAAACCGGGCTGTTGGAGTAGCCGTGTAGAGATATGCTGACATATCCACTGCCCACGCTGCTCTGCTTACACATTCACTGCCTCGTCTCTCCTCCTTCAGCCAGCAACATATCATCTGTTTTGAAAGATGGAGGAGGACGCTGCAATTGTTGTTAGACATGTGGGTTAATGCGTTAATGTCGGACTTGTGGGTTTGGACCACACTGCTTTCGGATGTCTGCTTGATGAACACTTAACTTTTATATATGAGTCTCACTCAGACATGAGTTTCTGTGCCCCTGTTTGTCTACGAGAGCCAGAGTCACAAATAGGATACCTAGCAGTGGGGCAATGGAAAAACTCATCTTAAGATGGAGAGTAGCTATTTGTTTGACCTTGCCATTGTGGTAATTCTTCTTCCTTGTCTATCCAGAGGTCAGACAAAGCCACCCTTTACGCGGTTGTTTTCTAGGGAAAATATGGGAAGTAGGAAAAATGAAAGTTTGTAAGCCCACTTGCCTTAAGCCACCAAAATGGGGTGATCTTTAGCCGGGTTTTGACCACCTCTGGGAAGACAGCTATGCAGTGAAATAGATGCCCACCAGTGCTTTGTTGTACTCAGGAACCGTAAGTCTTTGCCAGAAGTCAAAAAATATCTGGGATCAGGGAGAAAACATCTCCCTGGGAGTGTGTGTTAAAGAGAGCCTGTGAGCAGGCTGAATTGCTTGCTGGGTGTCCACGTGTATCTACATATGGTGTGGAGGTCGGAGAAATGCAGCAATAAAAGGACTGCTTGCGTATGGGCACGGATACCTGTGGATTTGGTTTACCTGAAAAGGACAACACGAGGGTGACTCGAGTAAAGTTCACCACGTCGCATCAGGAGCCCAACTTGTTGATTGTGGCGAGAACCCATGGTCTAAAAGCAAGGTGACCAGTGGACACCCCATGAAGGCTGAGTGAGGTACCGGCACGAGTCGACCAGAAGCCCACCAGAGGGCGATATTGGGGACTGTGAACTGGTGCCTAAGAGTGCTGACTTTATGCACAGCCAGTCCGGCTTTGATTTTGCCGATTAACACAGACTTTGAAAGGTTCCTATTAGAATGAAGATTTCTTCATGGCGAGCAATGATTGTTTCCTCTGAGCACTGGTTTTATATTAGTGGGCCAAAAATAAAGTGAATAGCTAAAATTTGGCGTATAAAGGCACAGAGTAGTTGGCTTACAAACATTCTGAGTTGGGGAACATTCCATAAGTTTTAGAATTAAGGTCCTGATGTTACTTAATTCCATGTTGTGGTTAAAAAATTTTGATCGGGCGCCAGGTTTGCAAATTTGGATTTAGTTCATGGATTGTGCCAACCTGGGCGATACACACGTGCGGTTAAATCAAGGGCGGAGGGATCAATGGCTCCTTGAGCATTGCCATTCTAGTTGGGTCTTTTCATTTCTGAACGTGGGAGTAGGGTGCAGCTGCCTCAGCTTCTTACCTGCTTTAGTTGTCAAGGCTCCTTTCCGGCAAAACGTCCTGAACCGAAGACACATGGACCTACCCAGAGGAAGCCCGGGCTGTTGGAGTAGCCGTGCAGAGATATGCTGACATATTCACTGTCCACGCGGCTCTGCTTAAACATTCACTGCCTCGGCTCTCCTCCTTCAGCCGGCAACATGTCGTCTGTTTTGAAAGATGGAGGAGGACATTGCAATTGGTGTTAGACATGCGGGTTAATGGGTAAATGTCGGACTTGTGGGTTTGGACCACACTGCTTTCAGATGTCTGCTTGATGAACACTTAACCTTTATATATGAGTGTCACTTAGACATGAGTTTCTGTGCCCCTGTTTCTCTACGAGAGCCAGAGTCACAAATAGGATACCTAGCAGTGGGGCAATGGAAAAACTCATCTTAAGATGGAGAGTAGCTATTTGTTTGACCTTGCCCTCATGGTAATTCTTTTTTCTTGTCTATCGAGAGGTCAGACAAAGCCACCCTTTACTCGGTTGTTTTCTGGGGAAAATATGGGAAGTAGGAAAAATGAAAGTTTGTAAGCCCACTTGCCTTAAGCCACCAAAATGGGGTGATCTTTAGCCGGGTTTTGACCACCTCTGGGAAGACAGCTATGCAGTGAAATAGATGCCCACCAGTGCTTTGTTGTACTCAGGAACCGTAAGTCTTTGCCAGAAGTCAAAAAATATCTGGGATCAGGGAGAAAACATCTCCCTGGGAGTGTGTGTTAAAGAGAGCCTGTGAGCAGGCTGAATTGCTTGCTGGGTGTCCACGTGTATCTACATATGGTGTGGAGGTCGGAGAAATGCAGCAATAAAAGGACTGCTTGCGTATGGGCACGGATACCTGTGGATTTGGTTTACCTGAAAAGGACAACACGAGGGTGACTCGAGTAAAGTTCACCACGTCGCATCAGGAGCCCAACTTGTTGATTGTGGCGAGAACCCATGGTCTAAAAGCAAGGTGACCAGTGGACACCCCATGAAGGCTGAGTGAGGTACCGGCACGAGTCGACCAGAAGCCCACCAGAGGGCGATATTGGGGACTGTGAACTGGTGCCTAAGAGTGCTGACTTTATGCACAGCCAGTCCGGCTTTGATTTTGCCGATTAACACAGACTTTGAAAGGTTCCTATTAGAATGAAGATTTCTTCATGGCGAGCAATGATTGTTTCCTCTGAGCACTGGTTTTATATTAGTGGGCCAAAAATAAAGTGAATAGCTAAAATTTGGCGTATAAAGGCACAGAGTAGTTGGCTTACAAACATTCTGAGTTGGGGAACATTCCATAAGTTTTAGAATTAAGGTCCTGATGTTACTTAATTCCATGTTGTGGTTAAAGAATTTTGATCGGGCGCCAGGTTTGCAAATTTGGATTTAGTTCATGGATTGTGCCAACCTGGGCGATACACACGTGCGGTTAAATCAAGGGCGGAGGGATCAATGGCTCCTTGAGCATTGCCATTCTAGTTGGGTCTTTTCATTTCTGAACGTGGGAGTAGGGTGCAGCTGCCTCAGCTTCTTACCTGCTTTAGTTGTCAAGGGTCCTTTCCGGCAAGACGTCCTGAACCGAAGACACATGGACCTACCCAGAGGAAGCCCGGGCTGTTGGAGTAGCCGTGCAGAGATATGCTGACATATTCACTGTCCACGCGGCTCTGCTTAAACATTCACTGCCTCGGCTCTCCTCCTTCAGCCGGCAACATGTCGTCTGTTTTGAAAGATGGAGGAGGACATTGCAATTGGTGTTAGACATGCGGGTTAATGGGTAAATGTCGGACTTGTGGGTTTGGACCACACTGCTTTCAGATGTCTGCTTGATGAACACTTAACCTTTATATATGAGTGTCACTTAGACATGAGTTTCTGTGCCCCTGTTTCTCTACGAGAGCCAGAGTCACAAATAGGATACCTAGCAGTGGGGCAATGGAAAAACTCATCTTAAGATGGAGAGTAGCTATTTGTTTGACCTTGCCCTCATGGTAATTCTTCTTTCTTGTCTATCGAGAGGTCAGACAAAGCCACCCTTTACTCGGTTGTTTTCTGGGGAAACTATGGGAAGTGGTGAAAATGAAAGTTTGTAAGCCCACCTGCTTTGAGCCACCAAAATGGGGTGATCTTTAGCTGGGTTTAGACCTCCTCTGGAAAGACAGCTATGCAGTGGAATTGATGCCCACCAGTGCTTTCCTGTACTCTGGAACCATATGTCTTTGCCAGAAGTTAAAAAAAATCTGGGAGTAGGGAGAAAATATCTCCCTGGGACTGTGTGTTAAAGAGAGCCTGTGAGCAGGCTGAATTGCTTCCTGAGTGTCCACGTGGATCTACATGTGGTGTGGAGATCGGAGAAATGCAGCAATAAAAGGACTGCTTGCATATGGGCACGGATACCTGTGGATTTGGTTTACCTGAAAAGGAGAACACGAGGGTGACTCGAGTAAAGTTCACCACGTCGCAGCAGGAGCCCAACTTGTTGAATAGTGGCGAGAGCCCATGGTCTACAAGCAAGGTGACCGGTGGATACCCCGTGAAGGCTGAGCGAGGTAACTGGCACGGGTCGAACCGAAGCCCACCAGAGGACGATATTGGAGACTGTGAACTGGTGCCTAAGTGTGCTGAGTCTATGCACGGCCTGTCCAGCTTTGATTTTGCCGATAGACAGACTTTGAATGGTTCCTATTGGAATGAAGATTTCTTCATAGCGAGCAATGATTGTTTCCTCTGAGCACTTGTTTTATATTTCGGGCAATAGACAAAGTGAATAGCTAAATTTTGGCGTATAATGGCACAGAGTAGTTGGCTTACAAACTTTCTGAGTGGGGGAATATTCCATAAGTTTTAGAATTAAGGTCCTGATGTTACTTAATTCCATGTTTGGGTTAAAGAATTTTGATCGGGTGCCAGATTTGCAAATTTGGATTTAGATCATGGATTGTGCCAACCTGGGCGATACATACGTGCGGTTCAATGAAGGGCGGAGTGATCAATGGCTCCTTGAGCATTGCCATTCTAGTTGGGTCTCTTCATTTCTGAACGTGGAAGCAGGGTGCAGCTGCCTGACCTTGTTCCCTGCTTTAGCTGTCAAGGCTCCTTCCCGGCAATACGTCCCTGATCCGAAGACACATGGACCTACCCAGAGGAAGCCCAGGCTGTTGGAGTAGCCGTGTAGAGATATGCTGACATATCCACTGCCCACGCTGCTCTGCTTACACATTCACTGCCTCGTCTCTCCTCCTTCAGACAGCAACATGTCATCTGTATTGAAAGATGGAGGAGGACACTGCAATTGGTGTTAGACATGCGGGTTAATGGGTTAATGTCGGACTTGTGGGTTTGGACCACACTGCTTTCGGATGTCTGTTTGATGAACACTTAACCTTTATATATGAGTCTCACTTAGACATGAGTTTCTGTGCCCCTGTTTGTCTACGAGAGCCAGAGTCACAAATAGGATACCTTGCAGTGGGGCAATGGAAAATCTCATCTTAAGATGGAGAGTAACTATATGTTTGACCTTGCCCTCATGGTAATTCTTCTTCCTTGTCTATGTAGAGGTCTGACAAAGCCACCCTTTACTCGGTTGTTTTCTGCTGAAACAATGGGAAGTGGGAAAAATGAAAGATTGTAAGCCGACTTGCTTTGAGCCACCAAAATGGGGTGATCTTTAGCTGGGTTTACACCACCTCTGGGAAGACAGCTATGCAGTGAAATAGATGCCCACCAGTGCTTTCGTGTACTCAGGAACCATAAGACTTGGCAAGAAGTTAAAAAAAAAATCTGGGATTATGGAGAAAACATCTCCCTGGGACTGTGTGTTAAAGATAACCTGTGAGCAGCCTGAATTGCTTGCTGGGTGTCCACGTGGATCTACATATGGTGTGGAGGTCGGAGAAATGCAGCAATAAAAGGACTGCTTGCGTATGGGCACGGATACTTGTGGATTTGGTTTACCTGAAAAGGAGAACACAAGGGTGACTCGAGTAAAGTTCACCACGTCGCATCAGGAGCCCAACTTGTTGAATAGTGGCGAGAGCCCATGGTCTAAAAGCAAGGTGACCAGTGGACACACCGTGAAGGCTGAGCGAGGTAGCCGGCACGGGTCGACCAGAAGCCCACCAGAGGGAGATATAGGGGACTGTGAACTGGTGCCTAAGAGTGCTTACTTTATCCACGGCCTGTCCGTCTTTGATTTTGCTGATGGACACAGACTTTGAAAGGTTCCAACTGGAATGAAGATTTCTTCATAGCGAGCAATGATTGTTTCCTCTGAGCACTGGTTTTATATTAATGGGCCATACATAAAGTGAATAGCTAAAATTTGGCGTATATAGGCACAGAGTAGTTGGCTTACAAACTTTCCGTTTGGGGGAACATTCCATAAGTTTTAGAATTAAGGTCCTGATGTTACTTAATTCCATGTTGGGGTTAAAGAATTTTGAACGGGTGCCAGGTTCGCAAATGTGGATTTATTTCGTGGATTGTGCCAACCTGGGCGATACACACGTGCGGTTAAATGAAGGGCGGAGTGACAATGGCTCCTTGAGCATTGCCATTCTAGTTGGGTCTCTTCATTTCTAAACGTGGGAGCAGGGTGCAGTTGCCTCAGCTTGTTCCCTGCTTTAGCTGTCAAGGCTCCTTTCCGGCAAGACGTCCCTGAGCCGAAGACACATGTACTTACCCAAAGGAAGCCCGGGTTGTTGGAGTAGTCGTGCAGAGATATGCTGATATATCCACAGACCACGCGGCTCTGCTTACACATTCACTGTCTCGGCCCCCCTCCTTCAGCCTGCAACATGTCGTCTGTTTTGAAAGATGGAGGAGGACATTGCAATTGGTCTTGGACATGTGGGTTAATGGGTTAATGTCGGACTTGTGGGTTTGGACCACACTGCTTTCAGATGTCTGCTTGATGAACACTTAACCTTTATATATGAGTGTCACTTAGACATGAGTTTCTGTGCCCCTGTTTCTGTACGAGAGCCAGAGTCACAAATAGGATACCTAGCAGTGGGGCAATGGAAAAACTCATCTTAAGATGGAGAGTAGCTATTTGTTTGACCTTGCCATTGTGGTAATTCTTCTTCCTTGTCTATCCAGAGGTCAGACAAAGCCACCCTTTACGCGGTTGTTTTCTAGGGAAAATATGGGAAGTGGGAAAAATGAAAGTTTGTAAGCCCACTTGCCTTGAGCCACCAAAATGGGGTGATCTTTAGCCGGGTTTTGACCACCTCTGGGAAGACAGCTATGCAGTGAAATAGATGCCCACCAGTGCTTTGTTGTACTCAGGAAACATAAGTCTTTGCCAGAAGTTAAAAAAATATCTGGGATTAGGGAGAAAACATCCCCTGGGAGTGTGTGTTAAAGAGAGCCTGTGAGCAGGCTGAATTGCTTGCTGGGTGTCCACGTGTATCTACATATGGTGTGGAGGTCGGAGAAATGCAGCAATAAAAGGACTGCTTGCGTATGCGCACGGATACCTGGGGATTTGTTTACCTGAAAAGCAGAACACGAGGGTGACTCGAGTAAAGTTCACCACGTCGCATCAGGAGCCCAACTTGTTGAATAGTGGCGAGAGCCCATGGTCTAAAAGCATGGTGACCAGTGGACACCCCATGAAGGCTGAGTGAGGTACCGGCACGAGTCGACCAGAAGCCCACCAGAGGGCGATATTGGGGACTGTGAACTGGTGCCTAAGAGTGCTGACTTTATGCACAGCCAGTCCGGCTTTGATTTTGCCGATTAACACAGACTTTGAAAGGTTCCTATTAGAATGAAGATTTCTTCATGGCTTGCAATGATTGTTTCCTCTGAGCACTGGTTTTATATTAGTGGGCCACAAATAAAGAGAATAGCTAAAATTTGGCGTATAAAGGCACAGAGTAGTTGGCTTACAAACATTCTGAGTTGGGGAACATTCCATAAGTTTTAGAATTAAGGTCCTGATGTTACTTAATTCCATGTTGGGGTTAAAGAATTTTGATCGGGTGCCAGGTTTGCAAATTTGGATTTAGATCATGGATTGTGCCAACCTGGGCGATACACACGTGCGGTTAAATGAAGGACGGAGTGATCAATGGCTCCTTGAGCATTGCCATTCTAGTTGGGTCTCTTCATTTCTGAACGTGGAAGCAGGGTGCAGCTGCCTCACCTTGTTCCCTGCTTTAGCTGTCAAGGCTCCTTCCCGGCAATACGTCCCTGAGCCGAAGACACATGGACCTACCCAGAGGAAGCCCAGGTTGTTGGAGTAGCCGTGTAGAGATATGCTGACATATCCACTGCCCACGCTGCGCTGCTTACACATTCACTGCCTCATCTCTCCTCCTTCAGACAGCAACATGTCATCTGTATTGAAAGATGGAGGAGGACACTGCAATTGTTGTTAGACATGTGGGTTAATGCATTAATGTCGGACTTGTGGGTTTGGAGCACACTGTTTTCAGATGTCCGCTTGATGAACACTTAACCTTTATATATGAGTCTCACTTAGACATGATTTTCTGTGCCCCTTTTTCTCTACGAGAGCGAGAGTCACAAATAGGATACCTAGCAGTGGGGCAATGGAAAAACTCATCTTAAGATGGAGAGTAACAATATGTTTGACCTTGCCCTCATGGTAATTCTTCTTCCTTGTCTATGTAGAGGTCAGACAAAGCCACCCTTTACTCGGTTGTTTTCTGGTGAAACTATGGGAAGTGGGAAAAATGAAAGTTTGTAAGCCGACTTGCTTTGAGCCACCAAAATGGGGTGATCTTTAGCTGGGTTTACACCATCTCTGGGAAGACAGCTATGCAGTGAAATAGATGCCCAACAGTGCTTTCGTGTACTCAGGAACCATAAGACTTGGCCAGAAGTTAAATAAAAATATGGGATAATGGAGAAAACATCTCCCTGGGACTGTGTGTTAAAGAGAGCCTGTGAGTAGCCGGAATTGCTTGATGGGTGTCCACATGGATCTACATATGGTGTGGAGGTCGGAGAAATGCAGCAATAAAAGGACTGCTTGCGTATGGGCACGGATACCTGTGGATTTGGTTTACTTGAAAAGGAGAACACAAGGGTGACTCGAGTAAAGTTCACCACGTCGCATAAGGAGCCTAACTTGTTGAATAGTGGCGAGAGCCCATGGTCTACAAGCAAGGTGACCAGTGGACACCCCGTGAAGGCTGAGCGAGGTAGCCGGCACGGGTCGACCAGAAGCCCACCGGAGGGCGATATAGGGGACTGTGAACTGGTGCCTAAGAGTGCTGAGTTCATGCACGGCCTGTCCGGCTTTGATTTTGCCGATGGAGACAGACTTTGAATGGTTCCTATTGGAATGAAGATTTCTTCATAGCGAGCAATGATTGTTTCCTCTGAGCACTTGTTTCATATTTTGGGCCATAGATAAAGTGAATAGCTAAAATTTGGCGTATATAGGCACAGAGCAGTTGGCTTACAATCTTGGCGTTTGGGAGAACATTCCATAATTTTTAGAATTAAGGTCCTGATGTTTCTTAATTCCATGTTGGGGTTAAAGAATTTTGAACGGGTGCCAGGTTCGCAAATGTGGATTTAGTTCGTAGATTGTGCGAATCTGGGCGATACACACGTGCGGTTAAATCAAGGGCGGAGTGATCAATAGCTCCTTGAGCATTGCCATTCTAGTTGGGTCTCTTCATTTCTGAACGTGGGATCAGGGTGCAGCTGCCTCACCTTGTTCCCTGCTTTAGCTGTCAAGGTTCCTTACTGGCAAGACGTCCCTGAGCCGAATACACATGGACCTACCCAACTGAAAACCGGGCTGTTGGAGTAGCCGTGTAGAGATATGCTGACATATCCACTGCCCACGCTGCTCTGCTTACACATTCACTGCCTCGTCTCTCCTCCTTCAGCCAACAACATGTCATCTGTTTTGAAAGATGGAGGAGGACGCTGCAATTGTTGTTAGACATGTGGGTTAATGCGTTAATGTCGGACTTGTGGGTTTGGACCACACTGCTTTCGGATGTCTGCTTGATGAACACTTAACCTTTATATATGAGTCTCACTTAGACATGAGTTTCTGTGCCCCTGTTTGTCTACGAGAGCCAGAGTCACAAATAGGATACCTAGCAGTGGGGCAATGGAAAAACTCATCTTAAGATGGAGAGTAGCTATTTGTTTGACCTTGCCATTGTGGTAATTCTTCTTCCTTGTCTATCCAGAGGTCAGACAAAGCCACCCTTTACGCGGTTGTTTTCTAGGGAAAATATGGGAAGTAGGAAAAATGAAAGTTTGTAAGCCCACTTGCCTTAAGCCACCAAAATGGGGTGATCTTTAGCCGGGTTTTGACCACCTCTGGGAAGACAGCTATGCAGTGAAATAGATGCCCACCAGTGCTTTGTTGTACTCAGGAACCATAAGTCTTTGCCAGAAGTTAAAAAAATATCTGGGATTAGGGAGAAAACATCTCCCTGGGAGTGTGTGTTAAAGAGAGCCTGTGAGCAGGCTGAATTGCTTGCTGGGTGTCCACGTGTATCTACATATGGTGTGCAGGTCGGAGAAATGCAGCAATAAAAGGACTGCTTGCGTATGGGCACGAATACCTGTGGATTTGGTTTACCTGAAAAGGACAACACGAGGGTGACTCGAGTAAAGTTCACCACGTCGCATCAGGAGCCCAACTTGTTGATTGTGGCGAGAACCCATGGTCTAAAAGCAAGGTGACCAGTGGACACCCCATGAAGGCTGAGTGAGGTACCGGCACGGGTCGACCAGAAGCCCACCAGAGGGCGATATTGGGACCTGTGAACTGGTGCCTAAGAGTGCTGACTTTATGCACAGCCAGTCCGGCTTTGATTTTGCCGATTAACACAGACTTTGAAAGGTTCCTATTAGAATGAAGATTTCTTCATGGCGAGCAATGATTGTTTCCTCTGAGCACTGGTTTTATATTAGTGGGCCAAAAATAAAGTGAATAGCTAAAATTTGGCGTATAAAGGCACAGAGTAGTTGGCTTACAAACATTCTGAGTTGGGGAACATTCCATAAGTTTTAGAATTAAGGTCCTGATGTTACTTAATTCCATGTTGGGGTTAAAGAATTTTGATCAGGCGCCAGGTTTGCAAATTTGGATTTAGTTCATGGATTGTGCCAACTTGGGCGATACACACGTGCGGTTAAATCAAGGGCGGAGGGATCAATGGCTCCTTGAGCATTGCCATTCTAGTTGGGTCTTTTCATTTCTGAACGTGGGAGCAGGGTGCAGCTGCCTCAGCTTCTTACCTGCTTTAGTTGTCAAGGCTCCTTTCCGGCAAGACGTTCTGAACCGAAGACACATGGACCTACCCAGAGGAAGCCCGGGCTGTTGGAGTAGCCGTGCAGAGATATGCTGACATATTCACTGCCCACGCGGCTCTGCTTACACATTCACTGCCTCGGCTCTCCTCCTTCAGCCGGCAACATGTCGTCTGTTTTGAAAGATGGAGGAGGACATTGCAATTGGTGTTAGACATGCGGGTTAATGGGTAAATATCGGACTTGTGCGTTTGGACCACACTGCTTTCAGATGTCTGCTTGATGAACACTTAACCTTTATATATGAGTGTCACTTAGACATGAGTTTCTGTGCCCCTGTTTCTCTACGAGAGCCAGAGTCACAAATAGGATACCTAGCAGTGTCGGGAAATGGAAAAACTCATCTTAAGATGGAGAGTAGCTATTTGTTTCACCTTGCCCTCATGTTAATTCTTCTTTCTTGTCTATCGAGAGGTCAGACAAAGCCACCCTTTACTTGGTTGTTTTCGGGGGAAACTATGGGAAGTGGTGAAAATGAAAGTTTGTAAGCCCACCTGCTTTGAGCCACCAAAATGGGGTGATCTTTAGCTGGGTTTAGACCTCCTCTGGAAAGACAGCTATGCAGTGGAATTGATGCCCACCAGTGCTTTCCTGTACTCTGGAACCATATGTCTTTGCCAGAAGTTAAAAAAAATCTGGGAGTAGGGAGAAAACATCTCCCTGGGACTGTGTGTTAAAGAGAGCCTGTGAGCAGGCTGAATTGCTTCCTGAGTGTCCACGTGGATCTACATGTGGTGTGGAGGTCAGAGAAATGCAGCAATAAAAGGACTGCTTGCATATGGGCACGGATACCTGTGGATTTGGTTTACCTGAAAAGGAGAACACGAGGGTGACTCGAGTAAAGTTCACCACGTCGCAGCAGGAGCCCAACTTGTTGAATAGTGGCGAGAGCCCATGGTCTACAAGCAAGGTGACCGGTGGATACCCCGTGAAGGCTGAGCGAGGTAACTGGCACGGGTCGAACTGAAGCCCACCAGAGGACGATATTGGAGACTGTGAACTGGTGCCTAAGAGTGCTGAGTTCATGCACGGTCTGTCCGGCTTTGATTTTGCCGATGGAGACAGACTTTGAATGGTTCCTATTGGAATGAAGATTTCTTCATAGCGAGCAATGATTGTTTCCTCTGAGCACTTGTTTCATATTTTGGGCCATAGATAAAGTGAATAGCTACATTTTGGCGTATAATGGCACAGAGTAGTTGGCTTACAAACTTTCTGAGTGGGGGAACATTCCATAAGTTTTAGAATTAAGGTCCTGATGTTACTTAATTCCATGTTGGGGTTAAAGAATTTTGATCGGGTGCCAGGTTTGCAAATTTGGATTTAGATCATGGATTGTGCCAACTTGGGCGATACACACGTGCGGTTAAATGAAGGGCGGAGTGATCAATGGCTCCTTGAGCATTGCTATTCTAGTTGGGTCTCTTCATTTCTGAACGTGGGAGCAGGGTGCAGCTGCCTCACCTTGTTCCCTGCTTTAGCTGTCAAGGCTCCTTCCCGGCAAGACGTCCCTGAGCCGAAGACACATGGACCTACCCAGAGGAAGCCCAGGCTGTTGGAGTAGCCATGTAGAGATATGCTGACATATCCACTGCCCACGCTGCTCTACTTACACATTCACTGCCTCGTCTCTCCTCCTTCAGCCAGCAACATGTCATCTGTTTTGAAAGATGGAGGAGGACGCTGCAATTGTTGTTAGACATGTGGGTTAATGCGTTAATGTCGGACTTGTGGGTTTGGACCACACTGCTTTCAGATGTCTGCTTGATGAACACTTAACCTTTATATATGAGTCTCACTTAGACATGAGTTTCTGTGCCCCTGTTTGTCTACGAGAGCCAGAGTCACAAATAGGATACCTAGCAGTGGGGCAATGGAAAAACTCATCTTAAGATGGAGAGTAGCTCTTTGTTTGACCTTGCCATTGTGGTAATTCTTCTTCCTTGTCTATCCAGAGGTCAGACAAAGCCACCCTTTACGCGGTTGTTTTCTAGGGAAAATATGGGAAGTAGGAAAAATGAAAGTTTGTAAGCCCACTTGCCTTAAGCCACCAAAATGGGGTGATCTTTAGCCGGGTTTTGACCACCTCTGGGAAGACAGCTATGCAGTGAAATAGATGCCCACCAGTGCTTTGTTGTACTCAGGAACCATAAGTCTTTGCCAGAAGTTAAAAAAATATCTGGGATTAGGGAGAAAACATCTCCCTGGGAGTGTGTGTTAAAGAGAGCCTGTGAGCAGGCTGAATTGCTTGCTGGGTGTCCACGTGTATCTATATATGGTGTGGAGGTCGGAGAAATGCAGCAATAAAAGGACTGCTTGCATATGGGCACGGATACCTGTGGATTTGGTTTACCTGAAAAGGAGAACACGAGGGTGACTCGAGTAAAGTTCACCACGTCGCATCAGGAGCCCAACTTGTTGAATAGTGGCGAGAGCCCATGTTCTAAAAGCAAGGTGACCAGTGGACACCCCATGAAGGCTGAGTGAGGTACCGGCACGGGTCGACCAGAAGCCCACCAGAGGGCGATATTGGGGACTGTGAACTGGTGCCTAAGAGTGCTGACTTTATGCACAGCCAGTCCGGCTTTGACTTTGCCGATTAACACAGACTTTGAAAGGTTCCTATTAGAATGAAGATTTCTTCATGGCGCGCAATGATTGTTTCCTCTGAGCACTGGTTTTATATTAGTGGGCCAAAAATAAAGTGAATAGCTAAAATTTGGCGTATAAAGGCACAGAGTAGTTGGCTTACAAACATTCTGAGTTGGGGACCATTCCATAAGTTTTAGAATTAAGGTCCTGATGTTACTTAATTCCATGTTGGGGTTAAAGAATTTTGATCGGGCGCCAGGTTTGCAAATTTGGATTTAGTTCATGGATTGTGCCAACCTGGGCGATACACACGTGCGGTTAAATCAAGGGCGGAGGGATCAATGGCTCCTTGAGCATTGCCATTCTAGTTGGGTCTTTTCATTTCTGAACGTGGGAGCAGGGTGCAGCTGCCTCAGCTTCTTACCTGCTTTAGTTGTCAAGGCTCCTTTCTGGCAAGACGTCCTGAACCGAAGACACATGGACCTACCCAGAGGAAGCCCGGGCTGTTGGAGTAGCCGTGCAGAGATATGCTGACATATTCACTGCCCACGCGGCTCTGCTTACACATTCACTGCCTCGGCTCTCCTCCTTCAGCCGGCAACATGTCGTCTGTTTTGAAAGATGGAGGAGGACATTGCAATTGGTGTTAGACATGCGGGTTAATGGGTAAATGTCGGACTTGTGCGTTTGGACCACACTGCTTTCAGATGTCTGCTTGATGAACACTTAACCTTTATATATGAGTGTCACTTAGACATGAGTTTCTGTGCCCCTGTTTCTCTACGAGAGCCAGAGTCACAAATAGGATACCTAGCAGTGGGGCAATGGAAAAACTCATCTTAAGATGGAGAGTAGCTATTTGTTTCACCTTGCCCTCATGTTAATTCTTCTTTCTTGTCTATCGAGAGCTCAGACAAAGCCACCCTTTACTTGGTTGTTTTCGGGGGAAACTATGGGAAGTGGTGAAAATGAAAGTTTGTAAGCCCACCTGCTTTGAGCCACCAAAATGGGGTGATCTTTAGCTGGGTTTAGACCTCCTCTGGAAAGACAGCTATGCAGTGGAATTGATGCCCACCAGTGCTTTCCTGTACTCTGGAACCATATGTCTTTGCCAGAAGTTAAAAAAAATCTGGGAGTAGGGAGAAAACATCTCCCTGGGAGTGTGTGTTAAAGAGAGCCTGTGAGCAGGCTGAATTGCTTCCTGAGTGTCCATGTGGATCTACATGTGGTGTGGAGGTCGGAGAAATGCAGCAATAAAAGGACTGCTTGCATATGGGCACGGATACCTGTGGATTTGGTTTACCTGAAAAGGAGAACACGAGGGTGACTCGAGTAAAGTTCACCACGTCGCATCAGGAGCCCAACTTGTTGAATAGTGGCGAGAGCCCATGGTCTACAAGCAAAGTGACCGGTGGATACCCCGTGAAGGCTGAGCGAGGTAACTGGCACGGGTCGACCCGAAGCCCACCAGAGGACGATATTGGAGACTGTGAACTGGTGCCTAAGAGTGCTGAGTTCATGCACGGCCTGTCCGGCTTTGATTTGGCCGATGGAGACAGACTTTGAATGGTTCCTATTGTAATGAAGATTTCTTCATAGCGAGCAATGATTGTTTCCTCTGAGCACTTGTTTCATATTTTGGACCACAGATAAAGTGAATAGCTAAATTTTGGCCTATAATGGCACAGAGTAGTTGGCTTACAAACTTTCTGAGTGGGAGAACATTCCATAAGTTTTAGAATTAAGGTCCTGATGTTACTTAATTCCATGTTGGGGTTAAAGAATTTTGAAAGGGTGCCAGGTTCGCAAATGTGGATTTAGTTCGTAGATTGTGCGAACCTGGGCGATACACACGTGCGGTTAAATCAAGGGCGGAGGGATCAATGGCTCCTTGAGCATTGCCATTCTAGTTGGGTCTCTTCATTTCTGAACGTGGGAGCAGGGTGCAGCTGCCTCACCTTGTTCCCTGCTTTAGCTGTCAAGGTTCCTTACTGGCAAGACGTCCCTGAGCCGAATACACATGGACCTACCCAGAGGAAAACCGGGCTGTTGGAGTAGCCGTGTAGAGATATGTTGACATATCCACTGCCCACGCTGCTCTGCTTACACATTCAATGCCTCGTCTCTCCTCCTTCAGCCAGCAACATGTCATCTGTTTTGAAAGATGGAGGAGGACGCTGCAATTGTTTTTAGACATGTGGGTTAATGCGTTAATGTCGGACTTGTGGGTTTGGACCACACTGCTTTCGGATGTCTGCTTGATGAACACTTAACCTTTATATATGAGTCTCACTTAGACATGAGTTTCTGTGCCCCTGTTTCTCTACGAGAGCCAGAGTCACAAATAGGATACCTAACAGTGGGGCAATGGAAAAACTCATCTTAAGATGGAAATTAAGTATATGTTTGACTTTGTCCTCATGGTAATTCTTCTTCCTTGTCTATCCAGAGGTCAGACAAAGCCACCCTTTACTCGGTTGTTTTCTGGGGAAACTATGGGAAGGGGGAAAAATGAAAGTTTGTAAGCCCATTTGCTTGAGCCACCAAAATGGGGTGATCTTTAGCTGGGTTTTGACCACCTCTGGGAAGACAGGTATGCAGTGAAATAGATGCCCACCAGTGATTTGATGTACTCAGGAACCATAAGTCTTTGCCAGAAGTTAAAAAAATATCTGGGATTAGGGAGAAAGCATCTCCCTGGGAGTGTGTGTTAAAGAGAGCCTGTGAGCAGGCTGAATTGCTTTCTGGGTGACCTCGGGGATCTACATATGGAGTGGAGGTCGGAGAAATGCAGCAATAAAAGGACTGGTTGCATATGGGCACGGATACCTGTGGATTTGGTTTACGTGAAAAGGAACACGAGGGTGACTCGAGTAACGTTCACCACGTCGCATCAGGAGCCCATCTTGTTGAATAGTGGCGAGAGCCCATGGTCTACAAGCAAGGTGACCGGTGGACACCCCGTGAAGGCTGAGCGGGGTAGCTGGCACGGGTCGACCAGAAGCCCACCAGAGGGCGATATTGGAGACTGTGAACTGGTGTCTAAGAGTACTGATTTTATACACGGCCTGTCCGGCTTTGATTTTGCCGATGGACACAGACTTTGAAAAGTTCCTATTACAATGAAGATTTTTTCATGGCGAGCAATGATATTTCCTCTGAGCACTTGTTTTATATTTTGGGCCATAGATAAAGTGAATAGCTTAAATTTGGCGTATAAAGACACAGAGCAGTTGGCTTACAAACTTTCCGAGTGGGGGAACATTCCATAAGTTTTAGAATTAAGGTCTGATATAACTTAATCCCATGTTGTGATCAAAGAATTCTAAACGGTTGCCCCGTTCGCAAATGTGGATTTAGTTCGTGGATTGTGCCAACTTGGGTGATACACACGTGCGGTAATATGAAGGGCTGAGTGATCAATGGCTTCTTGAGCATTGCCATTCTAGTTGGGTCTCTTCATTTCTGAACTTGGGAGCAGGGTCCAGATGCCTCAGCTTGTTCCCTGCGTTAGCTGTCAAGGCTCTTTCCTGCAATACGTCCCTAAGCCGAAGACACATGGACCTACCCAGAGAAAGCCCGGGCTGTTGGAGTAGCCGTGCAGAGATATGCTGACATATTCACTGCCCACGCTGCTCTGCTTACACATTCAATGCCTCGGCTCTCCTCCTTCAGCCGGCAACATGTCATCTGTTTTGAAAGATGGAAGAGGACATTGTAATTGGTGTTAGACATGCGCGTTAATGTGTTAATGTCGGACTTGTGGGTTTGGACCACACTGCTTTCAGATGTCTGCTTGATGAACACTTAACCTTTATATATGAGTCTCACTTAGACATGAGTTTCTGTGCCCCTGTTTCTCTACGAGATCCAGAGTCACAAATAGGATACCTAGCAGTGGGGCAATGGAAAAACTCATCTTAAGATGGAGAGTAGCTATTTGTTAGACCTAGCCCTCATGGTAATTCTTCTTTCTTCTCTATCCAGAGGTCAGACCAAGCCACCCTTTACTCGGTTGTTTTCTGGGGAAACTATGGGAAGTGGGAATAATGAAAGTTTGTAAGCCCACTTTCTTTGAGCCACCAAAATGGAGTGATCTTGAGCTGGCTTTAGACCACCTCTGGGAAGACAGCTATGCAGTGAAATTGATGCCCACCAGTGAGTTCCTGTACTTGGAACCATATGCCTTTGCCAGAAGTTAAAAAAAATCTGGGAGTAGGGAGAAAACATCTCCCTGGGACTGTGTGTTAAAGAGAGCCTGTGAGCAGGCTGAATTGCTTCCTGGGTGTCCACGTGGATCTACATGTGGTGTGGAGGTCGGAGAAATGCAGCAATAAAAGGACTGCTTGTGTATGGGCACGGATACCTGTGGATTTGGTTTACCTGAAAAGGAGAACACGAGTGTGACTCGAGTAACGTTCACCACGTCGCATCAGGAGCCCATCTTGTTGAATAGTGGCGAGAGCCCATGGTCTACAAGCAAGTTGACAGGTGGTCACCCCGTGAAGGCTGAGCAGGGTAGCTGGCACGGGTCGACCAGAAGCCCACCAGAGGGCGATATTGGAGACTGTGAACTGGTGCCCAAGAGTGCTGACTTTATACACGGCCTGTCCGGCTTTGATTTTGCCGATGGACACCGACTTTGAAAAGTTCCTATTAGAATGAAGATTTCTTCATGGCGAGCAATGATATTTCCTCTGAGCACTTGTTTTATATTTTGGGCCATAGATAAAGTGAATAGCTTAAATTTGGCGTATAAAGACACAGAGCAGTTGGCTTACAAACTTTCCGAGTGGGGGAACATTCCATAAGTTTTAGAATTAAGGTCTGATGTAACTTAATCCCATGTTGTGATCAAAGAATTCTAAACGGGAGCCTCGTTCGCAAATGTGGATTTAGTTCGTGGATTGTGCCAACCTGGGTGATACACACGTGCGGTAAAATGAAGGGCTGAGGGATCAATGGCTTCTTGAGCATTGCCATTCTAGTTGGGTCTCTTCATTTCTGAACTTGGGACCAGGGTCCAGATGCCTCAGCTTGTTCCCTGCGTTAGCTGTCAAGGCTCTTTCCTGCAATACGTCCCTAAGCCGAAGACACATGGACCTACCCAGAGAAAGCCCGGGCTGTTGGAGTAGCCATGCAGAGATATGCTGACATATTCACTGCCCACGCTGCTCTGCTTACACATTCAATGCCTCGGCTCTCCTCCTTCAGCCGGCAACATGTCATCTGTTTTGAAAGATGGAAGAGGACATTGCAATTGGTGTTAGACATGCGCGTTAATGGGTTAATGTCGGACTTGTGGGTTTGGACCACACTGCTTTCAGATGTCTGCTTGATGAACACTTAACCTTTATATATGAGTCTCACTTAGACATGAGTTTCTGTGCCCCTGTTTCTCTACGAGATCCAGAGTCACAAATAGGATACCTAGCAGTGGGGCAATGGAAAAACTCATCTTAAGATGGAGAGTAGCTATTTGTTAGACCTTGCCCTCATGGTAATTCTTCTTTCTTGTCTATCCAGAGGTCAGACCAAGCCACCCTTTACTCGGTTGTTTTCTGGGGAAACTATGGGAAGTGGGAATAATGAAAGTTTGTAAGCCCACTTTCTTTGAGCCACCAAAATGGGGTGATCTTTAGCTGGGTTTACACCACCTCTGGGAAGATAGGTATGCAGTGAAATAGATGCCCACCTGTGCTTTCATGTACTCAGGAACCATAAGACTTGGCCAGAAGTTAAAAAAAAAAATCTGGGATTAGGGAGAAAACTTCTCCCTGGGACTGTGTGTTAAAGAGAGCCGGTGAGCAGGATGAATTGCTTGCTGGGTGTCCACGTGGATCTACATATGGTGTGGAGTTCGGAGAAATGCAGCAATAACAGGACTGCTTGCGTATAGGCACGGATACCTGTGGATTTGGTTTACCTGAAAAGGAGAACACAAGGGTGACTCGAGTGAAGTTCACCACGTCGCATCAGGAGCCCAACTTGTTGAATAGTGGCGAGAGCCCATGGTCTACAAGCAAGGTGACCAGTGGACACCCCGTGAAGGCTGAGTAATGTAGCCGGCACGGGTCGACCAGAAGCCCACCAGAGGGCGATATTGGGGGCTGTTAACTGGTGCCTAAGAGTGGTGAGTTCATGCACGGCCTGTCCGGCTTTGATTTTGCCGATGGACACAGACTTTGAAAGGTTCCTATTGGAATGAAGATTTCTTCATAGCGAGCAATGATTGTTTACTCTGAGCACTGGTTTTATATTAGTGGGCCATACATAAAGTGAATAGCTAAAATTTGGCGTATAAAGGCACAGAGTAATTGGCTTACAAACTTTCCGGGTGGGGGAACATTCCATAAGTTTTAGAATTAAGGTCCTGATGTTACTTAATTTCTTGTTGGGGTTAAAGAATTTTGAACGGGTGCCAGGTTCGCAAATGTGGATTTAGTTCGTGGATTTGCCAACCTGGGCAATACACACGTGCGGTTAAATGATGGGCGGAGAGATCAATGGCTCCTTGAGCATTGCCATTCTAGTTGGGTCTCTTCTTTTCTGGACTTGGTAGCAGGGTGCAGCTGCCTCACCTTGTTCCCTGCTTTAGCTGTCAAGGTTCCTTTTTGGCAAGACGTCCCTGAGGCGAAGACACATGTACTTACCCAAAGGAAGCCCGGGTTGTTGGAGTAGCCGTGCAGAGATATGCTGACATATCCACTGCCGATGCTGCTCTGATTACACATTCACTGCCTCGGCTCTCCTCCTTCAGTTGGCAACATGTCGTCTGTTTTGAAAGAAGGAGGAGGACATTGCAATTGGTGTTGGACATGTGGGTTAATGTCGGACTTGTGGGTTTGGACCACACTGCTTTCAGATGTCTGCTTGATGAACACTTAACCTTTATATATGAGTCTCACTTAGACATGAGTTTCTGTGCCCCTGTTTCTCTACGAGAGCCAGAGTCACAAATAGGATACCTAGCATTGGGGCAATGGAAAAACTCATCTTAAGATGGAGAGTAGCTATTTGTTTGACCTTGCCCTCATGGTAATTCTTCTTCCTTGTCTATCCAGAGGTCAGACAAAGCCACCCTTTACTCGGTTGTTTTCTGGGGAAACTATGGGAAGGGGGAAAAATGAAAGTTTGTAAGCCCATTTGCTTGAGCCACCAAAATGGGGTGATCTTTAGCTGGGTTTTGACCACCTCTGGGAAGACAGGTATGCAGTGAAATAGATGCCCACCAGTGATTTGATGTACTCAGGAACCATAAGTCTTTGCCAGAAGTTAAAAAAATATCTGGGATTAGGGAGAAAGCATCTCCCTGGGAGTGTGTGTTAAAGAGAGCCTGTGAGCAGGCTGAATTGCTTTCTGGGTGACCTCGGGGATCTACATATGGAGTGGAGGTCGGAGAAATGCAGCAATAAAAGGACTGGTTGCATATGGGCACGGATACCTGTGGATTTGGTTTACGTGAAAAGGAACACGAGGGTGACTCGAGTAACGTTCACCACGTCGCATCAGGAGCCCATCTTGTTGAATAGTGGCGAGAGCCCATGGTCTACAAGCAAGGTGACCGGTGGACACCCCGTGAAGGCTGAGCGGGGTAGCTGGCACGGGTCGACCAGAAGCCCACCAGAGGGCGATATTGGAGACTGTGAACTGGTGTCTAAGAGTACTGACTTTATACACGGCCTGTCCGGCTGTGATTTTGCCGATGGACACAGACTTTGAAAAGTTCCTATTACAATGAAGATTTTTTCATGGCGAGCAATGATATTTCCTCTGAGCACTTGTTTTATATTTTGGGTCATAGATAAAGTGAATAGCTTAAATTTGGCGTATAAAGACACAGAGCAGTTGGCTTACAAACTTTCCGAGTGGGGGAACATTCCATAAGTTTTAGAATTAAGGTCTGATATAACTTAATCCCATGTTGTGATCAAAGAATTCTAAACGGGAGCCTCGTTCGCAAATGTGGATTTAGTTCGTGGATTGTGCCAACCTGGGTGATACACACGTGCGGTAATATGAAGGGCTGAGTGATCAATGGCTTCTTGAGCATTGCCATTCTAGTTAGGTCTCTTCATTTCTGAACTTGGGAGCAGGGTCCAGATGCCTCAGCTTGTTCCCTGCGTTAGCTGTCAAGGCTCTTTCCTGCAATACGTCCCTAAGCCGAAGACACATGGACCTACCCAGAGAAAGCCCGGGCTGTTGGAGTAGCCGTGCAGAGATATGCTGACATATTCACTGCCCACGCTGCTCTGCTTACACATTCAATGCCTCGGCTCTCCTCCTTCAGCCGGCAACATGTCATCTGTTTTGAAAGATGGAAGAGGACATTGCAATTGGTGTTAGACATGCGCGTTAATGGGTTAATGTCGGACTAGTGGGTTTGGACCACACTGCTTTCAGATGTCTGCTTGATGAACACTTAACCTTTATATATGAGTCTCACTTAGACATGAGTTTCTGTGCCCCTGTTTGTCTATGAGAGCCAGAGTCACAAATAGGATACCTAGCAGTGGGGCAATGGTAAAACTCATCTTAAGATGGGGAGTAGCTATATGTTTGACCTTGCCCTCATGGTAATTCTTCTTCCTTGTCTATCCAGAGGTCAGACCAAGCCACCCTTTACTCGGTTTTTTTCTGGGGAAACTATGGGAAGTGGGAATAATGAAAATTTGTAAGCCGACTTGCTTTGAGCCACCAAAATGGGTTGATCTTTAGCTGGGTTTAGACTACCTCTGTGAAGACAGCTATGCAGAGAAATTGATGCCCACCAGTTCTTTCCTGTACTCTGGAACCATAAGTCTTTGCCAGAAGTTAAAAAAAATCTGGGTTAGGGAGAAAACATCTCCCTGGGACTATGTGTTAAAGAGAGCCAGTGAGCAGGATGAATTGCTTGCTGGGTGTCCACGTGGATCTACATGTGGTGTGGAGGTCGGAGAAATGCAGCAATAAAAGGACTGCTTGCGTATGGGCAAGATACCTGTGGATTTTGTTTACCTGAGAAGGAGAACACGAGGGTGACTCGAGTAAAGTTCACCACGTCGCATCAGGACCCAACTTGTTGAATAGTGGCGAGAGCCCATGGTCTAAAAGCAAGGTGACCAGTGGACACCCCATGAAGGCTGAGTGAGGTACCGGCACGCGTCGACCAGAAGCCCACCTGAGGGCGATATTGGGGACTGTGAACTGGTGCCTAAGAGTGCTGACTTTATGCACAGCCAGTCCGGCTTTGATTTTGCCAATTAACACAGACTTTGAATGGTTCCTATTGGAATGAAGATTTCTTCATGGCGAGCAATGATTGTTTCCTCTGAGCACTTGATTTATATTTTGGGCCATAGATAAAGTGAATAGCTAAAATTTGGCATATAATGGCACAGAGTAGTTGGCTTACAAACATTCTGAGTTGGGGAACATTCCATAAGTTTTAGAATTAAGGTCCTGATGTTACTTAATTCCATGTTGGGGTTAAAGAATTTTGAACGGGTGCCAGGTTCGCAAATGTGGATTTAGTTCGTGGATTGTGCCAACCTGAGCATACACACGTGCGGTTAAATGAAGGGCAGAGTGATCAATGGCTCCTTGAGCATTGCCATTCTACTTGGGTCTCTTCATTTCTGAACTTGGGAGCAGGGTGCAACTGCCTCAGATTGATCCCTGCTTTAGCTGTCAAGGGTCCTTTCCGGCAAGACGTCCCTGAGCCGAAGACAAATGGACCTACCCAGAGGAAGCCCGGGCTGTTGGAGTAGCCTTGTAGAGATATGATGACATATCCACTGCCCACGCTGCTCTGCTTACACATTCACTGCCTCGGCTCTCCTCCTTCAGCCAGCAACATATCATCTGTTTTGAAAGATGGAGGAGGACACTGCAATTGGTGTTAGACATGTGGGTTAATTGGTTAATGTCGGACTTGTGGGTTTGGACCACACTGCTTTCGGATGTCTGCTTGATGAACACTTAACCTTTATATATGATTCTCACTTAGACATGAGTTTCTGTGCCCCTGTTTGTCTACGAGAGCCAGAGCCACAAATAGGATACCTAGCAATGGGGCAATTGGAAATCTCATCTTAAGATGGAGAGTAGCTATATGTTTGACCTTGCCCTCCTGGTAATTCTTCTTCCTTGTCTATCCAGAGGTCAGACCTAGCCACCCTTTACTCGGTTGTTTTCTGGTGAAACTATGGGAAGGGGGAAAAATGAAAGTTTGTATGCCCACTTGCTTTGAGCCACCAAAATGGGGTGATCTTTAGCTGGGTTTAGACCACCTCTGGGAAAAAAGCTATGCAGTGAAATAGATGCCCAACACTGCTTTCGTGTACTCAGGAACCATAAGTCTTTCCCAGAAGTTAAAAAAAAAATCTGGGAATAGGGACAAAACATCTCCCAGGGACTGTGTGTTAAAGAGAGCCTGTGAGCAGGCTGAATTGCTTCCTGGGTGTCCACGTGGATTTACATATGGTGTGGAGGTCGGAGAAATGCAGCAATAAAAGGACTGCTTGCGTATGGGCATGGATACCTGTGGATTTGGTTTACCTGAAAAGGAGAAACGGGGGTGATTCGACTAAAGTTCATCACGTCGCATCAGTACCCCAGGCTTATTGAACAGTGACGAGAGCCCATGGTCTACAGCAAGGTGACCGGTGGATACCCCGTGAAGGCTGAGCGAGTTCCCCGGCACGGGTCGACACGAAGAACCCCAGCGTACGATATAGGAGACTATGAACTGGTGCCTAAGAGTGCTGACTTTATGCACGGCATGTCCGGCTTTGATTTTGCCGATTGACACAGACATTGAAAGGTTCCTCTTAGAATGAAGATTTCTTCATGGCGAGCAATAATTGTTTCCTCTGAGCACTTGTTTTATATTTTGGGCCATAGATAAATTGAATAGCTAAAAGTGGCGTATAAAGACACAGAGTAGTTGGCTTACAAACTTTCTGAGTAGGGGATCAATCCATAAGTTTTAGAATTAAGGTCTGATGTAACTTAATTCCATGTTGGGTTTAAAGAATTCTAAACGAGTGCCCCGTTCGCAAATGTGGATTTAGTTCGTGGATTGTGCCAACCTGGGTGATACACACGTGCAGTAAAATGAAGGGCGGAGGGATCAATGGCTTCTTGAGCATTGCCATTCTAGTTGGTTCTCTTCATTTCTGAACTTGGGAGCAGGGTGCAGCTGCCTCAGCTTGTTCCCTGCGTTAGCTGTCAAGGCTCCTTTCCTGCAATAAGTCCCTAAGCCGAAGACACACGGACCTACCCAGAGAAAGCCCGGGCTTTGGAGTAGCCGTGCAGAGATATGCTGACATATCCACTGCCCACGCTGCTCTGCTTACACATTCACTGCCTCGGCTCTCCTCCTTCAGCCAGCAACATGTCGTTTATTTTGAAAGATGGAGGAGGATATTGGAATTGGTGTTAGACATGTGGGTTAATGGGTTAATGTCGGACTTGTGGGTTTGGACCACACTGCTCTCGGATATCTGCTTGATGAACACTTAACCTATATTTATGAGTCTCACTTAGACATGAGTTTCTGTGCCCCTGTTTGTCTACGAGAGAAAGAGTCACAAATAGGATACCTAGCAGTGGGGTAATGGAAAAACTCATCTTAAGATGGAGAGTAGCTGTTTGTTTGACTTGCCCTCATGGTAATTCTTCTTCCTTGTCTGTCAAGAGGTCAGACAAAGCCAACCTTTACTCAGTTGTTTTCTGGGGAAACTATGGGAAGTGGGAAAAATGAAAGTTTGTAAGCCCACTTGCTTTGAGCAACCAAAATGGGGTGATCTTTTCTGGGATTAGACCACCTCTGGGAAGACAGCTGGGCTGTGAAATAGATGCGCATCAGTGCTTTCGTGTGTTCAGGAACCATAAGTCTTTGCCAGAGGTTAAAAAAAAATTGGGATCTTGATAGTGAGGGGAGAGGAAGCATTGAGGAGCTAGAGGAAAGTTGTGTTTCACCGTTGCTCTCTAGTACCCTGTGCAGGCTTGTCTCTTCCCCAAGACCTTACTTACGGGAATGTCCAGTGTACTGCAAATGGGCTTTGGCTCTCTACCCAGCATTCCCTGCTCATTCACAATGAGATTTTTTTTTGTGCTGGTGTTGCCTGATCCCTTTGATACCTCGTGATCGCACAGGCTGGTATGCTTATTCCATGTGGGCTCTGTTGTTTCTGAGCTACATGGCCGCTTGCTTACCCTTCAGGCCTTTAAGACCTCAGACGCCATATCTTTTGATAGCAGGGCACCATCAGCTTTCTTGACCACATTTGCTTATGCAACCGCTTAACTTCAGGGAACGTGTCAGGAAGGTGAGCATCATAGAATGCCAATGTAATAGAACAAGGTATTCTTGCAATGAGAGAGTCCTTGAATGGAGGCCCAAAGGCCATCTGCTACCTTAATAGGACACCTATAAAGATATGGACATAGGTGTATTTCCCCATGCTCACAGATAAATATATTTACATCTGTGCGTGCCTTTCTTTAGACCTCTATAACTGGCCCGTGCTTCCTAGGTCGCTCTGCTATTCCCTTTCATTTCCCTCTTGTGCCCACTGCCATGCTCAGTCTTCATTTGGGTTTCAGTAAATCCTCTTGGTTCCTTCACCCTTGATCACGCCCTACCAGGATTCCTACATCGCCCTCACCACGGATTTGCATCCACTTGTTGTTCCCTTGTCTCTGGGTTTCTTGACATCACTCCCTTTCCCCCCAACTCCCTCTTTCCCGTGGCCCTCCCCCGAAGCGTTGGTCCCCTTTTTCTCTCCAGCAGATTGTGCATCCAGCATCTCTTTTTAGACATACAGTAGAGGTAATAACATGCACAAACACAAGACAGAGCGAAAGCAAGCACCAAAAGAAAGAAAACAGCCAAAATCCAATGACCATCAAAGAAAACACAACTCCTCAAGAAAGGAAAGCTTGTTGTTAGTTCACGGACTGTTTGTTGGCCCTTAGCAATGTTTTCCAGTCCAGTCTGTGCGGGCACCAAGTCCTGCCCCCAAACTCCTCCTTTGGCAATCCCTGGGGACCTTATTGCTCCACTTCCTTGCTCTTCTGCTGCACCCCCTTAGTGCTATGCCTCGGTGTGGCGGGATCCGTTCCCGCACTGTGTCTCCAGTGTTGTCCCTTCTAGGGCTATGGGTCTTTGAGGGACGTCGTGTCTCATCTTGGGCTGGCCATGTGGTCTTCTGTGTGGACTGTCTTCTCTGAGTGGAAACATCATCCTCAAGGCAGGACCCCGGAGCAAACTGAGTGACTTTTTCTCCAGCAGCTTCTAGGTAGGCTGTGCCCCATGAGGGGCCCTGAGGGGCCTGTGTAAACCTGAGTCTGCTGGAGGTTAGAATAGCAGTCCACAGATGTGTTTGTGCTTGGGGGAAACAGTGGGTGCTGTCAGCAATACTCGGAGAAAAAAAAATTAATTTCTGTAAAGCCTTAATTTTGAGGGATTTTCCGTCTTTCTGGGTGTCCATCTTTTCAGGATATGCTCAGGGAGGGCTTTTCTTTTTTTTTTACTTATGACTGATGAATCCACGGCCCTCTCCCCACTATTTTAACAGCAGTTGGTGTTGTAAGTATCACTTGGTATGGGCCAGTCCACCTAGGTTCTAAGGTGTCAGGTTGGTGCTTCTTTACCCATGTCCATTTTCCTGGTTGCACGTTGTTGGCTGCCTGTTCCCTTTCCCTTGGTTAGGCCCAAAATGAAGGTGTCAGAGCAGATGATTTGTCTCTCACCTGTTGCACAGGCTGCAGGCACTCGATGAGGGAACGATTAGTGACTTCCATTATTTCTATTTCCTTCAATCTTGGGAGGATTTGGGGAAGGTCTGCCAAACATAAATTCAAATGGGGTCATACTTTTCACAAAGGGAGCGCATCAGACTTGAAGTAGGGCAAAAGGTAAAATAAGGATCAACCCAGTTCTCGCCAGGTCCTAAATGCAACTTAACGAACAATTCCTTTAGGGTTCTGTTTATTTTTTCTACTTGCCCTGAAGAGTTTCCAGTTAATATTTAGAAGCATTGCTAAGACTTTAGTAATTTGAGAAATAAATGTTGGGCCATTGTTGGACCCCAAGGTGGTGGGAAGGCCAAATCTAGGGACAATTTTAGTTACTAATAATTTACACACAGTGGCAGCAGTTTCCTTCTTTGTTGGGAAGGCTTCCACCCATCCAGAACAGGTGTCTACGAACACCAGCATATATCGGTAGCCATACTTTCTAAGTTTGATATCCATAAAGTCCACTTCCCAGAATTCTCCAGGACTACTACCTCGAGCTCATGGTTGGGGTTGCTCCTTTTCTTTCTGGGGTTGTTTACGCGAGCACAGTGCAATCAACGCTGGGTGACATCTGCCACCCAGTGTCCAAGCCTGGGTATGTAAAAGTGCCTGAGAAACAACTGAGAAAGTTTAGAGAGGATCCCAATGCATACGTTCATGTAGTCCTTGAATCAGATCTCTCCCAGAGCTTCTGGCATGAATCTTCTTCCATCAGGATGGAGCAGCCACCCTGGATGCTCCCAGTCTTTTTGGCAGGCCAGCTCTTGGCTTATCTTTAGATCATTTTCTGAGTATGTAGGTTGTGGCTGTAACACTGGGGATGGCATGGTCACAGCCACTACCTTGGGGATTTGTGGTATAGTCCTGGCATTCGAGATCCACCGGTCTGGGGGACTGGTTAGGAGTGGTTCAAACATAGGTCCCCCTACCACAGCAATATCCTGTCCCAGTGTAAGCTTTCTAGCTTCTATGAATAGGATGGCCGTGGCAGCCTCAGCTCGCATGCAGCTCAGCCATCCTGCAGCTACAGAGTCCAGTTTCTTTGAAAGATAGGCCACAGGTCTCTTCCATGGCCGCAAGTTCTCAGTTAGCACTTCTTTTGCTGTGCCTCTGGCCTCACATAGACAATTGGAAGGGCTTTACTATGTCTAGTAGGGCAAGAGAGGTTGCCCATATGAGCGACTTTTTAAAGGATTCAAACGCTTGTTGTTCTACTTCAGACCATTTAAGTTCTTTTTCCTTTCCCCAGTACTTGCATATAGGGGTTTCATTGTTTTTGCAAATCCCAAATTCCACAATGGACAGTACCCCACAGCTCCTAGAAACACTTGTAACTGCCTCTTAGTCTCAGGGACTGGGATTTTGAGGATCGCCTCAGTGCGGCTGGGGGACAAGGTCCGTTTTCCCTCCTCCAGTTGGTAGCCTAGGTATACATCTTTATGGACACACAGTTGAGCCTTTCTTGCAGATACCCTGTACCCCAATGGGCCAAGGACTATTATCAGGTCCTTGGTAGCCCGTTGGCATTCCTCCAGGGTTTCGGAGGCCAGGAGGTGGTCATCTGCATACTGGAGCAAGGTGGTTTGGGGGTGTTCCTCTTTGTGTCCCTGTAAGTCTTCACTGGGTTGATGTGCAGGGGACATGGGTATGGAGAACAAAGCATCCTTTAAGTCCAAAACAGTATAACAAATCCAGTTTGACGGGATAGTACTCAGGAGGGTCTCGGGTTTTGGCACGTGGGGTGGCCAGTTTCTATCCTCTCATTTGCCTCTCTGAGATCCTGCACCGGTTGGAAGTCCTCAGTTCCCGGCTTCTGCATGGGCAGCAGGGGAGCATTCCATGTGGACTTGCAGAGGACCCAAATGCCTGTCCTCTTTAGTCTGCAAATGGGAACAGAAATACCCACCTTTGCTATACAGGGAGTAGGGTTAGCTTGACACACCGGTGTAGCTGAGCTCAGAAGTTGTACGACCCCAGGCACCTGAAGTTCAGAAAGGTCTGGCAGGTTGTTCTCTGCCCAAACAAAAGGAATATCTTTTAGCGATTTATCAAGAAGTTCCTTTGAGGCGGTCTCTTCTGCTCCTTGATAAAACACATATCACTCTGACATTGGAGCGGTGAGCAAAACTTTTGGCTTTTCAAGTTCAAGGGTTAAGGTGGTTGTAGCAGATGAGAAAGTAATTATGGCTGCCATTTTTCATAATAAGTCACGATCAATTAGGGGAAAGGGGCATTGAGGCATTACCAGGAAGGAGCGTGTAACTGTCTCTTGTGCTAAATCTGTTATTCTGGCCGTTGTCCATGTGTGTGCTTGGGTCTGCCCTGGGGCCCCTGTAATGAAAGCCTTTCCTTTTGACAAGGCACCTGTAGTCTTTTCTGAAACCAAGAAGGTGACCCCTTTGTCCACCTAGAAATTTACTGGCTGGCTCCCTACATGGAGAGTGAACATGGGCTCTTTGGGGTCAAGTGAAACAGAGCCTGGACACCTTTATTCAGCTTTGAGCATTATTGTCTGTAGCTTCGATTTTTCTAGCTGAGGACTAGGCCTGTTCTCTCTAGTGATGGCTCGTCCGCCTCTCCTGGGCTTTTCAAGGCACTGATTTTTCCAATGTCACTGTTTTGTATAGTAGGTACCTGGATACTTCCTCAGGACTAGGCGAGTGAGAAGCGGGGTATTAGGGTTAGCCATTCTTAGTTGAACCAAAACTGCTCTGGTCGTTCTCGCAAGCCTTCTGAACACCCATTTCCTTCATGACATTCCCTTGGGCGACGTCTGCACAGCCTACCTCCCCAATATCAGCTAGTTCATTTACACTTCCTAGTTACTTTATTTTCTTTTCATGGTGGCTTCTGTCAGCCCCAAATGGCTTCACTCTTGTCAAAGCTGTTTCAGCTTTTCCCAGAGTTCCTACACAGTCGCCATTGTAGCCGAGAGGTAACAGGATCTGTGACCATGACCAAGATGACACCCACCAGTCCAAACATGTGGAAGGGCGCTGCCTAGGGAGCTGGGTGAAGAGGCCTGGGAGTTAGCCCTGCCTGGTCCCGGGAGCCAAAAGTTTCCCTTTTCCCCTCCATTCCCTTTGCCTTTCTCCTGGTTTTTCAAACAAGCTGCTCTAGCCCTATAACGCCAAGCACAAAATTGTCATAATTCTTAATGAAAACGTATCTGGTACCCAAATTATAAATGTGACAATTTGGTCACATTTCAAAAACACTGAAAATTTTATGCTTTTAAAATATATTTTGAATGTCATATATATTGATAACTATGAAAGTAAAGAATAAAAACCAAAAAAAAAATATTTCCAAAATTTAAAACGTGAGGCGTTATAGGGCTAGTGTTCTTCCATTTTTGGTTTGTTCCTTCTTACAGGCTGGTTTTCCGTGGCCCAGGCTTAGGCCAATGGCGTTCGGAAGCCTAGGCGGGGTCACTGTTACCTTTAGGCTTTCAGCGATGCTGCTTCAGGCACTTTTGGGGACAGCTCTTACTTAATACACAGCTCCTCTGCCATGATGTTCCAGCCAGAAATTCCAATTTCCCTTAAGGTTCCCTTTAGAGATTTGAGCATCAGCCCCGCCAGCAGGCGTCTTGGAGGGCCTTGGGGCCATCCCAAGCAGTGGTCTTCCTAGCCTGTTGTCCAGAAAAATGGTTGGACCTAAAGTTTGCCCTCGGCGCCTAGTCCTTGACCCCTTCCCACGGGCTGAGGCATGAGATTCAGGGCAACCCAGGGGTGCGCTCTCAAGTGGGGGTTTTTGACCTGGAGGCAGCAAGCTGTCAATCGCCTCCTTGTTTTGTGCTTTCTAGATGGGACTTAGCAGCTTGATGCTCAGGAATTGCCCCCTTGCATGAATCGTGTCCAATTGGGATAGAGTTGATACAGAGACGCTTGGCAAACAAAAGCTGATAGATTCACTTTGCAATTCTATTTGGCCACAGTATCGTTTTGAGAAAGGAGAATGATGGGCAGAGAATGGTACGCTTTCCCATCCAACCGTGATTCACCGGGAACAGTTCGGTAGAGTGCCGGGAAAGTGGGCGGAGATGCCAGAACTTAGAGCACTTCTCCTCTCGAGGAGCAGTAGGAGACCTTCATCCCCAGTGCACCCAGGAACCCCTAAGGCAGGCGTCCTCAAACTGTGGTCCATGGGGCACATGTGGCGCGATGCCATTTATCCCACCTTCGGGGTGTTTTTGCTGCCACTGCCTGTCCTGCTTAGCAGCCGACTCGTGCAGTGTGCATAGGAATTTGTCCATAGGTTTTTTGAAAACCATAGTCTGGCCCTCCAACGGTCGGAGAGACAATGAACTGGCCCCCTGTGTAAACAATTTGAGGACCCCTGCCCTAAGGCATCCTGGACTTCAGGTCACTATTGTCCCAGCCCTGAACCCTCCCTGAACATTCTACCCCTAGTAGAGGCACCAAGGGCATTTGGTCCGCGGGTAACTTACAAGCCTTTTACTCAAATGGAACCCAAGAAAATTATAAATGACACAGGAAGTTACTCTACTTTTGATCCCTGTTGACTCCGCCTGTAGCATCCCAATATTACAATTTAACCTTAAAACGCCGATCATAACCTTTCCCTAACATTTAATGAAATGAATATAAATGTATATATATTGATAACTATGAAAGTAATGAATCAAAACGAAATTTTTTTTGCCCCAAAATTTAAAAGTGAAGCGTTATAGGGTTAAAAAGAAGGATGGTTCTTATCAGAGGGGCCAATGCCTTAGGATCATAAGTGAAGCGGTGATCCCACTGCACCCAGTAGTGCCCAAACCCTGGACCCCCCTAGGGGAAATTGTGAATGCTTTTACCCCCGTGCCGGTACTTAGAATGAACAAACACCCACGCTTGATAATCCTAAGATTTTTACTTACTTCCTGTGATACTCACCTACTTTCAAGGGCACTCCCACCTCACAATCCTAGCCTTGTCTCAGTTAAACTGTTCACCCTTTTGTGCGTTTGTTGGTTTTTCCAGAAGTTCTCAAGTTACCAAAGCCCCTAATCCAAGTGTGCCAGCTCCAGGACCACCATCTCCTGGACCACTTCAACCTTATCCATCCTAGCGCTGAATGGACAACCCCTCCCACCAGAGCAGGAAGGGTGTGGACCCAAAGCCCCACTTCGCCCCTTTTGCCAGCAGGAAGTAGCTAGAGATGTCGTCGCCCAGTACCCCAAAGATTTGAGTCCACATCTCTTCAGGGTGGAAATGTTAGGTAGCTGGCATAGGGACTGGGGTGTCCATTACACATGCTCAGAGGGCCCAGTTAGCGGCCCTGGAAGGAGTGGCACACTGTGCGTGCTCAGAGGTCCAGGTTTCCGGCCAGGAAGGGCAGGTCAACCTGGGTGGGCGCTGCACCTGCATCGACCCACCTAGGCCAAGTATATTCAATTCAGCCACTAGGATCGACCAGGGTTGCCCACCACACCTCCCTAACTCTCCTAAACCTCACTTGGATCACAAACCAGGCTTTGGCGTGATTCTTTCTCACGCAGAACCAAGGACCGAGGGATATCTGTCCCCAGGGAGATCTGACCAACCCAGGAAAGCTCTTTGGAGGCAGCAGGAGTGGACGTCAGTGGCTGGTGGATACTGTTCAGATGCATGGCTTTCTGCTTGGAAGGGTTTTTAGTCTCGGCTGACAGGATCAGAGGAGGTAGTATGTCTGGATCACATAGTATCCATGTCCACAAATGAGCTGCCCATTCCAAAGTCCTGACAGTGCCTTTGGAAAACACTGTGCTTTGGAATGTCACTCCTTGCAGAGGGCAGTGGAATGGGCTGGGACCCAGGTATGCTGCCCCTTGCTCCCAGTTGCCGGTTTCTGGATCCTGATTATATCTCTCACAGGATCAGTTAGTGGGCTTGTTGTCGGCCTCAGGCTTTGTTCACCGAGGTCCTCCAGCTAGGTGGTGGTGTGTGTGCATGAGCAGAGGCTTCCTGCCAATCCCCCATGAGTTGAAGAGCTCCCCTGGTGTGGGCTCCGTGAAAGAGGTGCCCCAGACAGCAGGACTACCCAGGAGGGTGGGCCCTGCAGGAACCGGAGTGCCATTCCCCCTGTGGAATGACCTCAGAGCCCCGCCTCTCTCACTGTCCAGCTGCCGGGGCTGTGGACCCTAAGCTTCATGCCTCACATAGGAATAGACACAGGGTGAGGCGACTGCAGCACCTGCTTTTGCTGGTCTAATCCAGCCTGAGATCATCCTAGCATCATCCCTCTGCCACGGTCTTTTTTTCCCTCTCCTTTTATAGGGTCTCATACAACAAAAACCACAATATGTGCAAACACCTCTGATATAAGGCACATGTGTACATTCATTGCCCTCATTATTCTCATAATATCTTCTCTCCACCCAAGCCCCTGCCCTCAGCTCCTCATTCCCCCCGCCCCCATTCTCACTACCCCTCCTCATAAATCCTTCATCATTTACTAATTATTATTTTGTCATAACTTGCACTGTCTGATGTCCCCCTTCACCCCTTTTTCTTTTGAGGTTTTATGTAGATCCTTGTCATCGGTTCCCTGGTGCCAGCCTACCCTCCCTCCACCCTCCCAGCATCCCCATTCATAACACTGGTCCTAAAGGGCTCATCCACCTTGAATTCCCTGTGTTTCTAGTTCCTACCTGTCCCAGTGTACATTCTCTGGTCTAGTCAGAATTGTAAGTTATAATTGGGATCTTGATAGTGAGGGGAGAGGAAGCATTGAGGAGCTAGAGGAAAGTTGTGTTTCACCGTTGCTGTCTAGTACCATGTGTAGGCTTGTCTCTTCCCCAAGACCTTACTTAAGGGAATGTCCAGTGTACTGCAAATGGGCTTTTGCTCTCTACCCAGCATTCCCTGCTCATTCGCAATGAGATTTTTTTGTGCTGATGATGCCTGATCCCTTTGATACCTCGTGATCGCACAGGCTGGTATGCTTATTCCATGTGGGCTCTGTTGTTTCTGAGCTACATGGCCGCTTGCTTACCCTTCAGGCCTTTAAGACCTCAGACACCATATCTTTTGATACCAGGGCACCATCAGCTTTCTTGACCACATTTGCTTATGCAACCGCTTAGACTTCAGGGAACGTGTCGGGAAGGTGAGCATCATAGAATGCCAATGTAATAGAACAAGGTATTCTTGCAATGAGAGAGTCCTTGAGTGGAGGCCCAAAGGCCATCTGCTACCTTAATAGGACACCTATAAAGATATGCACATAGGTGTATTTCCCCATGCTCACAGATAAATATATTTACATCTGTGCGTGCCTTTCTTTAGACCTCTATAACTGGCCCGTGCTTCCTAGGTCGCTCTGCTATTCCCTTTCATTTCCCTCTTGTGCCCACTGCCATGCTCAGTCTTCATTTGGGTTTCAGTAAATCCTCTTGGTTCCTTCACCCTTGATCACGCCCTACCAGGATTCCTACATCGCCCTCACCACGGATTTGCATCCACTTGTTGTTCCCTTGTCTCTGGGTTTCTTGACATCACTCCCTTTCCCCCCAACTCCCTCTTTCCCGTGGCCCTCCCCCGAAGCCCTCCCCCGGTCCCCTTTTTCTCTCCTGCAGATTGTGCATCCAGCATCTCTTTTTAGACATACAGTAGAGGTAATAACATGCACAAACACAAGACAGAGCGAAAGCAAGCACCAAAAGAAAGAAAACAGCCAAAATCCAATGACCATCAAAGAAAACACAACTCCTCAAGAAAGGAAAGCTCGTAGTTAGTTCACGGACTGTTTGTTGGCCCTTAGCAGTGTGTTCCAGTCCAGTCTGTGCGGGCACCAAGTCCTGCCCCCAAATCCTCCTTTGGTATTCCCTGGGCACCTTGTTGCTCCACCTCCTTGCTCTTCTGCTGCACCCCCTTAGTGCTATGCCTCGGTGTGGCGGGATCCGTTCCTGCATTGTCTCTCCAGTGTTGTCCCTTCTAGGGCTATGGGTCTTTGAGGGACGTCGTGTCTCATCTTGGGCTGGCCATGTGGTCTTCTGTGTGGGAACATCATCCTCAAGCCTGGTGGGCCAGGATGTGCTCCACTCTCCCCTCCTCCCCCTTTGTCTGCTCCGTATTCTCCATCAGATATGTCCCTCTCCCAGAGCTGCAGATTCAGTGCCATCCTATGAAAAAACATATTTGGGCGTGGGAGGGGGGCCTGGTGGGGGAGGATCTGCTCAGATCTTTCGAGGGTCCAGGAGAGGGTGACTGCTCAGCTGGGCACAGGCATATGGGGCTCTGAGCTCTGGCTCCAGACACTGGTTGGGAATGTGGCTTTGTTGTTAACCAGTTGTGTTCCTGTTGGTCAGTACATGTGTCTTTTTGAGTGAGTTTTCTCATCTGGAAAGTAAAGGTATTCCAGGGTCTAGTGTCCCATGTCACTAAGTGATCGAGAGGGGTTAACCCGAACCTGATTCAAACCATGTGGACATGTCAGGCGCATTCTAGATCTGGGGTGGCTATTCAGAGTCCAGGACAATGATAATGTCCAAGAGGTGATATAGGTGGCTTTGTATTGAAACGGGAAGCCTACTGTGGAGGTTTTGTCCTTCCGCTGATGGCCACTTCAACTCTTGCTAAAAGAGTTTCACTGGCTCAACAGCCGAGCCGGGAGCCAGTGCCATGAAAACCATGTGGCTAACTGGGACATAGGGCAGAGAGACATTTTTTACCTTGATGGCTTGGGAAGCCCCCCAATCTCCATGCAAACCTTCTGGTGTGAGTACTTTGGAAGCAATCATAGGCTGACAGTAATTCCAATCTTTCCTTTGACCATGTGTCCGTTCTCTTTTTTGAACCTGAGAAGATGGCCCCTGTGTCCTCCAAGATATTTCCTGGCTGTCCCCCAACTTGGACAGTTAGCACGGGAACCTGGGGGCCAGTGAAACAGAGCCCTGAAACATTCCTTCAGCTTCCTCAAGCGTTATTGTCTCTCACTTGGGTTTTTCTAGGCGATGACGAGGCCCGTCCTCTCTAGTGGAGGTTTGTCCGTCTCTCCTGGAGTTTTCAATGCAATGTTTTTTCCAATGTCTGTCTCTTCTGTAGTAGGCACCTGGATCCTTCCTTCCTCAGGGCTTGGCGGTGCCACAGGTCAGTCTCTCCGTGAGTGGGCCATGATCTCTTTTTCTGAGTCTCTGTTGTGTCTCATGGCAATTCCTAGTATTTTAGCTATTTCTTTGTCTCTGTCGTGGTAGGGTCATCTGTGTTGTTATACACCCAATAAGACACTTCTACCAAATCACGAAGATTGTTCCCTTCAAATGCTTCCCATTTCTTTTTCATGTCTGAGGCGGGCTGAGTAATAAAGGCAATACTTATTTCCCTCTTGTTTTCGGGGGCCTCTGGGTCATTGGGGGGTACAAAGAACGCAGGCTTCCATCAGCCACTCTAAAAAGGCAGGCAGGCAGGCAGACAGACATTCGCTTGTAGGCGCCTGAAAATTCTCACTGACCTTAGATAAATGCATAGGTTTCCTAGGTGTCCCGCGGAGGCCCTGCAAGAGAGACTGGTGATACCTGGCTAAGCCCTCGGGGCCTTACTGGGAGTTTGGGTCCCACATTATTCGTGGAGTGGTAAAAAGAGTTTCTCTCCACTGGGGAGTGCCCGCTGGCTGACCATCAGTTCTATTGACTGCTTTCTGGGCCTCTCTCTGGAAGGGCTCCCCTTCCTCTGCTGTGAACAGCACCTGCAGAAGTGGCTGGCACTTGTCTGAGGTGGGCTGCTGCATGTGGAAAAGCTAGTCTAGCAAAGAAATCAGACCTTGTGGTTTCTCAGACAGGGGGTTTTGTTTATTCCAATTATGCAATCCTGGGGGAAAAAATGGGACATAGACCCAAAGAGGGACTCTTGGGGTTTCCCCAGGTGTTTGGGCTGCTTGCCTTAAGCAGAGAATGCTGCTGACCAGTGATCCTTCTTGGGGGGTGGAGAGGACATGCCAGCCCTAGTGCACGTGTTGGGGGGTGACTTTAAAAGAAGTGGTATTTCTCTTCCTTTTGCCCCCATGAACTGATAGGCAGGCAGCGGTCACAATGGGTCTTAAGCCAGCTCTCCCGCTCCTGAGTCGTCCTGCAAAGTGGGATAAAGAGGACGGGGATGGGGAGGGGAGGAGAGGGACGGCCTCCACTTTGGTGGCTTTAGGAATTTGGACCGGTTGTCTTTCCTGGTCATGCCATGTTTCGTGAAATCTTGGAGAAAAGAACCCATTCTGTTGGGGGAGGGAGTAAGTCATTTATATATGCTGGCTTACTAGTGGCCCTATCAAGTCACACATCAATTTTATCTAACCCTAACCCTAACCCTAACCCTAACCCTAACCCTAACCCTTACCCTTACCCTTACCCTTACCCTTACCCTTACCCTTACCCTTCAGAAGACCCCACCAGAAAGCCAGCCTTTGGTGGTGGTGGTGGTGGTGAGCCCTTTTCAGTATATAATGTCTGGCTCTACATTTTGCCAGGCCTGTTAGATTGACTAAGTGCCCTTTTGGCATAGTGGTTACAAGTTGAGCTGACATCACAAAGGCCAGTAATTTGATACCACCATCAGCCCTGTGGCAGAAACCTGGTGCTTTCTGCTTCCATGGAGTTAGTCTTGGAGAGTCACAGGGACAGAGCTACCCTGTACCATAGGATCCTGTTCAACAGGGTCCCTCAGTATGAGCTAGTATTGACTTGATGGCCATGAGTTTAGAGGGCAATTTTGGCTTCCTTTTAAAAGGAACCTCATTCAGTGAACTGACTCTTTCTGGTCAATCCTTTCCTCTGACTCTGGTCTGAATGTAGCACCTCACCTGGGGAGTGAAGAGGTCTGAAGCTTGGAGCTGCCTCCCAATGAAAGAAAGTAAACCATGATAGTTCATAAAGGCACTTGTGTAAATTGTAAACCACCAACCTTGGCTTAATTCATTTTTTAATTGGATAGAAATACTCTAATTATGTTGATGACAAATAAACCAAACATATATATGTGGATACACACATACACACACACACACAAATACACACACACAAGACGGATGTTTAGGGGCATCTACCCAGCTCTGTCAGAGAGATTTGTCCCAGGTCTGGGCATAGGAGTCAGTCTTCTTGCATTTCAGTGTCTGGCTCTGTACCTGATCTTAAGCCTCATGACCTTGATCAGATTGCTTAACATCTCTGAGCCCTTTTGGCAACACCGTGTATCAGGGCTGAGAAGGGGCACTGAGTAAGCCCTGACACATGGTGGTGGAGGGACTCAGCCAAAATAAAGCATACAAGGGTAATGACAATGGCATTCTCTCCAGTGTGGGCCTCAGAGCAGCTCTGGTTCTAGAAAATCCCACAGAAATAATTTTACCAACCTGGGCCTTCAGCCCTCACGCCAAACTTAACACGTTTCTAATCCACACAATGTTTACAGCTTTGGGTTCTCATCCCTCTCCTTCTTCCAAGAGACCAAGGAGAATGGAGTGTTTGAGCAATATCCAGGCCACATGACCATCTTTCTCAGTTCTTAACTCACCTTTTCCTCTCTCAAGCACTACTTTAATGTTTCCATGAGTGTCCGTGGCTATGATAAAGAATACGTGTTATGGGAGGTAATCAGGGCCTGCGTCTTCCATAAACCATTGCCAAAGACTCTTTACAGATAGGTAATGGTAGGCCCATATGTTTTACTTACCTATTGCTGCATAGTGACTTTCAATCCCACTCAGTGTATTATTTGCTCATAATTTTGTAATTTGAGGAAGGTTTGGCTGGGGCAGCACATCTCCACTCCACGTGGCATTGGCCAAACCAGCTCAAGCAGCGAGACCCGGCAAGATGGGTTTGCTTTGGTTCATAGGTCTAGGGCCTGGGTTCTTGCTGTTGCATTGGCTCCCCAATTTCCCTCCATGTGATCGTATCATGTGCTTGCCTTTAGCTTCCTCACAGCAGGGTGATTTTCAAGATAGATTTTTTTGTCAGGATAGTTGGGCTGTAGGCCCAGTGACAAAATCCCTTAAAGGGATTAAATTGAATGCATAATTTAATACGTGACTGCCAAATATCCCCCGGAGCACACAAGTTGAAACCACAAGACTTCTCCCTAAGAGAGGTTCCTTGTAGCTTTTGATTGTCTTCTAAGTCCCTTTTCCTTTTCCACAATAATGTCTGGGTTGCTTTATCAATCATCTTCTTTCTTTTTATGTAGCACTATCTCTGGCTGTTTAGTCCAAGCCAATGCAGTTCCTTCCCAAAGTTACTGGGTTTCCCTTGCACTGGATTACATGATGCATTCAATTTTATGAAAGCCATGTCCCCACATCTCTTTGAAATGGGTCCCTCTCTGTTTTAGGTTGCAATTCAGTCTATTTAGGCTGTAGCACAGCCTTCTGGAGACTCTTAGAAAACCTTTTGTGTACATGAGACTGTCTACAAGGCACTGGATTACATTCTTTTGTGATCTTAGTACAGGGCATGAAAGCTATCTTCTTGATCTGATCCAACGCAGAAGCCCTGCTCATGCCATTCCTATTATGGGACATTATTTTTTGGCAAGAAAGACTTGGGGTTGAAAAATAGGTTTTGTTAGGCAGATAGGCAGGAATGAGATGTCCATTGACGCATGCCCAGGAGAACCAAGCATAGAACAAAAGCCTAGGTTTTCCCGCTGGTGGGTACGGATGGGCGTTAAACCTGCATCAGCCCACCTGGGCCAGGTGATTGCAATTCAGCCAATGGGATCGACCTGGGGTCATTCACCATGCCTCCCCCCGGGAATCCTTGAAAAGGCAGGAGCGAGGGGGAGAAAGGAAAAACTGGGGACAGGAACTGGGGAGAGAACTTGAGAAAGAACATGAGACAGGTCTTTTTTTGGAGGAAAACTTAGGAGAGAGATCTTTGCGTGACCTCGAGCAGTCTCTGCCAGGCTGCATGGTGGGGAGCAATCCTAGGGGTGGCGCGTAAAACCTGAAACTTCTTTTAACTTTCATTAAACTCACTTGGATCACGAGCCAGGCTTTGGCGTGAATTCTTTCTCATGCAGAGCCAAGAACTGAGATGTAACTCTAGCCCGGAGAGAGATCTTACAGTTCATATTTAAGTCCAGCAAGTCCCTGCTCCTTCATAGTTCATATTTTCTGCTAAAAAAAGCACACAACTAAACCCCAAACAGAAGTAACTTCTTTAGCTTTTCTTTACCCTTCTGTAGTTTATAATTATTTGTCTGTTGCCTCCATTGTTAATGACACTGAGAGTTCAGATTCTAGATAAAGCAGAAGAATGTCACTGCCACCCAAAATAGTTGCTCTTAGTGTTAGTTGGTGCCCAATCAATCCCTGCCCATCCACTCACTTGCTGCCATTGAGTCAATTCTGACTCATGGCAGCAGAGTATACTTGCCCTGGTAGGTTTCTGAGACTATACATCTGTACAGTAGAAAGCTTCAGCTTTCTCTCTCAGAGCAGCTGGTAGTATTGAACTGCTGACCTTATGGCTAGCAGGACAATATGTTACCAGGGATCCTTTTCAAGACTGTGCCCTTTCAGAAACAGATCACCAGGCCTGCTTTCCTAGGAACCTGTGGGTGGGTTTGAAGCATCAACCTTTTGGTTAATATGCAAGTGCTTAACAAATGGGCTTTATCGTGGTTTGGAAAACCTAAGTCACTGGTCTTTTGCCTAAAGAGTCACTTTCAATGGCCCTGGCTTGTTTCATGGGAAGGGCCAGTTCAGGGGCTCCCGGACAGATGGTGGGGTAGGATCCTTATTTAGTAGGGCCATATTGGGTGGGGCGGCAGGGAAGTGTGTGTGTGCTGTATGCGTGTGTAATCTGCATCTTTAACAAATGCCCCCCCCCCCCCACTCAAATGAGAAACACTGGCGACAATTGTCCCCTGCCTCTCTTGCTGCTGCCTTTTTTGGGATTTTTCTGGCTTTTAGCAGCCCTGGAGGCCCCTCCTATCTAGGCAGGAAAAGGAGCCAATAAATAAGTTCACACTAAGGTGCTAGAGAGTGATAACAGCTAATCCCTTCCAAGGGCAATTGCTCTCAGAAAGAAAGAAAAAAAAGAGAGAGAGAGAGAGAGAGCTCAGGGGGTTGGGGGGAGCAATTTAACTCCAATGAAGAGTGTCTCCTGGAAGAGTCCTACACTTTGTCGCTGCAATGGGAGTCATATATGAACATGTGTGTGTGTGTGAAACCCCTCGCATCAGTCTCTTCTTCTGCTTTTGTGTAAATTGGACTTTAAACACATTCTCTAGGAAGTGTTTGAATGCCTCTGTTTATGGAAGCTTCTTGACAGAAGGGGGATTTTTGTCTCTTTTGTTCAGTGAGAGAGCCCCAAGGTCTGGCATTTAATAAGTAAGTAGCAAGCTGGTTGAATGAATGAGTGAATGAGTGAGTGAATGAGTGAGTGAGGTAAAGAAGCCTTCAGCAGCCTTCCAGGTCGAGACTGGCCCCCTCAGAAGCCTGGCTCTTGTCTAAAGTGAGGTACACCTCTCCCCCTTCCCATTTCATGCTTCCCCGTGGTCTGCCTGGGATTGAGCTGAAAAATGATTTTTCATGCATGTCATCCTAATTATATCATTATCCCTCACAGCAAAGCTCTCTGACCACCCTGAAGACCTGTATTTAATGTGAGGAAAGGTGATTTAATGGAGTGGAGAGCGCAGCATAAAACAGACAACCCTTTCAGAATAGCAGAGCAGGCTGTCCCTCCAAGGGGAAAGGGACAAAAAGGGAAAAGAAAAATGGCAAGGGAGGGGGGGCAACTCTCACTCTCCTAATAGGCTGAAATAAGAAGTCATCTTGGTCAACTTCATCAGAAGACAAACCTGAAAGGGGCCCCTTGCCCTCCCCGCCAGCGCATAACTGACTTACCATGCATTTTACCGTGGAGCTGATTATGCGCTGAGTTGTGGCAGACAGGGAGAGTTTATTGACATATGGTCTCCCTTCACACCTTTTGTTACAGCCAGACATCAGGGACTGAGCTGCAGGATATTAAAGGATTTGGAAGCGTTATCAAGGAATGGTACATATTTATCAAAACCAGGGTGATATTACAAAGCTGGGTTGCTGCTACACCTGGGTGTGTTATGTGATTAAAAATAATGACAATGCATCCTCTTGATGGATTTTGCACCTGGGCGAATACTGAGCAGGTCTGCTGGACCACCCTTGGTCGAGAATTCACAGCTAACAACCCCTTTGGTCTCAGAAGAAAATTGTGGCTGCTAGCTCACACTTGGAATCCAGGTAGGGCAATGTTTAAGCACTTCACTGTTAACCGAAAGAGCAACACTTAGAATTCACCAGCTATCCCGAGTGAGAAAGATGTGACCATGTGCTGCCACAAAGATTACAGCCTTGGAAACCTTCCGGGAGGTTCTTTCCTGGCCTACAGGGTTGCTCGAGTCAGAATTGACTTGACTTCCATGGCATTGAGCTCTTTTGAGTTTTGAATGGCTGAATTGGAGACTTCAGGATTGCAGGAAGATTTGAGAACAGCCTGAAATATGCAGGCGACCAGCCTTGCTTGCTGCAAGGGAAGAGGAGTTGAAGCACTTACTGATGAAGTTCAAAGATGATAGTCTTCAGTATGGATTACAACTCGAGGTTAAAAGAACAAGAATCCTCACCACTGAACCAATAAGCAACATGATAAACAGAGAAAAGATTTAAATGATGAAGCATTTCATCTTACTTGGACCCATCCACAACCAACGCTCATAGAAATATCTGTAAAGAAATCACTGGATAAATTGCTTTCAGTGAATTTGCTGCAAAAGGCCTTTTAAACATTTTTTTTGAACCAAGGTGACTTTGTCACCTTAAAAACTCAGGAGTATCCTATCCCAAGGCATGATTATTTTCATGTGGAAGCTGGAAAATGCATAAGGAAGTCCCATGAGAAGAATTGATGCATTTGAAATATGGTCCTGGTGAGGAATATTGAATACACCAAGGAACTTCTAGGAGAACAAACAAATCCATGTTGAAAGAACTACAGCCAGATTGATTCTTAGAAGCGAGGATGGTGACATTTGGCTTCATGTACTTTGGGTGTTATCAGGAGGGACCAGTCCCTGGAGTTGGACAGCATGCTTGGTCAAGACAAAAGGAGGACAAACCTCCACAAGATGAGTTGACACAGTGGCTCAAATGTAGGAATGGCTGTGAGAAATGCGCAGGGCAGCGTGTTGTTTTGTTCTGGTGTACATAGAGTGGCCATGAATTGGAACCAAATTGACAGCACCTGGTTACGCAATGGACTAATGGCAAGATCAACCATTCAAACCCACCAGCCACTCCTCAAGAGAAAGATGAGGCTTTTTTACTCCTGTAAAGAGTCACAGTGTCAGAAAGTCACAGAGGGAATTCTACCCTGTCATATAGGGTCACTGTGAATCGGTATCGACTCTACGGACGTGAACGGCAACAACAACAACAACAACAAACGCACTAATGGTGGCTGGGTACATGTGCAGACACCCATCCACTCGCACTGGAGCTAAGTTAGTGGTTTCAGCAGGAAGCTTACCTCGGTGGTTTCCAGAACTCCCCTGGGCTGAACCAATTTACACCAGGTCTTTCAAATATTCCTGGTACCCCGGGCATCTCTCATTTCCCAGAGTTGGTTGCATGACTTAAGACCTGATGATCATGGGGCCACATGAAGGACGCCTATGTGCTCCAACCACTGCCTTCCTAGAGAGTGCTGTGGACAATTGCCTTCAAGTCAGCCAGCTGACTCATGCGGACTCCATGCGCTACAGAACTCAATGCCCACTGGTCCTACCCCATTCCTTCAATGGGTTGTAGATTTGACCCCTTGTCAGCTGGGGGGTTTTCAGTGGCTGATGGCTTGAAGGAGTTCACCAGGCCTTTCCTCCTAGTCTGTCTGTAGGCAGAAAACATCGCTAAAATCTGTTCAGCATCAAAGCAATATGCCAGCCTCCACTAGCAGTTAGGTGGTAGCTGTAACAGGAGGCGCACTGGCCAAGAATCAAACCCAAATTTCCTGCATGGCTAGTGAGAATTCTGCCATGGAACCACCATTTCCTCTCTCCTGGTTTCTAGTGTTTATGTATATAAGATTTCAGTACCTTCTAACAAGCAGTAAGTAAGACTGCACCACGGGTCACCTCTATTTAGCTCTCCCCCAAATTTTTCCACATGAATTATAAAGTGTGTGACAGTTGTAATATGTTTCTCTTTTTAAAAATTGCTGGGTGAACTTAAAACAGCACAAGGAAGTGCCAGCAGAGCAAAATGATACCCACCTGCTTATTTATCTCAAGAGAAGAAAAGTCGTGAATGCATTCACTCAGGTGAAAATATCATTCATGGAAAGAAGTGCCTAATGGTCACCAGGACCCATGGTTAATCCAGGCGTGGTCATCTGATTCCAATCGATCAGACCTAGCTATAAATCACTTATATGTCTGGGTAATTAAAAGCAAATATAAATTTTCAAAAAAAATAACGTTGCATGGGATAGAAAGAGAATACATAACAACATCAGACATAAATATGCCTCAAGACAAACTCATTGTGCACATCCAGAATACATAATGGCTCTTGCTAAGATGCGTTTCCCACTAGACCCTACCCCAAGCCAGTAAAAGCCAGAAACTCTACAGGAAACTGTGGATTGTACTACTCTGAAATGGGAGCTGTGTCTCTAGACCAAATTTGGGGCTGTTCGTGCTGAGGACTCACCAATACCTGCTGCAGTGACAACAGTCCAGGTGAGAATAAGGAAATCTGGATGACAGCCAGGATATAGGAGCACTGAGACCTCAAATTGCTTCTAGGCGAGCATGGCCTAATGGGCTTCCATTTTTGCACCTCTGGCAGGAGGAGTTTGTTCTGGAAAGTAATGGTTTCTAAGGAAGTATTTCTTAAACTTTCACATGCATGCACTTACCCAGGTTCCTGGAAATCGGGCTGGGGGGCAGATTCTGATTTTGTGGGTTCAGGGTGGGGTCTAGGATCCAGCAGTTCTAGAGGCCCTGGTACTCTTGGGCTGTTAACCACAAGGAGAGTAGTCCTAAACCACCAGCCACTCCTTGGGAGAAATATGAGGCTGTAGACTCCGGGCAAGAGTGACAGTCTGGGAAACCCACAAGGGCAGTTCTGCCCTGTCCTGTAGGGTCTATATGAGTCAGCATCAACTCGATGGCATTAGCATGGGAGAAGCTAATGCTGATGTTGCTGTTTCCTTGACCTATCATACTTTGAGTGGCAAAGTCCCAAGGGCCTTCCCGGATGTGATGGCCAAAAACAGTAGTGTTCACCCTTGGTCATACTTTGGAATCCCTTAGGAGCTTTCAAGCCTCCCATTGGCCTGGCCCCATCCCAGACCAATGAAGCAAGGCTTAGTGGAAGCAGGATTCAGGTCACGGTCAGTGAGAAAGCCCCCTTGGCAATGCCAACGTACAGCCAGTGCAGAGTCGAACTGGTCGACGACTCCACATGGTTCCATATACTTTGGTGAAGCCAGCTGTTTGGGCAAGGTTTTCAGAGTTACCACCCATGTAGACTTGTTGGTGATAGTGCATTAAATAGAGCACATGCAGTGCATTGCATGAGTGGCCTATGTCATGCAACCACATCAGGGGGATGTTGAGCCAATTTCTCTGGGAAACCAAGGGTGTTGGCTCCATCCTGAACGTTGGCAGGGTAATGGACTGACACAGAGGAAACTCATTCTCTTTGTGGCGGTGCACTAATGGGTTCTTCACAGAAGGCCAAGTCCATGGCTTCGGATGCAGATGCTCACAGGGCTGAGGGAGCAGGTCAAATCCTAAGTCCGAGGTGGGTGTTTGCATATTTACATGCCCTCACTGCCATCAAGTCCATTCCAACTCACAGGCCCATGGGACTGAGTAAAATGGCCGCCGTGGGTTTCTGAGACTGTGATTCTTTAGAGGAGTAGAAAATCTCCTCTTTCTCCAGAGGAGCGGTTGGTCATTCAAACTGCTGACCTTGAGATTAACAGTCCAACTCCTGACCACTCTTGCCGCCGTCAGAATTCTATTTATATACACAAGTATATATATATATCCTTTCCCAAAAGAATTCCACATTTTCAAATCATTCTTGACACTCATGGCCTTTTTTCCTTTATAGCCATGCCTTTGGTTGAAACACAGATATAAGAGAAATATTTATCTACTTATAGGAGTACAAAAGGAGCTTTGGTGGCATAGTGTTTGCATGTTGGGCTGCTAACACCAAAGTCATCACTTTGAAACCACCAGCCACTCCGTGGGAAGAAGAGTCTGTCTACTCCTATAAAGAGTTACAGTCTCAGAAACTCACAGGGACAGATCTACTCTGCCTCACAGGGTCACTATGAGTCAGCATCACCTCCCTGGCAGTGAGGTAGATTTTGGTTTCATAGAGATACAAGTCAGTCCTGAGCTGCTAAAGACAAGGTTGGCAGTTTGAACCCACCAGCTGCAGAGAAAGAGGAGGCTTTCTATTCCCATAAGGAGCTACAGTTTCTGAAATACCCACAGGGGAAATTTTAACCTCTCCTGTAGGATCAATATGAGTCAAAATCGACTTATCGGTGGTGAGCAAGTGGAGGGGATCCTAAACAGGTTCCGGTGGACCTTAAGAGTTCTACTCATTGTGCATGCTCTGTAAAATGTAAACCAAGATTTTACTTTTGCAAACATTATATTTTCTAAACACGTCTAACTGTGAAACTATACTCGCATGCGGGTCTTTGAACCTGGTCAGTGGTCTGGGGAAGTGAAGGACCCTGACATCCTTTGTTGCTGTTAGTGCTGTTCAATCATTCTGACATCACAGGGACCTTCTTTGCAACACAAGGCAGCACTGCCCGGTCCTTTGCCAGCCTCAGAGGTAGTATGTTGGAGCCCATGGTTTCAGCTACCGTGTCCTCCAGTTCACCAACGAGTTTCCTCTTTGTGCTGCTTACTAAACCCGTTTCTGAGGAGTCCATTCCAACTCACGGTGACGCCGTGTGGGTCAGCACCACGGGACCCCACAGAGCTTTCAAAGGCTGGTCGTTCAGAAGTCAATCAGCAGGCCTTTCTTCTGAGGGGCCTTGGATTTGAACCGCAAACCTTTTAATCAGCAGTGGTTGAGCGTGCTAACTGTTCACATTACCCGGGGACACCCAACCCTTCTTACCCTCATAGATTCATAGGAGATCCATCTCCAATCCAAGAGGGCAGAGAAGATAGATAATGCAGCCTGAGCTGCGTATGTCAGGTCCAAACTTTTCAGTGTCATGGAACAAATAGCCAAAAACCTTGATGAAATGGCTGGGAAAACTCAGTCCAAATCATTCCAAAGAAATGAGTAGCGGTGCACTCTTGGGAACTTGCGCTGTGACAGCAGCCAGCAGGAAGACCCCGGGAGTCCAGAGCCTTGCCACCCCAAATATGTTCACAGACTAGCAACATCAGGAGCTTGTTAGAAGTGCAAATTCTCAAGCCCTACACAAGGTCCACTGAACCAGCTTGTGCAATTTACCAAGACCACCAACGGATCGGGGTACCTGTGAAAACCAAACCAAACCCATACTCACTGCTGTCCAGTCGAGTCAGACTCAGAGCAGCCCTATGGGCCAGGGTAGAGCTACCACTGTGCATTCCCAAGACTGTAATTCTTTAAAGGAGCAGACAGCTTGTTGTTCTCCTTCAGAATGCCTGCTAATTTAGAACTGCTAGTTTGGTGGTTAGCAGCCCACTGCCTAACCGCTAGGCCACCAGGGCTCCTTTTGTGCTTGTGAGAGGTCGAGCAAATACCATTAGCAACTAGAGAAGAACCTGGAAGAAGAAGAGCAGGGTGGGAACTGTGAGTCAATTTGATCATTAGCACATTTCTGTGTTCACTTATTCTGTTCCTTCCCTTGTGTATTCAGTCAACAATTCTTCTTTGAACATCACCTCTGAGCCAGGATCTGTGATATGCTAATTAAGCTGGTTTAGGAAAGGGGTCTGCCTAAGTGACTCCTGCTTCCTGGCTTTTCCTGCTTCCAGATCCCCTCTCTTTACTTCCTTCCACATTAGAAGCACATCCTTACATGTGCAGCTGATCCCTAGTTCAGGACCGGAAGTTACGTGTTGGCATGCATGCATGCTCATAGCTCGCTCAGTGGGAGTGCAAAAAGTCAATTCCTTCAAGAGCCTAGCACAGTCTGTAAGGTTGGGATGGTGTTAAAAGTGGTGGGGTTGGTGTTAGTTCCCTTTGAGCCCATTCTGCACAGGATGCCTTCATGTGACAGAGTAGAAATGTCCCCATTGGGTTTCCTAGTCTGTCATCGTTACCAAAGGAGCCCCGGGGGGTACTTTAAGGGAAGTGTTAGACTGTCAACTGCAAAGTCAGGGGTTCACACCTACCAGCTGCTCCGCAGGAGACAGATGAGGCCCTCTGCTCCCATGATGATTTATAGCCTCAGAATCCCATGATTGGGTCGCTATGAGCCAGGGTTGGTTCCATGACAGACCCAAAGCCCACTTTCTGTCGAGTTGATTCCAACTCATGGTGATCTTATATACTTGTTGTTGTTGCTGTCGGGTGCCATTGAGTGGTTTCTGACCCAAAGTGACCCTATGCACAACAGAACCAAACACTTCCAGGTCCTGCACCATCATCACATTTGTTCTCTGCCTGAGTTCATTGATGCAGCCACGGTGTCAATCCAGCTCGTTGAGGGCCTTCCTCTTTTGTGCTGCCCCTCCACTTTACCAAGCAGGATGTCCTTCTCCAGGCAATATGTCCAACATATTTGGGAGGCAAAATCTTGCCATATATGCTGTCAAGGGCACTCTGGCCTGACTTCTTCCAAGACAGATTAGGTTGTTCGTTTAGTAGTCCATGGCAGGGTAGAATTTTCCCTATAGGTTTCTGAGATATTATGTCTCTATAGGAATAGATAGCTTCATCTTTCTCCCACAGTGAAGCTGGTGGGTTAGAACTGTTGACTTTGCATTTAGTAGCTCTGTGAGTAGCCCGCCATGTCACCAGAGGTCCTTTGCATTTGATGGCAGTGGGGTGGAATGTTTACAATGGCAAGACCTTTTTCTCATGCATTGCTACTGACCGCGGTCTAAAGCCCAAGTGCTTAGCCATTGGGCCACCAGGATTCTTCGTGGTAAGGATGTGTTCCTGCCAAAGTTCATGAACACTACACAGCAGTGGGGTTTTGGAACTGCTAGGTAGTTTAGCTTAGGGACTGAGGCATCCATTACGCATGGTGAGCAGTCTGAGCCTTTGTCCCATGAACGAGTGGTACACTGCGCATGCTCAGAGGCTCAGGTTCCCAGCCAGGAAGGGGAGGTACACCTGGGTGTGTTCTGCACCTGAATTGGCCCAACAAGGCCAGGTGAATTCAGTTCAGCCAATGAGTTCAACCAGGGTCACCAGCACGCCCCACTCTGGGAGTGATTTAAAAGGCAGGAGCACAGATCAAACCTCGTGACTTTCAGGGAAGCTTCTAAGGAGATGCACATTTCTGAAGAGCCCTGCAGGTGCCTTTATAAACCTGAAACTTCTTCTAATTCTCATAAAACTCACTTGGATCACAAACTAGGCTTGGAGGTGAATGCTTTCTCGTGTGTAGCCAAGGAGCAAGGTATATCTCTATCCTGAGAGATCTCACAGAACCATTGATTGCCCTGGCATGTTTTGGAGTCCTGATGGTGTCATGGTTATGCTTTGTGCAACAGTTTAAAACCACTAGCCACTCCACAAGGGAAAGATGGGGCTTTCTATTCCTATAAAGAGATACATCCTCAGTAACTCACAGGGGAATTCTACCCTGTCCTATAGGGTTGTTATGAGTCAGCATTGACTCAATGGCAGTGAGTGAGTGCCCTGGCAAGAAAGCCTTGGGTATCTACATTGACTCTCAGTTTCTGGTTAGCTTTTCACCACTTCACCCCATGAACTTGAACTGCAGTGGATGAGGGTTGGGAGCTCTGGCTCTGGGGCTGCTTGCTTGAATTTTCACATCATGACCCTGCCCGTGATGGGACCTTTGACAGTTGGGCAAATGAGCTCAAGCCCGAGTTTCCTTTTCTGCAGCATAGACTGAGGAAGGAGATGTCTTCCTTCTTGTGTGCTAACTGACTTTTACCAGTTAGTATGAATTAGATCTTTCCACGAGGAAGATCAGGGAGAAGGGGGAAAGATGAAGCAACTTGGATAGAGGTGAAGGCAGCGTGAGGGGTCAGAGAGAGATGAAAGGACCACCATGTCACCTTTGACTACTCTTAGTGAGGCTGGCTTGGAGTGCAGGAGACGGGGAGAGTGAGGACACGGGCTAAAGGCAGTGCTCATTCATTACTTCCGGGCAGAGTTCAGACTTTGGCATGCTTGTTGGATGCTGGCGCTGTGTTCATCCAATGAAACTTCAAAATTCTGTCCTGTCATTAACCCTTTGTCTCTCCTTTGTTCACGATTTAGAACTTCTATTCTCGGGTTCCCTTTAGAGCCCCAGGAAATCAGAAGTCACAAGTCACTTCTGTTTACAGAGAGGCCCCCAGCATGCAAAGGCAGGAGGGTGTGTTAACAGCACACCGGTCCAGTGGCTGGTCACGCCCATGCAGTACATTCTCCATCCCTTAGCTCAACAAAAGGAAAATCACCAATGAAAAAAATTTTTCTTTTTCATGGATATGTACTTTTTCAGTTCCCTCCCCCACCCATAATCTGTGTGAATTACAGTAGAACACGCACACACACACATACACACAATTTCCTGCCAGAATGTGTTACTCCAGTACATTCTACCCTCCTCCCTCACTGCCTCCTACCCTTTTTTCTCCTATCTACTTTCTTCCCATGACACCCAATGGACAGGTAGGGGAATTCAAAATAGACCCCAGTCTCAAATGTAGTTTAAAGCTCACTCACGCACTGCTATTGTGCCAGTTCTGACCCATAGTTACAGGATACAACTGTCCTTGTGGATTTCTGAAAAAACAATTCTTTGTGTGAGTTGAAACTGCCCTTTCTACAGGAATGCAGCAGGTGCGTTTGAACTGCCAACCCTGCAGTTAACAGGGATTTTGCCACTTTGCCACCAAGGATCCTAAACGTAGCATGAGGAGAACATTTATTAAATCTTCCATGGTACACAGGCAAGGGGGAGACCTGAACTACAGTTCTCGGGATTCTTGGTGCCTCGCAGTGGACAGTTCCAGCCGCATCGGATCCAGGCTTCCCAAGATTTGCAGAGCCACCAGCATAGTCTTTGCTCCTCTCCAGGATTCACAATTGCTTCCTGGTTGCTCAGGTATATAGGAGTTTAGTGGTTCTCTAATGCAATCATCCCATTTTGCAAAGAAGGTGCTGATGCCCAGACCGGGGAGAAGATTATCTGAGGCCACTGAGAAGGACACCATCACTTCAAGTCCTTCTGACCCCCCACAAGTTTCTGCCAACAGCAATGAGCTTGGGTTACCTACTCAGTCTTTTGAAGCCTTAGCCAGCTGATGCAGCTGCCAGTTGGATTGATCAGGGTATGTGACCCAGAGCTCCTTAGAACGCCCCCCCCCAAATGCAAATTTACTGCCATAGAGTTGATACTGATTCATAATGACACTATAAGGCAGGGTAGAACTTCCACTGTAGGTTTCTGAGACTAACTTTCAGCCTTTCTCCTGAGAAGAGGCTGGTTGTGTGGTGGTTTAGATCTTGCAGTTAGCAGCCTTTTAGCATGAGAGGTAGGGTCACATTTCTGTTCTGATTATGCTCCATTTTCTGAGATGCCAGTGCCGAGGCTCCCCCCCTGCAGGTAGCAGTGAGATTTTTCTCACTAAAATGCGCTGGATGGGAAACTTGGGGCAAGTAGTGCATCGCAGCCAAGGAAGATCTCATTGACAGTGCAGTACTTGAATAAGGCAGGAAGACACAGGAGTGGCCATCTGGTGGTAGGGAAAGTGTTCCAGGTAGGAGACAGTCAGTGCAAAAGGCCTTGTGATTGGGTTCTCCAAGCTTCTTCCTGGTACAGCAAGGAGACCAATGTGAGTGGGGCATGACACTCTGTGTAATGAGGAAAGATGATCACTGTGTGGGCCTCCTGTATGATTGAGAAGCCAAGGGGAATTTTTAAACCCTAAGTCAGATCAATGCTCAAGGAAGCATCAGTCAAGACATCAAACGACACGTTGCATTGGCTAAATGTGCTACAACAGATCTCTTAAAAAGACTGAAGATCAAGGATGTTACTTTGAGGACACTGCCTGATCTTGTGCCAAATCTCGCCATGGTTGTTAGGTTGGAGTCCATTGTTGCAGCCATGGTGTCAGCCCATCTCCTTGATGATCAGTCTCTTTTCTTGTGGACCTTCAGTTTTACCGAGCATGATGTCCCTTTCCATGGACTGGTCTTTCCTGATAAAATGTAGTAGCTACCAGATTGGATGTCATGCCTTTAGAACAGTGGTTCTCAACCTTCCTAATGTTGTGACACTTTCATATAGTTCCTCATGTGTGGTGCTCCCCCCAACTATAAAATTATTTTTGTTGCTACTTCATAACTATAATATTGCTACTGTGATGAATCGGATGACCCCTGTGAAAGCATTGTTCGACCCCCCCCAAGGGGGTCGCGACCCACAGGTTGAGAATCACTGCTCTGGAACTTTTTCATCATAGAAGAGAGTTCGGTTGCACAGCTCTGAGTTAGAGGGTGAGACGGGTTATTTGACATTCATTTGCTGATGTGTTTGCGAACCCAGTGGAAACACTCGGGAATGAGCATCTTCTTTAGCCATTTTCCTGGATCATTCAAATGCCATCTCACCTGTGAATGCCTCACTCCATCCTTGGCTTTCCATACTTGCCATATGAAAATGGGATAATATTTCAATACTTAGCATTATATATAACCCAGTATTTGGTAGTCTGCCTCAAACAGATGCGAGTCTCTCTCTTTTTCTACTAGTATTTAATTTTGTTATGTGAAAACATACAAAGCAAAATCTGTTCCATTTCAACCCTTTCTGGACACAATGTTCAGTGACATTGGTCACACTCTTCATATTGAATTAACATTCATGTTCTTTCTATTCTAGGTGTTTCCTTTCTTTTTACTTAATCTCTCTGCCACAACCCTCTCACATATATTTTGACTTATCTGTAGCCCATTTAGTTTTGTGCTGATTTTTTAAAGACTGCAATACTCAAGGATGCAATCCTTTAAGAGCTAAATTGTTATTTAGTTTAAAGATGACTTCAGGGGACAGTTTCAATTCAAGGTTTGAAGAGTAACTCAGGGTCATAGTCTCTGGGACTCTTCCAGTTAAGTAAGTCCAGATAATTAAAGAATTTTAAATTATGTTCCACAAGGTTCTCCCTTTCTACCAGCATCCTTAGGAATCATGGTGCTATGGTGCCTGCTAACCTCAAAGTCAATAGTTGAAACCACCAGCCACTCTGCAGGGGAAAGCAAAGGCTTTCTGTTTCCTTAAAGAATAGCAAGCGAGGAAACCACAGGGGGTGTTCTATACTGAGTCAAAATTGACTCCATGGCAGTGAGTTTATGTTGTTATCGAAAAAAGAACACATTTTAATGGGGGCTCTGACAGATAATATAACAATCCATAAATCAATTAAATCAAGCGAGTTTGTACATATGCTGCCACCATCATTTTCTAAACACTATCATTCTACTTGACCCCTTTGATATCAGCTCCTGTTTTTTCCCTCTTTCCTCAACCCTCACACCCTTACTAAATTATATATAAATTAATATCTTTATACACACCGTCTTCTGTGTCCCTTTACCCCTATTTCTGTTATTTGGCCCCTAAGTTGTGTGTGTGTGTGTTCCATTGTTATCAGTTCCCTTTTCCTCCCCTTCCCTACACAGCCACCCTGTGCCCTCATGGTATCTGAGTCAGTTCGAGTTGACTAGAGAAGCACATTCATAAACACTCATGTGTCTTAAAAAAGCTTTATATAGAAGAATAATTGTATATTAAGAAAACATCCCAGCCCAGTCCAGACCACGTCCATAAGTACGAAATTAACCCATATATCCAACAACAGTGTGTAAATTTTTTTCAGACTTATGCAACACATGCAATGACACCAAGTGCTGGAAGATCACAGGACAGTCGGTGGAATGTCTTATGGACCCAGTGGAGGTGGAAAGTGGCATGGGTCTCCACATGACTCCTCCCCGTTCAAGGCTCTGGCTGCCGTCAATGTAGATCCATGTATCTTGTCAGCAGGAATATCAAGTCATGGGTGTCTCTCACCCCCAGGAAAGAATACAGGAGTTGCCAGAATCCTCAAGAGAAGGCCATGCCCACATTGAGACCTCACTGGCTATGGCCTGAGTGACAGTCTGGACTCCACCCCTATGTAAGATGATGGGAGATTAAAAAGCTACCACAGTATCGCTACTCCCATTGCTGTTCCTGAGGACTTTATCTGTCCTATATTCCGTGCGTGGTTTCTAGTTTTTTTTTATGATTTTTCTTTCATCATCTATCTGTGGTGTCCCTGATCTGAATGCCCTGATGCAGTATCTGTGAGTCTCCTGTGAGCAGGGACTGTGTTCTCTACATCTGGGTCTTCTTAAAGCTTTGCAAAATGTTGTCATTTAAATAACACTCAATAAATATTTATTGAAGGAATGGCATTGCATGTGACAGTCAGTACCTATTCTCCCATCAGTTATATGGTTGGCGGTCTTTTTACCTCTCAGACATATAGCTGAATCATTACAATGTGAGGGTCTGAGCCTGGTTATATTATTGGGACATGTAGTCAAAAGACAAAATATGTTTGCCTAAAGCACCTTTTGAGTATGATGTTTCAATAAAATAAATTGGACAGATCCTGGCAGCAGACATGTTTCAGCCGCTCACAAGGTATGTGGCTTTGGGTAGTGTACCCTAAGCTCTGAATTCAAGGTAAGTAGTTTCAATGGTCAATTGCATGTGAGAGCTGGACAGTGAGTAAGGAAAACTGAAGAAGAATCAATGCATGTGAATGATGTGCAAACAATACCGAAAGTCGTCTGGGCTGTCAGAAGAACAAGCAAATCCCTCTTGGAGAAAGCACGGCCAGAATGCCCCTTAGAAGTGAGGATGGCAAGTCTTCATCTCACATCCATTGGACATGCTATCAGGAGAGACTGGTTCTTAAGAAAGGACATAATGCTTGTTAAAGTACAGGGGCAGCAAGAGGGAAGAAGACCCTTGATAAGATGGATGTCCACAGTGGCTACAGCAATGGGCTCAACATGGACCAACGACTGTGGTGATGACACAAGAGCAGGCAGGGTTTCATTCCGTTGTACAGTTCCGGTCTCTGGTACAAAGGAAAATAAGTTGCCCTATCCTGTGGGGTAGAGGCTATTGTGCCTGCTGTGTATTTTGTCCTAAGGACTTGCAGTGTTGTTCTTTATACAGTGTTGTTGTTATTAGCTGCTTTTCGGTCCATTTTGACTCATAGCGACCCCCATGCATTTCAGAGTAGAACTGTTCCATAGGGTTTTTAAGGCTGTGACCTTTTGGAAGCAGATATTCAGGCCTACCTTCCTTAGGCACCTCTTGGATTCTGGGTGGGATTTAACTGCCGACCTCCTGGGTGCTAGTCAAACACTACCCAGGGAGTCCTCCCACTGAATCATGTGAGTGTATTCCCACCTAGGGTGCTCCTCTTCCAGTACTTGTTTGGACGGTATTCTCTTTTGATCCATAGGGTTCCATGGACTCATTTTCAGTAGTACATCATCAGGTCTTTCTTCCCAGTGTGTCTTAGCTTGGATGCTCTGGTGAAGCGTGTCCGGAGTGGCTTGCTCTGGTTATAATCGTAGCTGGTGACACCGCTTACAGCAATCACAGCTATAGACAAATGACAACATGATGACAAACTGACAGATGGGTGGCAGCCTAGGGAAGGAATGATCAGCACAACACAACCTGAGTGGAAATCGAGCTATGGAGTCTCTGAGAGTCCAGGCTCTTCGTCCTGGCACAGCCTGGGGCAGGGCCTGGAGCCAGGAACTGTGGCTGCTGGGGTGAGGACCCCCAGCTTCCCCACTTGGTATTCCCTCCCCAAACACAGCTGGCAGCCTGTGGGAATTGTCTTTCCCCTTGCACATGACGGCACTGACGAGCATAACGCAACCCTGCTGGTGGTTAATGACTGGTGACATTATGAGGCCACTGCCCACCTTTGGTTGAGGGAATTTGCCAATGCTCGGAAGTTGTTGGGCTCTAACGAAATGCAACCCCTGCAAGCAAGCACTGAGTCAGGTGCACGAGGTGTGGGGCACTCTGACATCCCCGCGTGACCGTGAAAAGCAGGCTGCGGAGCAGTGGTGGCTGCTGAGGCTCCTTTCTCCTGGCAATACTGGCGTGCTGAAATGGCGGGCTGATTTGCCATGGAAAGTAGGGTTTCATGGGAACTTGAGGATTAAGAATCCACATGCCTGCAATCAATATTGTATGTTCATTGTATAATTTACTTTGAAAGGGAGACGACACAGTTCTCCGAATTTTGGGGTGAAGTAAACCACTTTTTCAAAGGAGTAAATGGATTTCTGTGTTTATAAATCATGCCCACCACTTGGGAGTGCAGAGGAGGATATGGGAGGATGGTAAAGAAGAGCAGCAGGAGAGGACCTGAAGACCTCATGCTTCCTCAGGGTCAGGGGCCAGGCAAAACCAATGTCCCTGGAACATCACTGTCTCTCTGGAATGGTATTAGCACAGCTTGTTACTTGCATACTGTACTGAGTTCATTCTGACTGGCAGCGCCCCTACAGGGAAGAATAAACATGCCCCAATGAGTCTCTGAGACTATAATTCTTTACTCAAATAGAAAGCCTCATCTTTTTTCCATGGAGGAACTGGTGGATTCAGAACTGCTGACCTTGTGGTTAGCAGGCCAACACCGAACCTACTATACCACCAGGACATTTCTGTTTAGCCTAGAGACTTTCAAATGGATAGAACAAGACCCATCCCAACCCTGTTCACGGCTATCAAACCCCCTTTCTGTGAAGTCCCCACTACGTTCTGTGAAGTTCACCACTTTCTCCGTGTGTGTGTGTGTGTGTGTGAGAGAGAGAGAGAGAGTTATAAAAACAGGAACTTTGACCTCTTTTTAGAACTCTTGCATTTCCAGGGCTTGCTCAACAAAGCACGAATCCCCAGTGTCTTCAACCTGACTTTTCCCATGTGGAAATACACATTGGGGTTCCAGACACATTGAGCTAATGAGTGAGTGGACACTACTGTGCTATCTAAACAAACCCTGTGTGACAGGCTGCACCTGCCTTACTTAATTGAATAACCAGAACCGTTTTCTAAAATAGGTAATATCAACTTAATCTCCCTGCCATCGAGTCACTGATGATGCATAGCGACCTTGTAGGACAGGAGAGAATTGCCCCCATGAGTTTCTGAGCCTGTAACTCTTGACAGGAGTAGAAAGCCTCATCTTTTCCTCACTGAGTGCTGCTGTTTTCGAACTGCTGAGTTTAAGGTTAGGGATACAATGTGTAGACCACTACACCACCTGGAGATGCTTGTGTCAACTTTCTATATACGAAAATGAAATGTCGCCAGGTCCGATGCCATCTTCATGGTCACTGCTGTATGTGAGTCCAAAGTTGTGGGCCAATACATCTCAAGGAGAATCGCCTGCATATCCAATGACACATCCCTGCACCAAACCCGATTTCCTTTTCTACTGATCAGCCTTGCTTAATGACTTGGCCAAAGTGAGCAAGCATAAATCCTCCCAGCCTCCCTTGCCAGGCACAGTGTGGTTTCTGAGAGCAGTGTTTCTTCTACAATGGGAGTGCTCATGCTTTTGCCACACTCGGCAGATTCTATGAATATTTTGACTTTTTTTAAAACTTATTTGATCATAGAGCATGTTTCCCTTTTCCCTTTGTATGAGATGACAAAATTTCACTCACTTCCTAGTCATCCAAGGAAAGAGTAAACTTCCCTGCCCTGCCAGCGAAGGGCTTGGCCAATAGAATAAAAGTGGAAGGAGTTGTGTGCCACTCTAGATCAGAGGTTTTAAGAGAAATGGTCCTTTTGTTGCTTACCTATCCTTCAAGAGGAACGAACCCTGGTAATATAGTGGTTATGCGTTGGGCTCTTAACCTCATGAGTCACATGCAAGTCTTTCAATTTCAAAGCCTGATTGTTCCCCTGCACAAAGCTAACAGAGATAAGCAACAACTGCTTGTAGGCTGGAAAGATTGCCCGAACTCAGTGTACTTTGTGGATTTCTTACTGCCAGGAGAAATACAGGCGATGTGGCAGGTGACGGTCCTAGTATCTCTCAGCTGCCAATCAGAGGCAGGTTCTGAGCCTTCAGGCAGGGCCACTGGAGGAAGTGGCTCATGGTGCTGCTGCCATAGTCCATCCCAGGTCAAGCCCTCTGAGGTGCTGGGTTACAGAGTTTTGGATTGGCACTCAGTGAGGGCTGCTTCAAAGCTCCTTCCTTTCTTAAACTTGCTCCTGCAACCACATTCTTTCTGAAGGTCCTTGGCAGTAAGCCGAAATCCCAACCAATTTGCTAAGTCAGGACAAAATGCAAAATTGATGGTATCGAGAGACATTAAACCACCTACAACCTTTTAGACTATGTCAACAGATCATCTGTAGCCTCAACTGCAGAAACAATTCACTAAATCCTCTCTGTTTCTCCACAAAGATTAGGAATGCCCTTTATCTTTTCAAAACAGATATTGGTCTGGCACCACTTCGGTTCCAGCTGAGGTAGTGGATTCACCTGAGCTAAGCTCTAGAGAGGATCACTTAATCATCATTCAAGATATATGTCATGAGGACTGTAGATCATGCAGGGACTGCACAATCCCTCTGTGTCGGCAGCGGCTGCATCACAGCCTGGCCCATTGGGAAGAGAGACGGACCCATGGCAATTATAAGGCAAGATGCTGAGGGTGCTGGGGTGGTCTAGGAATACAGGAAAGGAACTATTGGGCATGGAGGCAATTATGAAGGGTTCTTTTTTCCCATGGACCAAACCCATGCCAGTTGCCATGAAGTTAACTCTGATTCATAGGGACTCCTTTGGGCCAGAGTAGAACGACATTCTGTTGTTTTTTTTCTATAACTGATTTTGTTGTTGTTGTTTGAAATGCAGCACCAGGCCTTTCTTCAGAGACACTTCTGGCTGGGCTTGAAGCTCCAACCTATGAGTTAGTAGCCCAGTATGTTAACCAACTGCACCACCCAGGGACTCCTCCATGTGACTAAAGAATGACTTAAGGACTTCCCCCACAGACCCAAACCAAAACCAAATCCACTGCCATGGGGTTGACCTCATATATGGCACAATAGACTGGCTCTGCTGATTTTCAGAACTGCACATCTTTACGGGAGCAGAAAACCGTCATCTTTCTCCTAAGGAGTAGCTGGTGGGTTTGAACCATTAACTTTGCCATTAGCAGCAGCCCAACTCTTAACCCAATATACCACCAAGAGTGGTTCAATTTGGAAAAATAGTATGTGATCACCTATCTATGAAGGGAAACCCCTCTCATAGAGTGCACTTACACAAATGAGAAAGAAATGAGTCCCCAAATGCCCGTCTTAATCAACAATCTGGGGAAGGGTGTTCTGGGAAGCAGCTTTCAAATGTGCCTGGAGATTATACAATTAATCAACCTAATCCCTGTTTTAAAGAGCCCTGGTGGTACAATGGCTAAGGACTGGGTGGCTAAACAAAAGGCTGGTAGTTTGAACCTACCCATGGGCTCTAAAGGGGAAAAGACCTGATGAGCTGGTCCCATAACGATCTCAGCCTAGGACACCTTTGGGGGCAGTTCTACTCTGTCCTGTAGGGTCACTATGAGCTGACATCAACTTAAAGACACACAGCACGTTTGACTCTACGTCATTTGTTGATAGAGTTTGTGGAGAGCATTCTGAGTAGAGCATTCTGACTCAGGGGCATCTGACATCAACCAGCAACAGTCTCTTTCCTTGAGAAAGACTGTGGAAAGGGATGAAGAGGGAGCTTCCAAAAGCGTGTGGAAAAATGATACGAAAAAATAATGGAATTTTGCCATGAGCTTTTTGAAGCTCTCTTCATGAGAGCTAGTCCTCCATGGAGGTTTCTAGAAAAGTGAAACATGAAGGAAGATGCTGGTAAGTCCCACTGAACAATTCCAGGGGAGATTGGGTCTTGACTCAGAGTACTTGAGCATTCTGGCTTATTCCTCCAAATAGCAAATCAGACTAGACCAGGTTCTGAGACTCAAGGAAGGCAAATAAGACACACCAGGCCCATGATTCAGACTTATGGGGAAAGTCACACTGGAGAGGGAAGGCCTCTTTACCTTGTGTGCCTGACAAGTGTCTCATTTGCCTCATCTAAAACCCAGCCCTGGAAAAAAGGCTAACAGTACCAGCTTCAAACTTGTATTTGAATCTTGTCTCTGTCACTTATTAACTTAGCCACCTTAAATCCCTTCCTCTAGTTTTCCATCTGTAAATGAGGCACAGTTCCAATCATAGGGCCTTCAGTAAATGGATATTATTAGCTAGGCATGCACTCCTGTGTTCTAGGCGAGAGTTCTCAGCCAGGTTTTTGTGGGAGCTTGTTCTTCATGGTATTGTCATAGATGAGTGTGTCACCCAGATTCCTCTCAGGGCCAAGAGAATGATTTCCCCAGCTGCTGAGAGAGCCACTGATAGAAAAGGTTCCAGCTGTCTGGCCCCTATCAGGATTGCCTCAGCTGATGAGAGCTCATCCAAGGTCTGCTCCTTCCCCAAACTAACCTTCATCCAACGACTTGTCAATGTAGGGGTATAAATGGCATAGTGGAGGCATTTGACCCCCCTGTAACTTCACAAAAGGCAATGGAGGAAAATCAAGATAAACAGCCCAAGGCTGATTCCTATGAGACAGAGATCAAAATGCCTCCACCCTCGCTTCTTTTCACAGTTTCTGACACCAACCATCCCTACCATGACACTCTCTTCTTCTCTGCTGGGTTTGATAATCCTTAAGTGGCAATGGCCACACAGAACTCGCAAACAATACTTATGTTTCTGGGGTTAATTGGGGACCTAGCAGGTGACAATTCAGGATCAGAAATGACTGGGGATATAGTTCTTCAGTCAGGACAGTCTCTTCCCAGTGGTGTCCAGAGGCAGAACTTTTTCTGGTCCTTGGCCTCTGCCCTGCAGCTCCTTGACCTCTGCTCTGCTTGGGACCGTGTGCAAAGTTCTTTCAGCTCTGCTGATAAGTGCGTTGAGGCAGCACGCTTTGTCTGGAAGCCTTGGCCCAAAGACACTCAGCTTTCTCATTCTGTGTGCTGGCGAGCTCCCTGTTCTGGGGTCTTGGTGCTGCTGCCTCTGCTTCCATGAGCTATTTATCTGCCACTGTTTTTCAGTGTCTCCTGATGCATCCAGTGTCAGGGATCTCTGTCTCCTGGACAGAGGTGGTGCTCAGAGTAATGATCCTGGGTCCAAAGAGCACACTCCACTGCTGGCTCGTCTTTCTCGGTGCTCTTGAAACTCCACTTTCTGTTTCTGAGTTAACTCACCCAGGATGACCATACCGACCAATCCCCACATTAGGGGTCTACAGGTCTTATTTGAATGGTCTCACCTCTTTGAGGATGCCATGCACTTTACTGATATTATTAGCTTGCTATCTACTTCCCTCGGTGGCATAGTTCCACCCTGTCATTGGTAGGAGTTACAAAGACTATAGCTAGAGGAGAACTAGTAAGCAATTCGCTGCAACGTATTAGGCTACAAAGTCCCAGGCTACTGGTCACCACTTGGCCAGGTCCCAGTTACAGAGCTCCCTGTGATGGCTCCTTTTGCATATCAATGTGGCGAGGCTATGGTGCCCAGTTTTTTGGTCAAACAAGCATTCATATATTTGCTCTTGTTTTTTAAACATTTTATTAGGGGCTCATACAACTCTTATCACAATCCATACATATACATACATCAATTTTATAAAGCACATCTGTACATTCTTTGCCCTAATCACTCTCAAAGCATTTGCTCTCCACTTAAGCCCTCCGCATCAGGTCCTCTTTTTTTGTCCCTTCCCTCCCTGCTCCCCCTCCCTCATGAGCTCTTGATAATCCACAGATTGTTATTTTGTCATCTCTTGCCCTTTCCGGAGTCTCCCTTCCCCCCTTCTCTGCCGTCCATCTCCCAGGGAGGAGGTCACATGTGGATCCTTGTAATCAGTTCCCCCTTTCCAACCCACTCACCCTCTACTCTCCCAGTATCACCCCTCACACCCCTGGTCCTGAAGGTATCATCCACCCTGGATTCCCTGTGCCTCCAGCTCCCATATTCACCAGTGTACAGCCTCTGCCCTATCCAGTCCTGCAAGGTAGAATTTGGATCCTGGTAGTTGGGGAGAGGAAGCATCCAGGATCTGGGGGAAAGCTGTGTTCTTCATTGGTACTACATCGCACCCTGACTGACCCATCTCCTATCCTAAAGCCCTCTATGAGGGGATCTCCAGTGGTCGACATTTGGGCCTCTGGTCCCCACTCTGCACTTCCCCCTTCATTCTCTATGGTATATATATCCATATACACACACAGAGATATATATATTCCTTTTTTTTTTGCATGATGCCTTATACCTGGTCCCTTTGGCACCTCATGATCGCACCGGCTGGTGTGCTTCTTCCAGGTGGGCTTTATTGCTTCTGAGCTAGATGGCCGCTTGTTCACCTCATCTATTTGCTCTTATGAAGGAGTTGGTCTCAAGCAAAATAGAATAACTTCCATAATGTGGGAAGGGGTAAACCTATCAGCCAAAGGCCTTCAGCGCATCCTAGGGTGTGTTCTGACCATTCTTATTCTTGTCTTTTCCCATCACCTAACCTATGGATTTTAGGATGAACATCTACAGAGCTCTTTAGGCTGTTGCCTGACCTATGAATTTGGAACTTGCCATTCCCCTATGTGAGCCAATTCCTAGAAATAAGCCTCACTCTCTGGGGCACTGGTATCGTAGTGGGTGGCCCATTGGGCATACAACAGCAAGGACATCAGTTTGAAAACACCAAGGGCTCCTTGAGGGAAAGATGAAGCTTCGTAATCTCCTGAAGAGTTACAGTCTCCAACGCCCAAAAGGTCAGTTCTATACTGTTTTACACAGTCACTTTGAGTCCACCTTGATGGCAATGAGTGGCCGGTGCAGTGGTTAACCATAGGAGCCCTGGTGGATATATCGATATCTCCAGTTACAGCTATATAACTGGTTTGGTTTCTCTAGGGAACACTGACTATGACACTCTCCATAGGCAGGGCTGAGACCTCTGTTGAGATTTCCCTCTTGTGCCCTTCCTTGATTCCCCCCACAGGTGCTTATTCCCTGCGCATTCCTCAATAAATGTCAGGAATCCAGAGCTAATTCCATCACAGTGTCTCCTTCTTCCAGGGAGTCTGAATGGCTTCCGGGGAGTATGAACTGCAGTCTCCATCCAACTTCCTCCTTCTATTTCTATGATCTGGATCTTATTTGGGGCTCATTTGGTTGTAAACAGGCAAAGAGACCAATACTTGGAAGAGAGAATCCTAGGAAAATGGAAAGGTCGGGAGAACAAGAGGACAGCTGGCTCTGTCGACGGTTCCTCACCACCACTGGCATGTTCCTGTGTTCTTTGTGTCTGTCTCTCAGGGCACATGCTGTAATCTCGCAACATAGACCGCCTAATCCACATGGCGGGACATGTGCTTCTGAATTATGCTTCTTAGATGCCAGGCCACTTGCAAAAGCGGGACTTTCTTTTTCGTTTTTTGTTTGGAAATGCTCCAGAAAAAGCGTCTAGTTGACACATCTTATGTAAGTGTCTCCACTGGGCCAATGAAAACAGCCTTGTGACCGTATTGAAATGTGGTGTCTTCTCCAGAGAACTGATGTTTCAGCCAGTGTGGTAGTTCACAGGGCCAGATAAGAAAGGGGGTTGGGACAGATTAAAATAATAATAATGTCTATTTTCAAAGAATAGGGCCTTATTATTTTTCGGATGCCCCCATCTGAACACCCTACTACTGAATATAGGCAGGAGGTAGGGCCCACCTGTCACTCAAGCAGCTAAAAATGTACAACACTTGCTGTAGCAGCTGCTAATGTGCCCATGTATTAGCACTTGGCACCCACCACTCCCATAAATGCCAATGGTCTCACAGGAAGCACATGTAACTCCCCACACAGGGAACAGTCATTGAGCAGACAGGGGAGTTGACATCCTCCAGGACCTAATGCCACTTTAACCAATGACACATGGGGATAGGTGGAGCCACACTCCAGTTCCCTCAGCCTTTGGGTGGGACAACTACAAGAGGATTTATACTGTCTCTGGGAACCTACTCAATGACATTTCTTTATCGGCCCCTTCCCTTTGCTCTATCAGTATTACCCTTCTCTACTGTTCCTTCCTGGAGGCACCTCCCAAGGAAACAATAGTCTAGCTGCCATTCCAATTCTAGTGGATTCCAATTCTTGGTGACCGCATTCATGTGAGTCAATCAGAACTGTGATTTCTGCAGATTCTTTCTCTCCCCTTTTTAAGAGTAGTTTTAAGGACACTGTGAAAGCTTCCCACCATCCAGTTCCAGAACATTTTCATAGACCCTGCAGCCATTAAGCAGTCATTCCTCATTGCCCCTCCCACCCCACCCTGGGAAACCACCAATCTACTCTATGGCTCTACGGGATTTACCTGTCCAGCATATTTGCTCTAAATGGACTCACAATACATGGCATTTGGTGTTTGGCGTCTTTCACTTCATGTCTTGCGTTCACCTGTGTTACAGAGTCTGTCCGAATCAAAGGCCTTAGTTTTCTTGTGGCAGACTATATGTATATCCCACTCTGTGTAGATCACATTTTCTCTATTCTTCTACTGATGGGTATTGTTGGCTTATTGTTTACCTTTTGCCCATAGTGATTAGTGCAGCATCCATCTGGGTACTCGTCTTTCATTCTTTTAGATATGCACTTGGGAATGGACTCCCTGAATCAGCTGGCAAGGGTTCATGACCAAGTGGGTTATGTTGGGCTGCTAACCATAAGGTCAGCATTTTGGACCCTTTAGCTACTGCGAGATAGAAATGCTCTCATAATGATCCATAGCCCCCCAGACCCACCAGCCGCAGTTCTACTCTGTCCTTTCGGGTTGCTGTGAGTCAGAATCGACTCGATGGCAGTGGTAGTGTTGAAGCCAGCGACTTGAGAGTGAAACCAGGGACCGTGGAGAATTCTGGCAGTAGCCATGGTGTCCTCACTACCCAGATGCCAGCAGCCACTAGTGAACAAAGGAGGCACAAGCAACATTCTCGCTGACTTCATGCTGGCGACCCGGCTGCCCCTGCTTCCTCAAATGCCATTTCATCAGCTTTACTGGCAAGGGGGTGTACTCCTTATTATCATGTCACCAACTCTTTCAATGGTCCACCTAGCCAGGTGTGATTCCAGACACTGTGCAGCCACCATCAGCAAAGGTGGCTGCCCACCTCATTTGTACACATGCAAAGAATGTGATCATTCTAGGCACTGGTGTCCTTAGTCATCCTGGTTGGTATATTTACATCCTTGGGGAGCTGGGTCAGTGAGCAAGCGCTTCTCAAGGTGCCCATATGATCTGTTTACTGAGAGTGCCAGCCCAAGGATCTGACTTGCCACCCACAGTGAACGCACCTCTGAGGCAAAGGGGAAGGCTTCTTTCTAACTGGGAGACCAGCAGGTCTTCTGCAGACATCACTCCCCTGCAGCACTCTGATCCGAGGCCTTTCATATTCCAAAGAGCAGCATTAAGATTCCCATCTGTCACCCAGTCAGACTCACATGTGCGAATTCTCTTTTCAGAGCAAGACAGCCAATGCAGTGATCTGGGTAAAGGGGCAGTCTCACTCTGAGGAGACTCAGCCAGGAGTGTAGGGACAGGGAGTGAAATGTGCAGCTTCCAGCTGCCACCCAAGCCTCCTTAGTGCAGTGGCATGAGAGCAAAGAGATAGTCCTTTGTGACTCTTTGACCTCCTTCCTGGCCTTGGTGGAATTAACACTGCTCAGTGCTAGTCTCTTCTGAATATATGGAAAAGATAGCTCAGAAAAGAATAGAGTTAAATAAGAGCAGGACAGAGTAAGGTGGCTTCATGGTGTTGCATTTGTGTGTCTCAGAGCCCATCCTGGCTCACAGTGACCCTCTGTGACAGAGAACAACTGTTCCACAGATTTTTCTAGGCAGAATTTTAAGGAAATGTACCTAGCAGCACAGTGGTTGCATGTGCGGCTGTAACAGAGAGACTGGCAGTTTGAACTCACTGATCCCCATTGAGAGAGTGAAGACATGACTGCCTGCTCCCATGAAGACTCCTATCCTGTTGTTGTCTGTCCATTTGTGGTGCTGTGGTGAGTTGTGTGTTACTGTGATGCTGGAAGCCACGTGACTGGTATTTCAAATGCCAGCAGGGTTACCTCAAGTGAAGAGGTGTCAGGGAAACTTCCAGGCTATGAACAGAATACAAAGAAGGGTTCCACTGCCCACTTCAGAGGAAGTAGCCGCTGAAAACCGTTACACTATAGCACAGTGTGCCTTTCCTTCCCGTCACAGGGAGTCAGAATCGCCTCAATTGCACATAACTACCAACAACACCTTTGAGGAGGGAAATTTCCTTCAGTAGGGCTGGGTGAGTTTAAACTGGGTGGCTTCTTGGTTAGCACTTGAGCTCTGAATCATCTCACCACCAGGGCTACCATCTTCATGATGCAGGCAAATAAAACCATCTTGGTCCTGCTCGGTATTGCCAGCGTCAGCATGCCTTTCTCCCATAAGCACATGTCTGGTGGTTGGACCACAGCAAACCCGGTTGACGCTATTTCCTCATCACCCCGTGTGTGTCAGAATAGAAGTGAACCATGAAGTTTTCTTTGATTAAAAACATTTTTATTGTGATTTGGGTGAAGGTTAAAGAGCAGCTCAGCTGTCCATTGAGCAACGCATACACATTTTGTTTCATGTCATTGATAGCAATTCCCACAATGTACCATCACTTCCCCCACATCTTCTTGTTTCTTGTCTCCAAGCTTCCTTCATTCTCAACTTTTTTGAACTTCGTTCTTGGGGGAATGCTGTCTTTTGATCTCATGTGATCTATTATTCTACGGTATTTGTATGTCTCTAATGTCATTGTTCCCATTATAGACCTGTCTATTGTTTGGTTGAACATTGAGCCATGATGAGTTCAGTTCCAGACCTGCAGGGTAACTAAGCACCATAGTCTTGCAATTTCACCAGCCTTTATCCAAACAGTAAGCTTGGTGTTTTATCATGTGTGGGAAGCCGTAGCTCTCGCGAGATGTGGGAAGCCACAGCTCTCGTGATGTGGGTAGCCGCAGCTCTCGCCGCCATTACTAGATGGCGCCGGGCATTCAGGGCGGTGGTCCAACTAAGTGATAAACAACCACTTAGCGCATGCGCGATGCTGAGATGACGTAGTCATAACTCTACCCTGGAGTATGCAAACGAAGGTTCTGGTGAACTCACCAATCAATGCATGAGGTTTTGGCAAATGCACCAATCAGGGCACAGCACGTCCCCATAGAGAGCATATATAAGCAGCAGTAGTTTGGGGTTTCGGGGTCTTTTACCGCATTATGAAAAATTAAATGCTTGTGGAAGAATCCTGTTGTGGTGTGTCTTTTCTTGCTGGCGAGAGCGCGCGACAATCATGATTTTGAGTTTTGCCCCACATTTCCCTTCTACTCTAATCAAGCCCTTCTAATGTGATCTCTTTCATAGCAGTCGGTAGTGAGAGCTAGGCACCATCTAGTTCTTCTGGTCTCCAGTGGTGGAGGGTGATCGTTGCTTGAGTCACTAGTCATTGATTCATTGTGCCCAATCAGTTCTCCTCTTCTGCTGTCCTCTGGATGGGGAGAGACCAACTGTTGACCCTTTCCTGATTGCTCAGGAACTTTGAAAATCCCAGAGATGATGGTCCTGATCCCCCAGCCTCAACAACTCATTCCCTCACAGTTTTTGCATCTGTCTCAGAGATTTTTTTCACCCCCACCCCGTTTTATGACATTGGTCCCTGTATGCTCCACCATATATCTGGATCTATTTAACAACCAAGGTCAATACATTCTATAAAATTTTCAATGGCCGAGGATTCTGAAGAAGATTGCCAGGCTTCTCTTTCACAGCTCCTCTAAGTGGGTTGGGAATGACAACTCTTCCCTTAATAGCAGAGCTCATTAACTGTTTACACCCCTAGATACTTCTTACTCTTAGAAAACTCACTGCCATCGAATCCATGCTGACTCACAGTCAACTTATAGGGCAGCGTAGAACTGCCCCTGTGAGTGTCTGAGACTCGAACTCTTTATGGGAGCAGAATGCCTTATCTTTCTCCCACAAAGCAGCTGGTAGTTTCAAACTGCTGATATAGCAATTAGCAGCCCAACTTGTATCCACTAGGCCACAAAGGCTCTTTTTCTTCTTAGCAAAGAGAGGGAAAATAAGCAAACGGAACATTCCCCTGGTGCTTCCCGTGGATGCTGCTATGGGAGCTGGATCCTGAAGGCCCGGATTGGCTGAAGCTCCATTTACACAGGAACACATGCCTCCCTTGTTAGTATTTGCATTGGGCAAGCCATTTCCTGCGCTGACATTTTGCATCTAGTTAAATGCCAGCAACTCCAGAGAGATATAGCTTTTACCTGTGGCTCTGCCCTTCAGGACAAGCCTTTGGTGCTCGATGGGGCTACTTTCAGTCTATGATCTTACATGTCCTTTTGGATCCCTTCGTCTCTTGTTTTTGTTTTGATTAACACAAACTGGATGAACAGCTTCAGGCTTAATATAATCGCTGCTGAATATTTCATTGGGAAATGTTGGTAAGAAGGCAGTTGGCATCCATGATCTAAGTGTATGCATAGAGATTTCTTTTCAGATGGTAAAGTGGCTTTGAATAATTATTGTTATTATTAGTGAATTAAAGACAAATGTGCCTCAAAATGTGAACATTAGGTGTGTGTGTGTGTGTGTGTGTGTGTGTGTGTGTGTGTGTGCATGTTTTAAAGAGCACATGGCTTGGTGATAGAGAGGGCGAAGCACTGGTGAGGAGCACATGACAGTGTTCAGAGAGATGACAAAGGGTAGTGATGAAACAAAACAGATTCCAACCTCACATCCTCTGCTCCCTGCCTCAGAGGGAGGTCGCAACAAGGAGCAGAAAAGCCAACGGCATTTCCTGCCCTCTCACAGCTGGCAAGCGCCACAGAAGGCACAGGGTTTTAATGCCGAGACTTTGCTGCTGTGAGGCAGGGAGGGGGGCTTGCCATAGTTTCCACACGCTGACATCACAAACATACCGCAAGTGGGTGCCGTTAACACACCAAAGTCAATGTTCTCACAGCACCGGAGGCTGACAGCATCATGCCAGTGCACCAGCTTGATGGGCAGGCTCTCTTTGTCCATCCCTGGGGGCTGAGGGCTGGTGGGCGGTATTCTTGTTTTGGCTTCAATAACCTCCATGGTTGGTGGTCCTTGGAGCTCTCTGCATGGCAGCTGCCTTCTTCCCTTGGAGTTGGTTTGCTTCAGTGTTGAATTGAATCCTTTTGTATCAGCCAAGTGATTGGTGTAAGGTACAGCCTCTTTAATGTCACAAAGAACATCTCTGCCCAGGTGGGATTACATCCACAGTAAAAAATCCCACTCCTGTAGAGCTCACTCCAGCTCATCATGGCCCTCTCCAGGGGGGTTCCATGGCTGGGCATCTTTATGGAAGCACACAGCCACAGTTTTTCTCCAGAGAAACAGCTAGTGGGTTCTGACCTACTGACCTTGTTGTGAATAGCCCCCTTCTTAACGTGTGCGCCAGAAGCCCTGCTCTGCGGTTTGATGAGCAGCCCTTCTGGCCATTGCTAAGGGCTACATGGCAAAGCCATTTGGTACAAGCAACGTTGTCATCAGCAAAGAATGCGGTTAGCTGGCCTCAGTATGATGCTCAGCAGGGAAGTGATAAACTGCTTGGCTTGGGTTTTATGCAGGAGAACCATGGGAGTTGAGATGTGCAGTCTCTTGATTTGAACCCAGACACTCTATCTCCCAGCCTGAACTCTCACCATCATACTCAACTTTTGGGGGTCAAATGTTTGACTCACCTGAGAGATGTGCAGGTGAAAGCGTGCCCCAAGAACATCTCCCTCCCATCCCTGTCATCTCGGAGAGTTCTCCAGATAAGGATTGAGGGTTCATGTGAAGGGACATATTGTAGCATTTCCCTTGCACTCCTCAAAGGCAAGAAAATGACCCACAGCACCTCGAGTTGCCAGCAGTGCCAAAGGGGATGTGCTCCTTGAGACTCAAGCTGAGTCCCCAGGAGACGAGCTCTCAACTGTGGAATTAGCGCTTTTGAAAAGGGGCAAATCTTCCAGTAGTTCTCTCTTCAGAGGCCCGGCCGTACGCTCTGCAGACTTGTGGGCACGCTCACTCTGGTGAACCCAAATTCTTGGGAGAGGCTGATCTGTCCCTAGAAAACTGGCCACATGCAAAAGCATAGAGACCAATATCTGCCTCCTGCTGGAAGGATCTGGAAGGAGAAGGGTGGCTGGAGTCCTCTAGGAGGGAAGTTGAGAGCCAGGAGAGGCAGCAAAGCCACAGTTCCAGCAGGTGGTGTCCTAAGGCTAAGGGAGTTTACCAAGGATCAAGTGAGTCCTGGAGGTGTCTGCAGCCCATCTTGCTGAGGGCCTCCATTTATTTCATATATCTATGGATAATGGGAAGGGCCCCCAAGGCCCGCTGGCTGACCTCATATGATACGCCGTGAACTATCCACCTTGGCATCCTCCAAAGTCTCTGAAAGCTGCAGCCCCTCCCACCCACTGGCAGCCTTCTTGGACAGGATCTCCTCAACACTGCTGCAACCATGGGCTCACACACAAGGACCATTGTGAGGACGGTGCTGGACCAGGTGGTGCTTCAATCTCTTGTGTGTACTTTTGCTATGAGTCAGGAGCTCACTCAATGGTATCTAACAAGTTATTGTGAGATGACATGAGAGGACTTCGTGGAGGCCCTTCCAATAGAGGGTTGGAAGATAGCATGGTAAGAGGCCTGGTCAGGAATGTGCTCATTGTGCTCATTGTTTCCATCCCCTTCTCCCGGAAGCCAATGCTCTAGGGAGGAAAGGCAGGCCCAGAGACAGGGAAGGTCTAAGGAAGAGGGAGCGATAGGAGAGCAATAGAAAAGACAGGTTACTCTCCCTCATTCCCAGTATAGCTCCTCAAACCTCAGGTAAAGCCTCTGATTCTGAGGCTGAGGCTTATAATAGGAGCAGACTGAACATTTAATCCCTCAAGCTGCCTGGAAAGTGTGGGAGCTGATTAAGATGGCAAGAGATGAAGAAGGAAGGAATCTACTGGTTACAGATGTGAAAGCACTTGTTAGTGAAGCCTTCTCAGTTTCTTATTGCCTTATCAATGTCATCAGTCCACTTAATGTACTCACTTTCCAAACGCCTATTAACCAATTGTACATACCTTGAGTTCTTTCTAGGAGGCAATATTAATATTCTCATTTCCGAGTTGAGGCCACAGAAGTTTAGACAACTTCTGGTTGTTGTTGTTGCTGGCAGGTGCTCATCAAATTGGTTCCAACTCATAGCAACACCCCTGCATACCGGAAGGGAGCATGGCCCCGTCCTGTGTCCCCCTCTCTGGAGGGCACTTGCCTCAAATCTTTAAATTCAAAGCTTCATGTTTTGTCAAATGAAATAATTTCTTCAGTCAATCTCAGAAATCTTTATGTAAAAACGTTGGAAATGCCTTTCACTCAAGGTCTAGGGAGGCTGAGTAAGGTGGGAGGGGCTCCAGGACAGATGGTGGGAATCACTCCTGCAGGTGGGTGGTAGGTTGGCGAGGCCAGTCTGACTTGCCTCCCTGGTGACTGACCTCAACCAGCAATGGGCAGCTGGACACATGGCATGAAGTGACCTCTGGTCTTCGTGGCGGTGGATGCCAGTAGACCGTCAGGTATGGGAGACCCATGAGAAAATAGGTTACTTTTCTCTTTATCTCCAAGGTTCTCTGTGATCTCTTTATGCTGCCTGAGCCCGCATGCATACTGACAAAGGCAGACATGTGCACACACATGGCAAAGTAAATAGAGACGCCCACATTCACAGACGTATCCATCCACGTGCAAATAGGCACATATGTGCACATGCATGGCAAAGCAGACACAGACATCCATGAATGCACATGTATTCGTGAAAGCCGATTTTCATGAGGAAAAAGATCAGCTCTATCACTGTCAAGTCCACTCCAACTCAAAGCAACTGTAGAACACAGAGGAGAACTGCCCCATTGGGTTTCCAAAGCTGTCATGTTGTCAGACACAGTCAGCCACCACTTTCTCCTGCAGAGCAGCTGGGGTTTTCCAACTGCCGACCTTTCATTTAGCAGCCGAGCACTTGCTGATTTTCATAGGAGTCTGGAAATCAGTTTCATTGCCTGCTAGTCACACCTCCTCTGTGAGTTAGCACAGCCTTGTAAGCTTGGAAGGAGAAAAATCTTCCTTCCCGAGGTAGTTGAGTGGTTTTCCCCTGAGGAAATGGTTCAGAAAAAGATTTCCTTCAAGAAATCAGAACACTCTTGAAGAGAAATTTCCTGCCAAACATTTGTTTGCTTGACACTGAGATAAGTGAAGCAGCCCCCGGACTTCTCTTTGGGTCCTCTTTCTCATCATGACTGCTCTGCTCAGCTACAAGGCTCCAGGTCCTGGGAGCAAGGGTGCCCTTCTAGTTGGAACCTCACAGGGCTCCACTGTGAGTCAGGGAAGACCTGGAAACTTGAGCATCCTGAAACGGGGCCTGCATAGCAATATCATCTGTCATCAGGCTCATCGTTTCTCTCATTTTTTGTAAGATCATTGAGCCATTGGAGCCATGAGAAGTTCTCTCAGAGGAAGCCATCCTCCTCCCATGAATCCAAGAGGGACTGCTTAAAGATTGTTGTCTTCTACTTACAGGAATACCAGCAACCAATTGCCATTGAGTCAACTCGGATTCATGGAGAGCCCAACTGTGTTAGAGAAGTCCGGTCCCTAGAATTTTCCATGGCTGGGGTGGGTTTTTTTCCAGAGGCATATCACCAGGCCCTTCTTGGAAGGCACCTCTGGGTTAACTCAAACCTTTAACCCATAGTTTGCAGCCTAGCTCATGAACAATACCATCCAAGGACAGTACAGTTACTTGCTAATGGTACCCTGCAGTAGATGAACCAAGGTCAAGTAACTGCCTTAGAAACATCAACCAGAGGAAAGCAGAGTGAACCCCAGGGTTCTTGGGAAGAGGGCCAGAGAGAGAAAAAGGAGAAAACAGCTTTCTCGGGACATCAGAAAGGAAAGGACTCCACTTTGTGGATGCCATAGAACAATCCCAAGCCAAGCATGGCTGAGAAACACACCCCACCCAAACCCAGGGGGCTGGATTCTGTCGCCAAGTGTTGAACACCAGACATGGATATGACAGAGCCGCTAGTCGTCCGTGGAAAGAAACTGTTTGCCCATTGTCTGGTAGTTTTGCAGCATTTGAACAACCAGGCCTCTGCTGCCTCTTCTGGCCTGAAATATAATTGCAGCCATAACCGCCCAGCGTTTCAATGGGTAGAACTCCCTGGGGAGGGCTAACTACCCAAATCATTTGGGAGATCATTTTAGGATTGTCCAGGAGATCTTTGGCTATGTCTATAATATGAACGATGGTGTCTTTGTTTTTAAAAAAGAAACTTTTTATTGTAAGTTGGGTTAAGATTTACAGAGAAAATCAGCTTTGCACGTAACAATTTATACACGTTTTGTCATGTGACATTGATGACAATCTCCTGCAATGTAATATCACACATGCCATTGAAACTCTGCTTCCTGTTTTCATTCACCCTTCTCCCCTAACCTTGCCTGCCTTTTGAATTTGGCCTTGGGCAAATACTGCCTATTTGCTTTTGAATGGTTGATGGTTCTGAGGAATGTGTGCTCCTCAGTGCTATGATTCATTTTGGTGTAGTTGTTCTTATCAGGTGCCATTGAGCCAGTTGCAACCCACATTGACCCTATGCCAAACAGAAAGAAACACTACCTAGCCCTGAATTATTCTCCTAATTGTTCCCAAGCTTGAGCCCCTTGTTTCAGTCACTGTCAATCCATCTCCTTAAGGGGCTTCCTCTCTTTCACTGTCCCTCTACTTCACCTGGCATGATGTCCTTCTCCAGGGACTAGTCTCTCTTAATAACATGACCAAAGTATGTGAGAGGAAGTCTCACCATCCTTGCCTTTAAGGAGCCCTCTGACCATACTTCTTCTAAGACAGATCTGTTTGTTCCCTTGGCAGTCCATGTTACTTTCAATATTCTTCACCAGCACCACAATTCAGACATATCAATTCTTCTTCAGCCTTCCTTATTCAATGTCTGACTTTCACATACTTATGAGGCAATTTAAATTACTATGGCTTGGGTAAGGTGCACCTTAGTCCTCAAAGTAACATCCTTGATTTTTAGCACTCTACAGACGTATTGTGCACCAAATGTATCCATATGCAATGCGTCATTTGATCTCATGATTGCAGCTTCCAAGAGCATTGATTATAGACGTCATCAAGACAAAAATCCGTGACAACTTCAACAAATAACAACAAGTAAAAAAAAACAACAAACTTCTCCATTTATCATGGTATCTATTGATCAAGTTGTGAGGATGTGTGTCTTCTTGACATTGAGTTGTAATCCATACTGAGGGCTGCAATCTTTTCTCATAAGGTTCACTTTATAAACCTGTCTATTTTTCAGGGGGTGGAATTCACTTCCAGACCTGAAGGGTGATGAAGGACCATAGTAGTAGGGATCTCACTAGTCTATCTAACCAATAAACCTCATCTTTTATCATTATTATTATTACTATTGGTAGTAGTAGTATGACTTTCAGTTTTCTTACACATTACTCCCCACTCTATCTAGGATCATGTACCATGATCCCTTTCAGAGCAGCTGTTTGTGATAGGCAGGCACCATTTAGTTCTTCTGACCTTAGCATCATAGAGGCTGAGGTATACGCATAGTCCATTACTGATTTGGACTAATTGTTGCCAGGCATCTTGAGCTTCTTCAATGTTATTTGCTCCAGACAGGGTGCAATAGTTTATTGTGCCAGCCTGGCCGATAAACACAAGTAGGATTAATCGAAGGGCAGAGGGATAAATGGCTTCGTGAGCCTCGCCTTGCTTGTTCTGTGCCTCAATTTAAAGGGGTACACTACCTGTGGGATGCCTAGCTTGTGGACTGTGTCGTTGTAAGTTGAGGTCCATTTAATCCCACAGGATTGGAATGTTCATCTCTGGAGCTGGGGACCGACAGTTGGTGACAGTTGGTGACTTGCCTTGCTGTTTGCTGCCTGGGTATATATAGCCCAGCTCTCTCTACAGAAAGGGACTGGCAACTGGCTGCTCTCAAGCCTTAAAGGACTGCTAGTGTCTCACTGTTTTATAATTTAACTGTTAGTTTCTTGTGTTATCTATCCGTATATATTTTAGTGGTTCACTTCTTGTATTGCATATCTAGCTTTATAAATATATGTATATATAATTACTAGCAATATGGTTTTGTCTCTCAAGAGAACCCTGTCCAACACATAGGGTGAGACCAAGAACCGACTTTTAGTTTGCTACTCACTAGCTTTTGAAGACCCCAGTCACTTCCCTGATGGATACAGAACATTGTCTTTGTGAGCTAGTTCGTACCAAATTGATCTTGAGGTCTCTCAGAGCTATGTTCCTGATCCCCCATATTTAGGACACGCTCCCTCAAGGGGTTTTGTTCTAGCTAAGACATTTTCATAACTATGCCTCCTGGATGCACTATTATATTCATGGTCATATTTGTAGTATATGCTAATATGTATATAGAACTATTCTCTGGCAAACCTATATTTATTCATGGGGCTAGTCCCATTCTCCTTCCCACAACTGCTCAGATTTTGTGGTTTTTCTATCTATCTATTTATCTCTCTAGCTATCCTTGTATGTTATTGTTATTATTGGAGTATTTATCTCTGTTGCCTTTAATGCTTGTAGTCTACTGAGAAAGGTTAGTGTTTTGATGTTCCAAATGTTTCCCCATTTTCTGGGTTACATGACACAAACCAATAGAAGAAGAGAAAAGAAAAAAAATTTAACCCAATACTCACCAAAAATTATTTATATCAATCAAGAAAACCTCACTACCCTGGAATCAATTCTGACATATAGCAACCCTTTGGACAGAGTATAGAACTGCCCCTGTGGGTTTTCAAGTCTGTAAATCTTTACAGGAGTAGAAAATCTCATCTTTCTCTTGTGGAGTGGGGGTGGGGGGAGTTTCGAACTTCTGATCTTGCAGTTAGAAGTCCAACTCATAATCTACCTCACCAACAGGGCTCCTCCTTTCATCATTAATCTAGACTGTTTGACCTTCTTGGCTTACTGGGTTTGGTTTTCTCGCTTTGGAAGACATGGTACCAAAATACACACCATTTCCTAGCCCCCCAAAAAATCAAAAGTAAGCAAAACAAAACAGGAAAAACTAGCAACCCAATCCAAACCAACTAACCTATTTAGCCATATAGATAAAGGATACTTGTAGTCAACCTCTGTGTTGGGGGCAAGAGGGATGGATGGGGACTGTGGTTAACAGGCACGTGTCAGCTCATCCACAGGGGACATTCAAATTCTAGCTCCAGACTGTTGTTGCCTTGGGGAAATGCAAGGATTTTAAGGCCTGATTTTCTGTTTGTAACTGAGATGCTGAGAATATAAAATTCGATGTGAAATCGTCAACTTTTCAAATATTGGATCACATTAGTTAAAACCACTTTTCAGGCTGCTCATCATCATACTAGCACATCATTAGGCTAAAATCATATCAAAGACGTCTGGTTTGTCCCCTGTGCCCTTTAAGGACAACTGAAACATAAGGACGGGAATGTGACATTCATTCTTCCTCTAGATCCTCACCCTTTGCCTCCATCGGCTGGCGTTCATAGAAGATGCAGACGGTTTTATTCAACTTCAGCATAATCAGAGTCCTGAGAGATAAACACAATACATATATAATTTCATACTAGTCGTTTTAATATTAGCCCAAACAAAACCAACAAAAACCCAACCCATTGCTGTTATGTTGGTTCTGGCTCCCGAGGACCCCCTGGGTGCCAGGGAGAAACTACACATCACAGGATTCTCAAGCCTGTGGGCTTCTAGAAGCAGGCCATTAGTTATTTCTTCTGAGGGGTGCAACTGCCCACCTCTTGATACGTTGAGTCCTTAACCATTTGTGCCACCCAGGGTCTCCCAGTCTTCGTATGTGACCCCGAAATTCCTTGAAAGGCTACCTATAGGAAGGTAGAGTCCATGCCCTTTGCCCTTAAATTGGGATGTTTCATGACCTCTGTGACCAATAGATTATGGAGAAGATGACACTGTGACTTCTAGTTTGGGCAATCCCCTTCCCTCCCACAAAGTGCTTCACAGCTTCTGAAAAATCCCTTCAAAGACTTCTTCTTAAGTGCTCACCCTTAGAATGTCCAGCCTCCACGTGCTACCTCTCAGGACACTTCTCAGCACCCGGACACTATGCTGAAAGAAGCCTGAGCCACCTGCAAAGGCCACGTGGAGACACTCCAACCAACAACCCAGCTAAGCACCCAGCTAACGGCCAGCTTCAGCTGCCAGCCCTCTGAGTGCCCCAGCTCCCATGAGACTGCCAACTCATTGTAGACTCCAAGCACGACCCAGTGGCCTCCCAGCAACCACACGATGATGGTCCTTGTTTGAAGCCACTGCGTTTGGGGAGGGGGTGTTTCTTGCCCAGCCACAGGGATGAGAACCTGCATCTCAACAACATGCAGGTGGGTGAGGGGGCCGTCAATCGAGCAAGGCAGCTTCCCTTCTTGTCAACTCCTGGGGATTTTTGTTGTTCTTGCCACTGCTGCCCCAATTCCCCAGGAGCTAGAGGAAGGCAGGCAGCAGGCCTCAGGTGGCCAGGAGGCAGGAGCCTTTGTGGGATGCAGTTACAATGGGAGACATAACCTTAAAGGCAGGAGCCTGACTTTACCTTTGCCTCCTGGAGATTTGGGATGCAGAACACCTGTCAAATCCCATCTTCTGTCCAAACCTGATCATATGTCTGTCTTATGTTTGCACACAGGACACAGACTTGTGAACACCCAAAGAACAGGGTCTGGCGCCAAGAAACCAGCGCCACAAGGAACTGCTGTTTCTCCAGCAATGGGGAGGGGTGGGATGAGAGGAAGAAAGGAGTACAAATCACTGGATCAAAACAAGTTGGGGAAAGGAAGGAGCAAAGGGAGAGAGTGTAGGAGGGAGACTGGGAGGCTGAAGGGAAAAGGCAGGGAAGGAAAGGAGAAAGGTGGAGGTGGGGAGAGAGGAGCGAAGAAGAAATGGAGGAGTGTGGGAGGGAAGATGGAAGGTGAAGGCAGGCAGGAAGACGGGAGCAAAGGGAGGGAAGGAAGAAAAGAGAAAGAGAAGGGCAAGAAGAAGAAAGGAAGGTAGGGAAGAAAGGAAGAAAACAAGAAACCTAATGTCAATGGCACCCTCTATGTTTTTATATCCTGTTTTTCTGAGGTAGCCTCTTCAGCAGAAGCAAATGGGCTGAATCGCCTCAAACTCTACCTAGGTAGAAAGCACGGGTTTCATTTTGCCCGGGCCTGTGAAAATGTTTGAACTGAGCAGCATTAACACGGAGACAGCGATTACCCCACATGGCTGTTGCGCTCTGATGATACCAAGGCAACGGGAATGGGGGCTCATTATTTCACCAGGTGACAAAAATTTTATTTTGACGTTTCTCCCTAAATGTGGGGAAGGGTGGCATGGGGGAGGAAGCATGGGCCCTTTGTGGAGTCTCCTCTTGCCATTGTGATGCCCCTTGGCCTGCCAACAACCTGAGGTCCTGCACGCTGCCAGTGAGGGGCTTGGCTGCAGGCCCTAGCCCAGCATTTCTTATCAGATTTACTGTGACAAGTGATGGGAGAAAAGCAAGATGCTGTTAACAGCGCATCCGTTCAGACCCTGCTATTTAGAAATTTGGATTTATATTTTGTCAAAGAGAAGTAGCACTGATGTTAATCTTTGCACTACCCTTGGAAAAAATCATTCATAATCTTATAAAAATAATCCATAACATTTGTGGGGCTCTGAGAACCAAGGGATGGTCAGAAGCATTTTTAGACAGATGTCTCATTTCATCTTCAAAGCAACCCAGTGAGGAATAAGAAAAGTTGGCTTATGACGTCCCTTTTGGAAAGTGAGTCTTTGGAAGCACAGAGAGGTCCAGGTTTGCCCAAGGTCACATAGTCAATAAGTTAGAGAGCCTGGATTTGAACCTGAGCGGTCTGTTGCCAGAGGTACTTTTTTTGCACGTGTTTATTAAGGCAACTTGCAGCCCTGGCAAGGATTCAGAAAAATTGAGGATCATTTTTTAAAATAATTTATTAGGGGCTCATACAACTCTTATCACAGTTAATACATATACATACATCAATTGTATAGAGCACATCTGTACAGTCTTTGCCCTAATCATTTTTTCTCATCTTTTCCTTTTTTACATTTTATTAGGGACTCATACAACTCTTATCACAATCCATACATATTCATACATCAATTGTATAAAGCACATCCATACATTCCCTACCCCAATCATTCTCAAAGCATTTGCTCTCCACTTAAGCCCTTTGCATCAGGTCCTCTTTTTTTCCCCTCCCTCTCCTTCCCCCACTCCCTCATGTGCCCTAGGTAATTTATACATCGTTATTTTGTCATATCTTGCCCTATCCGGAGTCTCCCTTCCCCGGTTCTCTGCTGTCCCTCTCGCAGGGAAGAGGTCACATGTGGATCCTGTATTCAGTTCCCCCTTTCCAACCCACTCACCCTCCACTCTCCCAGCATCGCCCCTCACACCCTTGGTCCTGAAGGTATCGTCCACCAAGGATTCCCTGTACCTCCAGCCCTCATATGTACCAGTGTACAGCCTCTGCCCTATCGAGCCCTAACAGTGCTTCTCTCTATCCTTGTGGAGCCCTGGTGTTCGGCTGGGCTGCTAAGTAGTAGGTTAAAGGGGCTTTCCCCTCCTGTGAAAAGTTACACTCTCGGGAAACTCACGGGGTGCCAGTTCTACCCTGTCCTCCAGGGTTGCTCTGAATCAAGGTCAACTCAGTGGCAGTGAGTTTGACTTTTTAATGTCTCTCCCTGTTGTTGTTGTTGTTAGTTTGCCATCCAGTTGGTTCTGGTCCATGGCAAACCTATTCACAGCAGAATGTAACAATAACAGCTCCTCCTCCATCCACCCAAGTGTTCCTATCCTCAGTCCTCTTGTTGTGGTCACTGTGTCAATCCAGCTCTTCAAGGGCCTTCAACCTTTTTTCACAGCCCTTCCATTTTTCTAAGCATGATGCCTCTCCAGGGACTGGTCTCCACTGACAACATGTCCAAAGTCTCACCATCCTTACTTCTAATGGGAATTCTGGCCGTAATTCCAAGACAGATTTTGTTTGTTCATTTGGCAGTCCATGGTACTGTCAATATTCTTTGCCAGTACCATGGTTCAAATTCATACAGTTTACCTGGGTCTTCTTCACTCAATGGCAAGCTTTTCACATGCAGATGAAGCAAATGAAAATACCATGGTTTGGATCAGGTGTACTTCCTGCTTAAAGTAACATCCTAACTTTTCAACATTCTAAAGAGCTCTTATGCAGCAGATCTACCCAGTGCAATGTATCTTTTCATCTCTTGACTGCTGCTTCCAGGAGCATTGCTTGTGGATCCAGACAAGACAAAATCCTTGACAACTTCAAATTTTTCTTGATTTATCATCATGTTATCTATTGGTTCAGTTGTAAGGATTTTGGTTTTCTTTGTGTTGAGTTGTATCCCACATTGAAGGCCGCAATCCTTGATCTTCACCAGCAAGTGCTTCAAGTCCCCCATCCTTGTCAGCAAGCCAAACTGTGTCGTCTGCATATAGCAGGTTATTAATAATATTTCCTCCATATATGATTCTTTGTTCTTCTTCATATAATTTGGCTTCTCTGATTATTTGCTCACCATACAGATTGAAAAAGTATAATAAGTGGGTGCAACCTGGATGCACACCTTTCTTGATTCTTAAACCATGCAATCTACCCTTGTTCTATTTGTGCTACTGCTTCTTAATTCATGTACAAGTTTCACATGAGCAAGACAAAGTGTTCTGGAATTCTCTTCTCAAAACTATCCATGTTTTCTTATGATCCACACAGTCAGATAGCTTGGGTGTTAATAAAACATAAGTAAACATCTTTAGGGTATTCACTGCTTTCAGGCAAGATCCATCTGATATCTGATATGCTTTGTTCCACATTCTCTTCTGAATCTGGCTTAAATCTCTGGGAAACCAAACACACTGCCTTGTAGTTGATGACAACTCATCCTGACCCTATAGTATAGGGTAGAACTAACTGCCCCTGTGAGTTTCTGAGACTGTAACTCATTACGGGATTAGAAAACCTTGCCTTTCTCCCACGGAGTGACTGGTGGTTTTGAACTGCTGACCTTGGGGTTTGCAATCCAACCTGTAACCACTGTGCCACGATGGCTCTTGAATGCTGAATATGGTAACTTTCTGTCAATGAATTAATGCAACTGTTGTTGTATTAGCTTCAGTACAATTTGACTCACATGTGATGCCAATGATAGTGTTCCATAATTTGACCATTCGGTTGGTCTCCCTTCTTTGGTATGTATACACATATGGATCTCTTCCAGTCCGTTAGCCAAGTAGCTGCATTCCAAATTTCCTGACATAGATGAGTGAGTGCTGCCAGTGCTTTATCAGCTTGTGGAAACATTTCACTAGATATTCCAGCAATTCCTGTCATCTTGTTTTGGGCTAGTGCTTTCCATGCATCTTGAATTTCTTCTTTCCTGACCATTGGTTCTTGCTCATATGTTACCTCCTGAAATGGTTGAATATTGGTCTATTCTTTTTGATACAGTGACTCCATATTGTTTCCATCTTCCTCAGATGTTTCCTTCATCATTCAATATTTTGCCCATAGAATTTTTTAATATTGCATCTCAAGACTTGACATTTTTCTTCAGTTCTTTCAGTTTAAGATATGCTGAATATGTTCTGTTTTGGCTTTCTAACTCTAGGCCTTTGCACATTTTGTGATAATATTTTACTTTGTATTATCGAGTTTTCCTTTGAAATTTTATATTTAGCTCTTTACTTCATCATTTCTTCCATTTGCCTTAGCTACTCTCTGACTAAGAGTAAGTTTCAGAGTCTCTTATGATAAGCACTTGTATCTTTTCTTTATTTCCTTTTTTTTATAATTACACTGTGCTTTATTCAGAGATGTTCTCAAAATTTGGTTGGTTATTATCAAGGTTGTATATTGACTCTTGTGTACTTGTTTGCATTTTCTTGAACTTCAACTTGAGCTTACATATGAACAATTGCTGATGGGTTCCACAATCAGCCCCTGGACTGTTTTCAGTTGCTGATATTGAGCTTCTTTTATTGTCTCTTCCCACAGGTGTAGTCAATTTGATTTCCGTGTATTCCATCTGGAGAAGTCCACATTTATGGTCACCTTTTTTGTTGTTGATCAAATGTTTGAAGAAATCATTAATCATGCAAAATTCTAACATACAATCAAGATAAATTGGTAATTATTGGTGATTGGAGTGCAAATGTAGGAGCCTAAAAGGAAAGAACAGAAGTTGGAAAATATAGTATATGCTATCAGCAATTTATTGGTCTTGCAAACTCTGTCATGCGATCTCCAGCTTGGTTTCTATCACCAAGACCATATTTTTCAACTACTGATCCTTCCTCTTTGTTTTCAACTATTGCATTCCAATAGCAATTTGATAGCAAGTCTGACAAATTTGGGACTGAATATGGTGGTAGAATTATTCAATTTCTGCATCACCAACTTTGGGTGGTTGGTGCATAAATTTGAACAATAATTGTATTGATTGGTTCTCCTTGAAAGGGCATAGATAGCATCCTATCAAAGATAGCATTGTACATTAAAATAGATCTTAAAATGTCTTTTTGATGATGAATGCAATGTTGTTTCTCTTGATTGTGTCATTTCCAGCAGAGTAAACCATAAGATTTTCTGTTTCAAAATGGTCAATATCAGTCCATTTCAGCTAACTAATGCTTACAATATCAATCTTTATGTATTCCATTTCATTTTTAATGACTTCCAATGTCCCTAGATTCATATTTCATACATCCCAAGTTTCAATTATTAATGACGATTTGAACTGTTTCTCCTCATTTTGAGTTGTGCCCCATCAGCAAATGAAGGTCCTGATGGCTATACTCGATTTGCATCTTTATGGTCAACTTGTCTATGAAAAGTCAGCTCTTCCTCTTCCTCAGCCGTATTTTGAGTACTTTCCAAGTTGAAGAGCTCATCTTCTGGCACACGTTCTGACAATGTTCTTCTGTTGTTCATGGGGGGTCTAGTAACTGACAGTGTTGCTGCTATCCATAGGGTTTTCAATGGCTCATTCTTCCCATGCAGGCAGCCAATTCCTTCTTCATTGTGTGTTCTTTGTCTGGAAGCTCTTTGGGTGACCCTGCTGGTATATGAAATGCCAATCACATAGTTCCCAGTATCTCACAAAACAAAAGTGACCACAATACCACAAAATGCCAGACAAGTGATGGACCTCTATTCTTAGTGAGGCGTGGCCTGGTGGGAGGAGTGGGCCCTTAGGTGGTTCTGATCCACTTACTGGAACAAATACTGTTAGTTCTTATTTCATAAATGTGAAATGCATAAAAGAGACCCCCCCAAATATCCTCCAATTCAGACTTTCTGCCTTTTAAAGAGGATAACCCACTCTGATTCAAAGTCATTGAGGTGTTTTGTTTTCCCCTCCCTCTGAGGCTACAGAGACTAGATTAATCACAGCTGAGGTGGAGCGACTGAAATGACTTAAAACACCAGCTAGACTGGCTGTCAGAACCAGCTACAGTCAACAGCTACAGACTGACAGAGCTGCTCAGCCAAGATCTGAGGGTTCTCAACTCCCACTTCTACTGATGGGCAAAGCCAGTGGCCTCTGGGAGTTGACTGGAACCCAGCAGCCAGCTGTGAGGAGCAAGCTAATTCATCTCAGCCTGGCCCAGGTCATCAAGTCACTGAAGGAGTATCAGGAAAGAGGGAAGAAATTTGGGGTCCCACATTTGGCCACAGACAAAAGTTGTTCTGTGTTCAGACAGTAGTTCTGGGCCTGAGTTTGGGGCAGGTGTGATGAAGGAAAGTGGGCTCCCTCCCTGCATCTGGGAACAGATGGTGGGGCTGCCCTGGAAACAGCAGGCCAGTCAGCTGGAGCAAAAAAGGCTTGGACTCTAAAGCCCTGGCAGGGCAGACTGAAGCTACCTGGACTGTTTTTTCTTAACCCAATGGCTCCTGCTACCCTCACCACCCCCAACTAGGTAAAAGGGAAGAAAGATGCATTTTCTTTACAGAGGCAACTTTCTAGAAAGGAGACCAGCCCACCAGCTGTGAAAGGTCCCCTTAAACCATTTTACTTTGAGCAGGAGGAAGAAATGTTGAGATTCCCAGAGCCACGTGGAATTGTGGATCCTCTAGTTTAGGTTCCAGTGATGCCAGATCGATTTTTCTAGAGAAAGTCAAAATTCCTGTTTTCTGAAAAACCTCCTGATTTTTTCAAAGGCGATTCAATAACATTGGATAGAAGAAAAGTAGGCCAAAGAGCCCTGATGGCACAGTGGGTTATGTGTTGGGCAGCTAACTAGAAGGTCAGTAGTTTGAAACCACCAATCACACTGGGGGAGCTGGGGTGGGGGGCTATGCAGAGATGAGACCTTCTAGTCCATATAGAATTTCAGCCTCGGAAACCCACAGGGGCAGTTCTGCTCGGTCTTACAAGGTCACTGTGAGTTGGAATCTTCTAAATGGCAGTGAATAAGCAGGCCAACCAGAGTCCACACAGGTCCTCATTTGGCCATGGGAGTCCCCAGTCTGTGACCCTCACATAATCGACCTTTGTGTATCAATGTTAAAAGTGAGATCCAGAGAGGGGAGCACCTGTCCCCTTGAGGAGCACCTAGTTGACTTTCCAGTCTCCAATCTGTAGCAGACACTCCCGGTGCTCCTTCTCTTCATTCCAAATTCCTGATTCCGTGTACTCGTCTCAGTCACCAAGGGCCAGCTCTGAAGGTCCCTTTGCTGGTGCTGGCTGAATGTGCTGAGGAACATATGCCCCTGGGAACAGCCCTGACCAGGCCCCTCACTCCTTGGATGGCAAAACTCTGAGAGGCGTGTGCTACACCTACCCCTGGAGACTTCCTAAGTGATTAAGCAGCAGGTTCCCAGGTTTGTAATTGGATTCACAATCTATTTGTTATCGGTGGCCTTCCCTCCACTGGCTCACAAAGCCACATCATTACCTGCATGCTCAGAGTTTCCTAAATAAGCTCATTGCCTTTAAGTCTTTGGCCAGGGTCTGCTTCAGTGAGAACCCAAACTAAGCCCAGGTCTGAATCGTTATGTGTCCTTCCTGCCATCCAGTTGATGCCGACGCCAACTCATGGCAAATCTATAGGATAGGGTAGAACTGCACCTGTGAGTTTCTGAGACTGGAACTCTTTTTTTTTTTAACATTTTATTAGGGGCTCATACAACTCTTATTACGATCCATACATATACATACATCAATTTTATAAAGCATATCCGTACATTCTTTGCCCTAATCACTCTCAAAGCATTTGCTCTCCACGTAAGCCCTTTGCATCAGGTCCTCTTCTTTTTGCCCTCCCTTCCGCTCCCCACTCCCTCATGAGCCCTTGATATTCCACAGTTGTTATTTTGTCATATCTTGCCCTATCCGGAGTCTCCCTCCCCCCCTTCTCTGATGTCTGTCTCCCAGGGAGGAGGTTACATGTGGATCCTTGTAATCTATTCCCCGTTTCCAACCCACTCACACTCTACTCTCCCAGTATTGCCCCTCACACTCCTGGTCCTGAAGGTATCATCCACCCTGGATTCCCTATGCCTCCAGCTCCTATATGTATCAGTGTACAACCTCTGCCCTATCCAGTCCTGCAAGGTAGAATACGGATCATGGTAGTTGTGGGGAGGAAGCATCCAGAATCTAGGGAAAAGCTGTGTTTTTCATCGGTACTACATCTCACCCTGACTGACACATCTCCTTTCCTAAACCCCTCTGTGAGGGGATCTCCAGTGGCCAGCAAATGGGCTTTGGGTCTCCACTCTGCACTTCCCCCTTCATTCACTATTATGTGTATATATATCATATATATACCATATATAAGTATATATATATATTTGCATAATGCCTTATACCCGGTCCCTTTGGCACCTTGTGATCGCACAGGCTGGTGTGCTTCTTCCATGTGGGCATCTTTGCTTCTGAGCTAGATGGCCGCTTGTTCACCTTCAAGCCTTTAAGACCCCAGACACTATCTCTTTTGATAGCCGGGCAACATCAGCTTTCTTCGCCACATTTGCTTATGCACAAGTTTGTCTTCAGCAATCGTATCATGGAGGTGTGCAGCCAATGCTGTGATTTTTTTGTTCTTTGATGCCTGATAACTGATCCCTTCGGGACCTCGTGATGACACAGGCTTGTGTGCTCTTCCATGTGGGCTTTGTTGCTTCTGAGCTACATGGCCGCTTGTTTATCTTCAAGTCTTTAAGATCCCAGACACTATCTCTTTTGATAGCCGGGCACCATCAGCTTTCTTCACCACATTTACTTGTTCACCAGCTTTGGCTTCAGCAGTTGTGACTGGAGGATGAGCATTGTAGAGTGCCAATTTAATAAAAGAAAGCATTCATGCATTGAGGGAGTGCTTGAGTTAAGGCCCAAGGTCCTGCCGCCACCTTAATACTAAACCTATAAATATAGACACATAGATCTATTTCCCCATCCATATATATATATATATATATTTGCATGTACATGTCTTTGTCTAGACCTCTATAAATGCACTTTGACTCCTAGCTCTTTCCTCCATCTCCCTTGACTTTCCTCCTGTCCCACTACCATGCTCCGTCCCCACCCGGGTTACAGCTATACCTCTTCTTTACGTAACCTTACCCTTGATCATTCCCTACCAGGCCTGCCACTTCCCCCTCACTACCATTTTGAGTCCCATGTTGTTCCCTTGTCCCTGTGTTTGTTAACACCACTTCCTTACCCACCCGCACCTCCCCCTATCCCAAGTGCCCCCGGAACTGTCGGTCCTGTTGTTTTTCCTGCAGATAGTTCATCCAGCCTCTCTTATTTAGACAGACCTGTGGAGACACTAACATGCATGAAAACAAGACAGAGGAAAACAAAGCAACAATATACAACCAGACAACAAAAACAAACCACTGACAAAGAACAAAACAAAACACATCAAGGAAGAAGAGCTTGTAGTTAGTTCAAGGATCATTTGTTGGACCTTAGGAGTGTTTTCCAATCCAGTCTGTTGAGGCACCACAACCTGGCCCCAAAGTCCACTTTCAGCATTCCCTGGGGACCTTGCCACTCCATTCCCTTGCTGTTCCACTGCACTCCACCACACTTTGCCTCGGTGTGGTGGAATCAGGTTATGTGCAATTCGCACACTGTGTCTCCAGTGCTGTCCCCTGTATCACCCTTGGTCATTGAGGGGCATCATGTCTCATAGTGGGGCCAGCCATGTTGTTCTCTTTGCGGACTGGCTGCTCTGAGACTGGAACTCTTTAGGGGATTAGAAAGCCTCATCTTTCTCCCTTGGAGTGGCTGGGGATTTCAAATTTGCCATTTCAGACATTGCGTTTAGCAGCCCAACACATAAACCCTATACCCCTCCATAGCTACAGAAAACAATAAAGAAACAAAATCCAACAACACTCATTGCCATTGGGTGCATAACAATCCTATCGAGAGAAAATACTGCGGCCTCCTGGGTTTCCAAGGTTATAACTCTTTGTAAAAATAAAATTGTGTTATGTTTTCAGTGAAAGTTTACATAACCGATTAGATTGTCATTTAACAAATTCTCTACTTGTTTAGTGACATTAGTTACTTTTTTCAATAAAAAGGAAAGCAGAAAATTTAAAAAAGAACAAATGAAAAACGTGTTAAGGGTAAAGACAAATGATAAGATGTTAATTTTTAACCTAATCATATCTGCAACAATACACTTTCTGATGTACTGACGGTGAGCAGGGTTTAATCCCATCCCTGATGAATGGTCCCAGGGGATTTAATGGAGGCTTATTCTCTGTGGAATCTCTGCCAATGCATTTTGAGTTTTTATACTCATCTAAGGCTATAACACTTTATGGGAGAAGAAAGCCTCATCTTTCTCCAAAGGAGCGACTGGTGAATTCCAACTGCTGACCTTGCAGTTAATAGCCCAACACATAACCCATTATGCCACCAGAAGAGAGATTTGTTTCTGGGTGCCTTCCAATGCAAGCACTACAATTATTCAAGGAGGATATTTTTTTCTGTACTGGAACCAGGTCAAGTCAGAACCAGTGTGTCCATGGTTTGCAGCGAAGTCAGAGGAAGAAGAGGGTAGACTGTCTATAACTTCTCATAGCCCAGGGAAAATGCTAGGCCTGGAAGGGGGTATGTGGCTCAACCATATTCAGAAAATCTGCACACTAACCTCCCTGGCTCAAAAAATGACCAGCACCATGTCTCTGAATATCACCTAAAAGCAAAATAGTGAAAGCACCATTTCCATTTCATAATACTTTTATTAAAAGTAAAGTTCAATTCAGTGATGTGAAGAAGCTGGAAAAATTATCTTTTCATTTCTTTCTTTTTCTTTCCCTCCCTTTCCACTCCACAGAACTGAGAGGAAGAAGGAATAAAGGCAGCATGGCACCAGCTGGAGGACACCGTGGGGTCAGGGTCACCATTTAACTCATGCTTCTCCAGTTTGGAGGGGCAACTGGATGTCCTCATTTGTGAATTTGCTTATTAATCTTTTTGAGTTAACAAGGTCATGGTAAAAAATGATTGTTGGCGTTTTTGTTAGGAACCTTCTAGTCCAGTCCAAGTCATAGGGACTCAATGTATCAGTGCCGAGCTCTCTAGACCAATGGTTCTCAACCTGTGGGACCCTTGCACAGGGTGACTGTAACAAAATTACAGTTATGAAGCAGCAATGAGAATATTTTTATGGTTGTGGAGGTCACCACAATATGAGGAACTGTATGAAAGGGTTGTGGCATTAGGAAGTTTGAGAACCACTGCTCTAGGCTTTTCTATGCTGTAATCTTTACAAGAATGAGTTGCCTGGTTTTTCTTCCAAGAACAGAGCCACTGGTGGGTTTAAACCTTCAACCTTTTGGATAGCAGCTGAGCACTTAACCATTGTGCCTCCAGGGCTCTTTGATAAACTCTATTAGAGGGTCTTAACCATTGCAACCCCATGGATCCTTTTGGCATTTAGGAAAGGCTATGGAACACCTGCCCACTCCCCAGAATAATATTTCCAAATACCTCCAATGAAATACAGAATCACAAAGGCACAAATTGTATTGAAATGCAGTGATAAAAATAAAAGACATAGGATTTGTGGCAAATATACATGTTAATAAATACATTAAATAGATCTGATGGCGGGTCTACTAAACCAAACCCACACCATTGAGTTGATCCTGACTCACTGTGACCCTATATAAAATTCCTCAGGCTAAATCTTGACAGGAGCAGATCATCTCACCTTCCTCTCAGAGAACAACTGGTGCCTTTGAACTGCCAACCTTGAGGTTACCTGCCCAATGGCTCACCCACAGCGTCACCGTGTGTTCTAGATAGTGATGAGCATGAACTGTACTCAACGATGGCTGCAACGAGTAGCATGGGGTGTGAAAGCATGTAGAATTTCTCTCGGTGGTAATCGCATGGCTATTCTGAACACAGCTGTGGACATGCTAAACTGCCCTATGAGCTTAGGGGAACTAACTCAACCAGGATTGTCCCTCATCCAATTTGACATTGCTCCCCAGCCTGCTGGGGCTCAGTGGTTCGGTGTTAGGGTCCCTTGTCTAGATACCAGGGCTGGCATGGAGAAAGTCATTCCTCTGCAGCCTTCTAGTGTGTGGGGGAAGATATTAGTGTTAAGCATTGGCAGGAAATTGCTGGATTTTCCTGGCAGCCACATTCTTAATAACCATTTACTGGATATTTATTATATTCTGAGGGTAAATTGGTGGTTCCGTTGTAGAATTCTCCTTTTCCATGTGGGAGATCTGGGGTTGAGTCCAAGACAATGCAACTCATGTGCATCCAACACTCATTTGTCAGGGGGATGCTTGGTTATTGCTGTGGTACTGAACTGATTTCTGTGTTGCTATGATACTGAAATGGGGAAGCTTGGTTGGGTGCGGCTATGAGACTGAACCTGTTTCTGTGATGTGTCCAGACTAAGATGAGCGATGAAGAAGAGCCTGGTATTCTACTTCTGAAAACCAGTTAACGAAAACCCCTGTGAATCACAATCTGATGCACAACCAAAGAGATGGTGCAGGACCAGGGAGAATATTGCCCATGGAGTCACTGGGAGCTGGTTGTCACAGTGAGTTGGACTGGAGGCTGACTCAACAGCAGCTAACAACCATTGTGTTCCAGGCACTCGATTTGCTTTAAAAATCTAGCTCAGCCTTCTGGTACAGGGAAGTGATTAATCATGCCTACTTTATAGCACACCGTGAACCCTAATCAATGTCAGGCCCTGCTTGTGTTTTGTCCCTCCTTTTCCACATTCACATCACTTCCATTCCCCTCTTCAGACTAATACCCCCTGCTGGGTGCTTGGTGTGTGTGTGTCCTTATAGGCATACAGCCATGTGCACTAGACCATGCTGCTTGGTGAATGGGCTTTCAGCTTCCATGAATGGTACTGCAATATAAATCTCATTCAGTTTCTGACCTTTTCAACTCCTTGCAATGTCATTAAGAGTTATTGCCATGCTGCATATCAATTGCATGTGCTGCTGCGTGCCACTTGGTCATGAGCAATCATCATCTTTCTTTTGTTTCCTTCTTCAGTTGTCTGTTGATTGGCATCCAATTCGGCTCCAACTCTTCTCTACTGCAGGTATCAGTGTGGTGACCATTCTTGTAAAAATGCCCCAAGGGCCCTGTGAATTGGATAAAAAGCTTGGCCTATATACCCAGGAATTATGCGTTGGGCTGCTAACCCCAAGGTGAGCAGTTCCAACCCACCAGCTATTCCATGGAGCAAAGAGAGGCTGTCTGCTGTCGTAAGAATTTAGTTTTGTAAACCTAAAGCAGCAATTCTACTGTGCCTTGTAGGGTTGCTAATGAGGAAGAATCAACTGGGGTTTTGTTTGTTTTTCTACATCCAGGAGAGAGCTTTGATGGGGGAGATATTAAGTGCTTGGCTGCTAACCCAAAGGTCAGTAGTTTGAAGCCGTCTTCCACACACTGGGGGATAAAGGCTTGGCTGTCTACTTCCCAATAGAAGCCTTGAAAACATCATGGGACCATTCAGCTTTGTTTGATAGGGTCACGAGGAATGAAAGTCAACTCAGTGACTGCGCTTCTTTGGTTGTACGCCCAGGAGGGGCTCACTAGGTCCTAGGGTCCATTCAATGGGCTTTCACTAAGCTCTGCTAGATTGATGTGCAGCAAACCTGCATCATTAGCAGTGTTTCTCTGCTTTCCCCGGATCTCCAATGACACTTGGTATGTTTGTCTTTCTAACTGTTGCCCGTTTGATGGTTTTAAAAGGCCAAGCACAATAAACTCATCTATCCCAGGCACTTTATTGTTCTGTAGCAGATTCTTAGGGTGGCCATGCCACATTCTTTGACACATCTCTGACACCATCTCACTGCCTTCCATTCAATACCGACTCATAGCGATCCTGTGGGGCAGTGTACAATTGCACCCTGCGAGTTTCAAACACTACAACTCTTTATTGGAGTAGAAAACCCCATCTTTCTTCCTTGGAGCTAGTAGTTTTGAACTGCTGACCTTGAAGTTAGCAAACCAACTTGTAACCACTGCACTTCCAGGGCTCCTCCTGATATCCATCATAGCAGTGGCGAACGGCTCTATGTAAGTGCAGGGTCCTGCTGAAATGGTGTCTTATCACAACTGTGCAGCAGGCAGCTCTCCATGTCCTTCTGCCTCGAAGCCTTTTCAAAGGCATGGAAAGCCAAACCCAGGAAGGTAGGAGAGGTCACCGTACTAGGAGGAATGCTCAACACCACTACAGGCGAAGAAGAGCCCAGCCTCCTGTTTCTGGTAGGCAATTCTAGGACAGAACCCATGTTCCTCAGAAGTCCTGGGGGAATCAAGCCCCTGTATCCTACATTAAAAGCCTCAACACCCCGTTCCCATTGTGATTGCTTCTCCCCCTAACTCAGTCTTGCGTCCGCTTTCCTATTCCCACTCCCTGCCATCAGATCTCAAATAGACTCCCTGCACCCAGGCCTGAGGAATAAGCTCGGCATGCAAGGACACTCAATCCAATACACACACATTACTCTGAATCTCCAAAACAACCATGTGGGCTACGTGTGTAATCCCCAGTTCACAGATGAGAAATGGATTGAAAAACAGTGACACGCCCAAGATCACACAGGCCAGGTTTCAAGTCTGTGTCTATCAGTTATTCTTTTATTCAAGTATGCCAGAGAAGACTGGGTCTTAACACTTGAGGAATCTCCTTGGAAGAATAAGGCAAACTACAGAAAACACAAAATGAATATCGCTTTTGTTCGTTTACCCATTTGCAAAGGACATAATACCTATAGTGCTAAGAATAGTATTCAAAGTATCTATTACTACCCCCTCAAAGCTTACATACTAGTCACCAAACTCAAATACAATGCTATCAAGGTGATTACAACTTATAGCAACCCCATATAGGGCTTCCAAGACTGTAAATCTTTACAGAAGCAGAGAGCTTCACTTTTCTCCCCCTGAGTGACTGGTGCATTTGAACTACTGAGCAGCCCATTGCTAAATGATTAGTTCCCTAATCATTACGCTTACTTAACTCTACATTCTTTTAATTATTTCTCTATCAGTCCAAATTGCATCTGGCTACATGGGAAAAAACAAACCAACTCTAGTGGTCTAATCACAAAAGCTTCATTTTTCTTATATTAACAGAAAAAATACCAAACCAGTTGCCACTGAATTGATTCTGATTTACAGTTACCCCATATGATTCAGGGTAGAACTGTGCTCCATGAAGTTTTCAAGGGCTGAATTTTTAAATGTAGATTGCCAGGTTTTTCTTCCAAGGCATCTTTGTCATAGCAGTGAATTGTGTTAACCCTTTGCACCACACAGGGGTTTGTCTTATACAATAGTAAGTCTTGAAATAGGTAGCCTAGGTCTGCCGTATTTGCTCAGGGACTCATCTTGGATATAGGAGAATGCATGCTTTTTGGTCTGCCAAACTCATGTAACCTATGTGACTCTCCCATCTTTCAATATTCTGACTACGGAGCATGACAGCAGAAGAGCCAAGGACAAAAATGAAATGGGTTATGCCAGACAACTGTTTTGCCTTAAACAACAACAAAAACTTTCTTGGGAGTTCTACTCAGTGTCTTTCACCTACACATATTTGGCCCAAACTGGGTCAAATGTTTATGCACAGCTGCAAGGCAGCCTAGGAGTGAGCGATTTAAGTAGGTACATTATCACCCTAAACAAAATTGAGCTTCTATTAGTAGTAAGAATGAGAAAAATGGATACTGTTTAGGCATATAGCAGGGTTGGGTAGAATTCTATTTTGTGTCTTAATTTACATTTTGAATGAACTCAGAAAAAGTCATAGAGAGTAGAACAAAGGGATGGATGTGCATCCAGCCACCTCAACTACTCATTTCTTTTCATGCTCTCCCTCTAGCTTCCCTGAATAGTTCTTGGTTACACATTGGGCTGCTAATTGCATGGTCGGTATTTTGAAATCACCGACTGCTCTTCGGGAGAAAGATGGGACTCTACTCTGTAAAGAGGTACAGTCTCAGAACCTCACAGGTACAATTTTACCCATGTCCTGTAGGGTCGATATGAGTTAGTATTGATTCAATGGCAGTGAGCTTGGTTTGGATAGATCTGTAGAATCTTAGGATGGAATAGTTTGAATACACAGAAAAAAATTCAGTGGAATCATAACCCTCTAAATAATTACACTCTAAAGCCACAAAGATCAACTGTGTCCAGCATGGTGACAGTTTAGCATATGACATGGGGACATTGCTCATATCCCAGTGTTGTTAATCAACAAAAACTCACACACTGCCACTTATAGTGACCCTATGCACAATAGAATAAAAGACTTTCTAGTCCTGTGACATCCTCACAATGGTCATATTTTAGCCTATTGTTACAGCCACTGTGTTGATCCATCTCATTCCGGGTTTACCTGTTTTTTGATGATGCTCTACCAAGTATTTTGTCCTTTTCTAGGGACTAATTTCTCCTGATACCATGTTCAAAGTATATGAAATGAAGTTTTACCATCCTCACTTCTAAAACACATTCTGGCTGTACTTCTTCTGGGATAGACCTCTTTGTTCTGCTGGGCATTCGTGGTATATTCAATATTATTTGCAACATCATATTTTAAAGGCATCATATTTTCTTCAGTCTTCCTTAATTATGGTCCATCTTTCACATGCATATGTCAAACATTACCATCAAGTCTATTGTTATTCATAGTGACCATATAGGGTTTCCAAGGCTGTAAATCTTTACAGGGTCAAATAGCTTCCTCTTTCTTCTGTGGAGCAGCAAGTGGGTTGAACCACCAACCTTGCTGTGAGTCATTCAACCCATACCAGACACTGAAATTAAGACTCCTTTCACATGCATCTAAGGTGATTAAAAATATCAAGGCTAAAAGCAGGCATAACTTGCTAATCCCCAGAGTAAAACATTTGCTCTTTCACATTTTAAAGAGGTCTTTTACAACATATTTTTCCAATGAAATACGTTGATTTATTGACTGCTGCTTCTGTGAGTATTGATTGTGGGTCCAAGTAAAATAGAGTTTAGCTACATTTCTGTATTTGTAATGATGTTGTGTGTTTATATTTGTCAAGTTGAGAAGACATTTGTATTCTTAGTGTTGAAGACTAATTTATATGAGCTTTAGCAGTAAGTACTTCAAGGCCTATTGACTTTCAGCCAGTAAGATTGGGTCATCTGCATAACACAGGTTGTTAATGATTCTTTCTCCAATTCAGATGCCTCAACTTCTTCATACAGAGCAGCTTCTCAGATTATTTGAATAAGTATAGTGTGATAAATAGGTAGGTTTATAGTGCCAACCTGGCCAATAAGAACATGTGGGATTAATAAATTCGCAGTTTGATTAGTGGGCAAAGAGATAAATGGCTCAGCAAGCCACACCTATCTCTCAGTTGCTCTCTGGTGATCAGACCAGTGTGTGGCTGCCTTACCTAGTTCTGCAGTTTGCTGCCTGGCTGTACTGCCATATTTACTGTTGCATGGAAGTGAGTTAAACTGAGTCCTCTGTACTGCTATGTGGACTAATTAGCTGTTATATTCCTTTGTGTTCTATCTATCTATCAAATCATAAATGTCCTGTTTTTGTTTCTCTAGAGAACCCTGTCTAACACATATGTTGAAAGGATATAACCACAAGACACACTCTCCTGATTTTAAACCACGCAGTATCCCCTTGTTCTATTCGAACCACTTCCTGTTGGTTTATGTACAGGTACCACAGGAGCACAATTAAATGTACGGGAATTCCCATTGTTCTCATATGTATTCATATGCTACCCAAAGTTTGTTATGATACACAGTAAAATCCTCTGCATAGTCAATAGTACATAAGTAAGCATTTTCCTGGTATCCTCTGTTTTCAGCCAAGGTCCATCTGAAATCAGCATTGATATACCTTGCCTCATGCCCTCTTTTAATACAGCCTGAATTTCTGGCAGCTTCCTGTTGACATATTGCTATAACTACTTTTAAAGTTATCTTCAATAAAATTGTACTTGCATGTCATATTAATGTTATTTTAAATTAATTTCCAGATTTTGTTGCGTCATATTTCTTTAGAATGGACACAAATATTAATCACTTCCAGTTGGTTGGCCAGATAGCTATCTTCCAAATTTCTTGACATGGACTATCACTGCATGAGCATGTTGAAATATTTCCATTCCTATCCCTTCCTTGCTTTTCACTAATGCTTACATTGCAGCTTCAACTTCTTCTTGGCCTTTTGAACTAGTAGAACCTCAACTAATTCTTGGGTACAGAGACTCTGTATACTCCTTCCATGTTCTTTGGATTCTCCCTGCATCATTCAATAGTTTGATAAATAATCCTTCAACATTTTAATCCAAGGCTTGGATTTTTTCTTCTGTTCTTTCAATTTATGATATGCTGACTGTACTCATTCCTTTTGCTTTCCTAATTCCAGGTCTTTACACGTTACAATATAATTCTTTACTTTATCTTCTCAAGCTGGCCTTTCAAATTTTTCTGTTCAACTCTTTTATTTCATCATTTCTTCCATTTGCTTTAGCTGCTTTAGGTTCAAGAGCAAGTTTCACAATCTCCTCTGATATCCACTGTAGTATTTTCTTTCTTTCCTGTATTATTAATGATCTTTTTGAGGAGCCCCCAATAAAATAATTTATGATAAATAAATAAATAGCCCCAGTTGACATGACAAAAAAAAAAAAAGATTGATGACCTTGATGCTATTTCACAAGTCTTCTGGTAGCTGATCATTAATGTTCAATATGTCCGAACCATTCTTGAGATAGGCTCTAAATTCAGGTGAGATATTGTGATAGTAAGGTTTGGTGTCAATTTAGTTTGACCAGGATCTTCAGAAGGTGCAGCTCACACTCTCCTTGGGGGTATGACCTATTTCATAGCTATAAGTAGACTGTGGAGAATGGGCTCACTCTTTTTCTTCCTGATGAAATGACCCTGGCCCCTACGTCTGGCTTCTTGGGATGGCAATCACCATGAGACCTGCTGACCCTAAGAGCTGTCTGTGGCCTGCCAACTGCCTGTTGACATTGGATTCTCCCAACTCTGCTTCCACCAACCTGTGGTTTTCCTGTTTCTTGGGCTATTCCTCCAACAGCTTCATGAGTCTGGAAGGGCCTCTAGTTTGCATCTGATTTATGGGCTGGAGTTGGACTGGGGTTTCTTATTGTGTGGACTTCTTAATGTAAAATTCTTTATTGATATAAATTTCCTTCTTCTACATGTATCAGTATCACTGGTTTGTTTCTCTAGAAACCCCAACCGACCACAGATATAATGTAGGCTGTATTTGGGCTCTTTTGCGTTCTTATTTTAATTTTCTTCAGGTATGACTTGAACTTGCATATTAGTAATTGATAGTCTGTTACATAGTTGGCCCCTGGTCTTATTTTGTCTCAATGATATTGAGCCTCTCTATCATGTCTTCCCACAGATTTAATCAGTTCCATTCCTGTGTATTCCACATGTATATATGCCGCTCCTGTTGTTGAATAAAGATGTTTGCAATGAGGCAGTTATTGCTCTTGCAGAATTCTTTCATGCATTCTTCAGCTTCTTTTCGATCCCCAAAGCCATAGTTTCTAATTACTCTTCCTTCCTTTTTGTTTCCATGTGTGCATTCCAATTGTCAGCAATTATTAATGCATTTTCAGTACATGTGTGATCAATTTCAGACTAAAGAAGTTGGTACAATTCTTCATTGGCTTTAGTGGTTTGTGAGAAAATTTGAATAATGGTTCTATTAACCGGCCTTCCTTGTGTGTGAAGATAGATATTATTCTGTCACAGGCAGCATTGCATTTCAAGATAGATCTAGAAATGCTCTTTTTGAGGATGAAAGAGACATTCTTTTGAATTTGTCATTGTCAGCATAGTCATTCTTATCATTTTAAGATTCAAAGGGACTATTTCAACTCACCAATGCCTAGGATACTGATCTTTATAGGTCAGATTCCGTTTTTTATGATTTCCAATTTTCCTAGATTCTTATTTTTCACGTTTCATGTTCTGATTATTAATGAATGGTTGCAATGATTTTTCTCATTTTGAATTATAATCCATCAGCAAATGAAGGTGCCAGAAAGCTTTAGTACACTTTGTTGCTAGATGCCTTCAAGTCAGTTCTGTCTCATAATAATGCCTACACAACAGAATGAAACATTGCCTGGTCCTGCTCCATACTCAAAAATTTTGTTATGTTTGAGCCCATTGTTGTAGGAATTGTCTCGATCCATTTGATCGGGTGTCTTCCTCTTTTTGCAACCCCTCCACTGTAATGTGTATGATGTCCTCCAGGGACTGGTCTGTCCTGATAACATCTGCAAAGTACATGAGATGAAGTCTCGCCATCCTATCTGCCAAGGAACATTTAGCTGCACTTCTTCTCAGACAGATTTGTTTGTTCTTCTCTCCACCCATGGTACTTTCAGTATTTTTTTGTCAGTACCTTAATTCAAATGCACCAGTTCTCCTTCAGTCGTTCTCATTCAATGTTCAAATTTCACATGCATAAGATGTGGCGGAAAATACCATGCCTTGGGCCAGGCGCAACTTAATCCTAAGTGAAATTCTTGATCTTCAGTACTTTAAAGTGGTTATGTGCAGTAGATTTGCCTAATGCAATATGTTACTTGGTTTCTTGATTGTTGTTTCCATGAGCATTAGTTGTGAATCTAAGCAACACGAAATCCTTGATAACTTCAATATTTTCTCCATTTATTATGATGTTATCTCCAGCTCCTGTTGTGAGGTTTTGAGTTATCATTAAGGTGGACTCTACTGTGAGGAAGCTCTCTTTCTCGGTGATATTTTGATTGTTTTGCAATCTGAGGGGCTCATTTTCTGGCATTATATCAGACAATATTTTACTGCTATGCAGAAAGTTTTCAATGGTGAATCCCTCAGAAGTGGACTGATAGTTTTGTCGTCCTGTCAGTTCTTAGTCTGGAAGCTGTGTTGAAATCTGTTCACCGTGGGTGATCCTGCCTGGTATTTGAAGTACTAGTGGACTAACTCCCAGCATTACAGCAAAGCACAAGCTACCACAGTGCAGCAAATTGACAGATGGGGCGGGTGAGGGGAGTTGTCATTGTTAGACACTGTTAATTTGGCTCTAACTCATAGCACCCACATCCTGTTTCCTCACAGTGAATGTTGGAGACCGTTTTTGCAGCCAGTATGCCAATTCATCCCATTGAGGACCTTCTTCTTTTTTTCACCACTCCAATTTATCAAGTATGATATCCTTCTCTAGGGACTATGCTCAGCTGTTAACATGTCCAAAGTATGTGATATGAAGTCTTGCCATTCTCACGTCTAGGAAGCATTCTGGCTCTACTTCCGCCAAGAAAGATTTGTTCCTTCTTCTGAAAGTCCATGGAATATTCAATATTCTTCACCAGCATCATAATTAAAAGACATCAACTTTTATTTTACCTTTCATAATTATTGTCCATTTTCAAGTACATATGAGGTGATTGAAAATGCCATAGTATGATAGTTATATAATTTTATGTCAGTTTGAAGATATGTAAAAGAGTAAGGTTGGTATCCAATCTGTCAATCACACCATAGCCTGATGGTGCCTCTTTGTGGCCATGGCCTTCTCATAAGGAGGGCCCTGGGAACCTCCCCTTCTTTTTGCATTCACCTGACTGCTCCCTGCCCACGTTGAGAGCTGCCAGAGTCTTGACATGCTTCCATCGACCTTGGGTCCACAAGACATTGCAATCACTGGCCTTTGACATCCCTGCATTCTGCATCATTGCATGTAACTGCGTAAGTTGGAAAGGAACTTATGGGCTAGTGTTGGACTTATGGACTTGAGTTGGACTGGCCTGGGATATTTCCTTGAAATAGAAATACTATAATGACTTCTTGATAGAAAACTATTTATTGCACATATATGAGTGGCACTTGATTTGTATCTCTTGTCAGCCTGGCTTACATCCAGTTCACTGCCATCAAGTTGATTCCAACCCTTAGCAACTCTATAGGACAGGGGAGAGATATCCCTGTGGGTTTCCAATACTGGAACTTTGTATGGGAGCTGAACTGTTGATCTTGTGTTGAGCAACCCAACTGGGTTGGTTCTGACGCATTATGTTTGTAACCACTATACCACTAGGGCTCAGCTGTGCCTTATTCTTCAAAGTGACATCTTTTAACACTGGAAATTGGTCTTCAGCAAGATCTACCAGTGTACTCGGTCATATGACTTATTTTCTTTTTACACTGTTTTGATTGTGATGTGAGGGAAAATCTACAGAGTAAATTGATTTTCCTTACAATTCATGCAATGTTTTATGATATTGATTGCAATACCTACAATGCAATACTACTTTTCCTATTCCCTCCCTTTGTTTGCCGTTTCCATTGGTCTTTCGTTCCCATTCCTTCCTGCCTTCTGAGTAACTCCCTGACAAATGCTGGGCTCTGAATTGTATATCGTTGACAGTATAGGTCTCCTATTTGTGGGCTGAAAGTTGAGCCATGGAGGTGAGGTCAGGTGTCAAATGGGAATTCCACTAGTGCCTATCATATCCTAAGGTTAGTCTTCTTATTTTGAGTTCTACATTTTCCCAAGTTGATCCAGGGCCTACTACTGTGAGTACCCTCAGAGCAATCTGCAGTGAGAACCCTATGCTATCTTGGTCTTCTGGACTCAGCCCTGTGGAGCCTGGGCTTCATGTGGTCAGTGAATCCCTTTCATCTTCTTTTGATGCTATCTGTGTAATTCTGTATTTTGAATTTCTCTTCCATTTTTTCAGCTAGTGAAATGCACATGCTTTTCATTTTTGCTGTCCTAATTCCAGGTCTTTGCACCTTTTCATATAATTCTTTATTCCATCTTTTTTAATTCCCCTTTGAGATTTTATGTTCAGCTTCTTTATTCAGCGTCTTTACTTCATCAATTATTTCTATATTTCTCTCTCTCTCTTTTTCGTACTTCATCATTTCTTTCATTGGCTTCAGCTACTCCACATTCAACGTGACATCCATTTTGTCTTTTCTTTAGTTTCTATCTTTTTAATTATCTTTGAATTTCTTTATTTATGATGTTCTTGATATTATTGCAGAGCTCGTATCATCTCAGGTGATTTGTGTTCAATGTGTCAACTTTCTCCTTGAAGTATCCTCTAATTTAGATGATATATACTCAAATTCATACTTTGACTCTTGGGGACTTGTTTTAATATTGTTGGAATTCGAGTTGAATTTGCCATTGATGGTTTGTTCCACAGTTGGTCTCCAGTCTCGTGACTGATGATATTGAACTTCTTTATACCGTAAATACTTGAGTATAAGCCGAGTTTTTTTCTGCACATTTTTTATGCTGAAAAAGCACCCCAGCTTTGGGGGGTAAAATTAGTTGCCTTGGGTTATACTCGAGTATATATAGTAGTTTATTTCAACAGATGTAGTTGATTTAATTCCTGTGTATTTCTATCCAATATACATGATCCATGTCTATGGTTACTGTTTACATCACTGAAAAATAAATGTTCAATCAATAAGCCATCCTTATAGGAATATTCTGTCATGAGATCTCCCATGTGGCTTCCATCCCCATGGCCATATTTTCTAACTAGTGATCCTCCTCCTTAGTTTCCAATTTTTGCATTCAAGTCATCAGTAATCTTGATTGCATGTTTCATCAATTTCAGACTGAAAAGGTTGGTAAAAATCCTCAATGGCTTTATTGTTAGCATTAGTGGTTGGTGTGTCAATTTGAATAATAACTTTATTAATTATTCATCCTTGTAGGTGTAATATATCCTACACCTAACAATGGTGAACATTGGAATCGATGTTGAAACATTCTCTTTTTTAACATGAAAGTCATCCATTCCTTTCAAATTTGTTACTCTGGTATGTAAACCATATTATTATGACATTCAAAATGGCCAATACCAGTCTATTTCAGTTCAATAACACCTAGAGTGTTTGATCTTTATGTGTTCCATTTTGTCATGGCTTCCAATTTTTCTAGATCCATATTTCATGCATCCCATCTTCTTGTTAGTGGTTATTGCAGTACTGCTGTTTCTTCTCATTTTGAGTCATTGCCACATCAACAAATATAGGTCCTGAAAACTTTATATCACTAAGGTCAACTCTACTTTGAGGAGACAGCTCTTCCTCAATTATATTTTGAGTGTCTTCCAACTTGAGGGGTTCATCATCCTGCACAATATGAAAAAATATTCCACTGCTATCAATGTGCTCCACAAACACCACTATTTTTTTCAGATGTAGATTGGCAGGTTATTCTTTCTAGTCTATTTAGCTTGTAAGCATTTCTGAAAATTTTCCACCACGGGTAACTATGCTTGTGTTTGAAATACCAGTGGTATATCTCACAAGTTATGATAGTGCAAGAACCTGACATGTCTGACAACTTGGCATGCTAGCCTAATTCCGAATGGCGAGCATATCTCTCTTCCTGCTTTCTCTAGTTTCTGTAGACCACTGTACCTGAGTATGTATGACTTAGGAGGTTGTGGAGTTAATTCTTGCTTCCTGGAGTAACCCTTAACCAATGACCCATAGGAGTTGTTGGACAAATAGCCACACTCCCTCACATTCTGGGCAGAATAACTAGTGGATTTTCTAGAGTGTCTCCAGTAAGATTAACCTCCAGTTGCTCACAATTTTAAATTGTTTGATAATGTACTTTTCATTGGCTGCCTTCTTTCCCTTTTCTGTTTCCCATTTCCTTATTGATATCTCCCCCAAAAATGGCTTAATTAAAACCTTTGTCTCAGGATCTAATCCTATGGGGAACCAAAACTCAATCACACAAGACATTTGTCAAATCATGGACTTAGTGGTTATATCTATTATATGTGTAGGTCATGGAAGAGGAGAATTCATACCATCACTTTGAATAGTCATTCGGAGTGCCAACTGGGTCCCCAGCATAGATCCTGGACATCAAAACTCACTGTTTCCTGCATCATAACACTTCCTTTTAGACTTCTGTCATTCAAATAAACTCAACAAATAGCTTGCTGTCTCACTTCAAATTTTGTAGGGTGCAAATATGGCTATGTTTTCATTGTGCGTTTAGCACTGGACAAATCAGCTTTGACCAGGAAGGTGAAGTCATGTGGAGAAAAAAACCAAAAACACTAGCAGCTGTGTGTTGTGGAAGAAAACCCTGTGGATGAAGTGCAATTTTTAGGGAACAGAGACCAGCAAGATAAACCAATAAGTGTCCACTGTTCTGATGTTAAGGAGAACCCTGGTGAGGCAGTAATTAAGCACTTAAGGGCTAATCAATCAGCAGTTCAAAACCCCCATCTTCCCCAAGGAAGAGTTACGATGTGGCAGTCTGACCCCCTTAAGATTTACATTTATTACCACTACCAACTGATCTGAGAGGGATAGCATTAGGGAATCCTGGATAGCATTCTTAACGAGCTCTAATGGCAGAGTGGACTCCTCATTGAGCTCCTAACCACAAAGTAAGTGGTTCTAACCTATCAGGTGGTCCATGTGAGAAATATGAGTTTGTCTGCCCTGGTAAAGATTTAAGCCTTGGAAAATGAAAGGGTGAAGTTCTATTCTATCTTGTAGGGTCTCTATGAGTCAGCTTCAACACAATGATAATGAGTTTGCTTTGGAATTTTGGGATAGAAAGGAGAAATATGTGCAACAAAGTTTAAACTTAATTTAAAAGTTCAGGGGTATTGCTCAGAGAGAGATTCTTGGAACCCACAAGACTGTTGTCCTTAGGCACCTTCAGATCTGGAACTGAACTCACTCCCTTGGCTCAATCTTCAGCCAAACAATAGGTAGATCTATAAGGTAAAAAGTAACACTAATCAACTATTTGAATCAAAAGGATATAATTTATTCAAAGATAAAGTTCAGAAGGGTCAGGAAAGAAGGGGGAATGGAAACAGGAAATACAAGGAGGAAGTGTGATAAGTGATATTACTTTGAGCAGACTGCAGTCAATATCATGAAGCAAAATATGTGTGAACTGTCACATGGAAAACGGATGTATTCTGTAAAGCTTCACCCATCTCACAAAAAAGAGATTTTTTTTCAGCCTTGGAAACCTATGAGGCAATACTATTCTGTCCTATAGGGTACCCATGAGTTGAAATCAACTCAGTGGCAATGGGATATTGAAGCTGATGCTTTCTTCTGATTCTAAAAAATAGGGTTATTAGCAATTATTGTGGAAATAGCATGAATGAGACTATGTAAATGGGGTTGGTTACAGATAAATTCTTGTAAATGTTAAAGGATAAGTGATTCAGGATGGACTTACCCAAAAAGAGAAAATTATTGCAAGATTTTGTTCCAGGGATAAAATAAAAATAGGCTTCCTGTGGGTAAGACTTAAGCCTATAGATATGGAATTTAAGGAACTGGTATTCCATGATGGTCACCTCCAGACACAATCACTCAAGACAAAAAGTGGGTGTATAAACAAATGAGGTGAAGAAAGCTTATGGAGCCTAGCTATCAAAAGATAGTCTAGGGTTTTAAAGACTAGAAGGTTCACAAGTGGCCATCTAACTCAGAAGCAATAAAGCGCACATGAAAGAAGCACACCAGCCTGTGTGATCACAAGATGTAGAAGGGATCAGGTATCAGGCATAAAGAACAAAAAGAATCATTTCATTGTGAATGGGGGGGGGGTACAGTTAGGGGATCCAAGATCTATCTGTAGGCAACTGGACAACCCCTTACAGAAGGGTCGCTGGGAGGAGATGAGCCAGTCAGGATGCAGTGTAGCAACGATGAAACATATAACTTTCCTCTCGTTCCTAAATGCTACCGCGCCCACTATCATGATCCCAATTCTACCTTACAAACCTGGCTAGACCAGAGAATATACACTGGTCCATATAGGAACTGGAAACACAGGGAAACCAGGACAGATGACCCCTTCAGGACTGGTGCTGAGAGTAGCAATAACAGGAGGGTGGAGGAAAGGTGGGGTAGAAAGAGGGATCTGATTACAAGGATCTACATATAACCTCCTCCATGAGGGAGGGACAACAAATAAGTGGGTGACGGTAGATGTCGGACAGTGTAAGATAGGACAGAATAATATTTATAAATTATCAAGGGTCCATGAGGGAGGGGGAGGGGGAAGGAGGGGAAATGAGGAGCTAATTCCAAGGGCTCAAGTAGAAAGCAAATGTTTTGAGAATGATGATGGCAACAAATGTACACAGTGGATTTATGTATAGATTGTACTAAGAGTTGTAGGAGCCCCCAATAAAATGATTCTTTTTAAAAACCTCAAAGAGCAAAACACACTATGGTTTATTGTACACCAATGATACTTAAATAAAATTACATAAAAGAGCGGAAAAAGAAATGGAATTTAAGGTAAAGAAAGTATTCCCTTTGAAGACCATATTGCAAATATATATTTAGGCAGGCAATTAGATAAAGACATTTTAAGTCTGGGCTTCTATACCTGCCATCTGTCTGTTATGAAAAGTATAATTAGCAACTAGAATCTCTCATACAAAATCAACTCAATATTGTCTTTCTGGTCTGACTTCCGTGGTGTTCTACTGTGCTTTGATGGAGCTCATCATATCATGACTCTATAACAAGATTGAGGAGTTATTTGCATTCTTATGTGGAAGGTAAATCTGTTTGGCCTTTCTGTTAGACTAGTTCATTTTCTTTCCTACCATCCCATCTGCCATTTTAATTCAAAACAAGGAGAAAGGCATGTATGTGCCTTTTGAGGAAGGAGAAGATTTTGGTGTGGAAGAAATTCTCTTCTAGACTGCAAGGTAAGTATTTACCCCCTCTAGCCCTGTTGGAGGAGGGGAAAAGGAAGAGAGACAAGGCAAAGAGAACAACCTAGTTAGCTTCATGCCTCCTTACTTTACCTGGTGATTGAGGGGAATATCAGTGACTATGGACGTGTTGTGCTCCCCATTTGGAAGCATGAAGAATAGAGGCTGCCAGGCAGAGCAGCCCTATGGGAAGTCACTGAAGACAAACATATAGAGAGTGCCATCAAGTCTACTGTGATCCATGGAGACCTTATATGAAATGGAATGGAGTGCTGTCTTATCTGGCACCATTGTCACACATTCCTGAATGTTGAAGTCCATTGTTGCAGCGATTAGGTCAATCTGCCTCAACAAGGATCTTCCCTGTCCCTCTATTTCATCAAATATGATGTCTTCCTCTAGCAATTGTCCACTGATAGTGTGTCCAAAACACATTAGTCAGTCAGTGTTCTCTTGTGATCCATAAGGTTTTCTTTCAGTAATTTTTGGAAGTGGACGGTCAGGCCCCTCTTCCTTGTCTGTCTTAGTCTAGAAGCTTCACTGAAACCTGTCCACCATGGGCAATCCTGCTGGTATTTGAAATTCTGGGAACAGAGCTTCCAGCATCATAACAATACACAAACCATTATAGTACAACCAACTTTCAGATGAGTGGAGGATATCTATATCTATATCTAAATCTATATCTAAATCTATATCTTAATCTATATCTATCTCTATCTCTATCTCTATCTCTATCTCTATCTCTATCTCTATCTCTTTCTCTATCTCTATCTCTATCTCTATCATATATATCTATATCTATATCTATATCTATCTCTATCATATATATCTATATCTATATCTATATCTATATCTATATCTATATCTATATCTATATCTATATCTATATCTATATCTATATCTATATCTATATCTATATCTATATCTATATCTATATCTATATCTATATCTATATCTATATCTATATCTATATCTATATCTATATCTATACCTATACCTATACCTATACCTATACCTATACCTATACCTATACCTATACCTATATCTATATCTATATCTATATCTATATCTATATCTATAGATAGATAGATATATGGAGGGAGAGAGTAAAACTGGCAATGCAGTCTGATTAGGCAGTATTCCGATGATCTGCTGCAAACAGATAGTATCCCCACAAATAACATCTTAAAGTAATGATAACATCAATTTTGCTCACAAATCTGCAATCTGGGCAGAGCTCAGTGAGGACACTAGTTTTGGCTTCATCAAGCATTAGCTGGGGTAGCTCAAAGGACAGAGGCTGCAGCTCTCTTAAGACTCACTCCCTCACACAACTGATACTTCTATTGGTTGGAGCTCAAGAAGAACCCTATAGGTGACATTTTCATTTGGCTTGGTCTTCCTTGTAATATCCTGACAGGGTCCCAATGGTGAACAACCCAATACGACCAGGTGGAAGTCACAGAGCAACACTTCTGCCATAGTCAAAGGCCTGCCAAGATGCAAGGAAGAGGGAAAGCAGGCCCTGTTTCTGGAAAAATGAACACAAATTCATCTTGTAACAAGAGAATGTGCGATGTGCAACATTAGGACAGTCATCTTTGAAGGACACAACCTGCCACGAGCCAAGATACAGAGACAGATTTCTACGAAAGCGGAAGGGCAGGACTTAGACTTAAAGATAAAGCCACAGATTTCATAGGACAAGAGCAATAGGGAGACAAGCAAAGGAAAGCTCTAGGACTCAAGCCTAACATGGCTAAAGATAGGGACAATGTCAGGACTGAACTGGAAGCAAGCAGACACCTGTGCAAGGCAGAACCCGTGAAGTTGTGAGTGCCTTCAAAGCTAAGTCAAAGTACCTTGGGGCGTGAGAAGGGAAGGAGCAGGAGAAGAAATTAATGGGTAGGTTCATGGAATTTTTAAGTCTGGGGACAGAGCATCAGGAATAGCTGGGATCTGGCACTCAGTTACCATCAGAGTTTGAACCTTTTCCTTTCAGTGCTGTTTCCTTTTGAGTTTCACGCAGGCTTCCTGATGACAGCTGTAGGTTTTATCTAGAAGCTCAGGAATTCTATTAGAGAGAGGCTCATTCCCTTTCTAATCATTGGTGGTACTATCAGGTAAGCATTGGATTGCTAACTGCAAGGTTGGCAGTGCTACCCTACCAGCTACCTCATAGGGAAAAAGATGGAACTTTCTGCTCACATAAATATTTACAGTCTGAGAAACCCCACAGGGACCTTCTATGATTCAAAATGGACTCATTGGCAATGGGGCAATTGTTTCTGGGGCATTTTTTAGGGTTAGATATCATTAACCTAGCATGAGTCTCATACTGAATCTGACCCAGTCCCTTTGGACAGAGGAAAGTCATGCCCTGACTACCCAGGCCTGGAGCTGACAGATTGGGTCAATGCCAGCAGAAGCATGGAGATGGAGCATGGTGGAAGAGTGATCCCAAAGATACAAGCCATGTGCTGTGCGTGGAAGAAGGGCAAATGAATGCTGCATTAATTAACCAGTCATTGACAAAATGAGGTTGCATAGCAAATGGCTCCAAAACCCAGCAGTTCAACAAACAGCCCAACCCCTTCCCTCCCACACACACAGTTCTTAAAATTCAGGATCAGGGAGATTAACTGGAACTTTGAACTTGGCACTTTGGGGCAGTAGAGATCTTGGTGTGACTGAAAGCCCAGAAGAAGCCTAATTTGGGGGAGGTGAGATAATAGGAATGGAGTTTTCAGTGAGCATTTCCTTGAGAGCCTTCAAGCAAAAGCGATTTTTCTATATTCATGTTTTAGAAGTAGATCTCTACCCATTGGGTAAAACTTTGGGTATTGGATTGGTGTCGGTATGCAGGGAAAAAATAAATGGGCTTGTTATGGATTAGGAGCCTGTGGTAGTCACCTAATCTTGTGTCAAGTTAAGGATTAGGAGTGTAGGCGTGGAATGTAAGCTGCCAATCTGGAGATAGTCAGTGAGATTTTTATGTGGGCATAGCCTTCTCCTGAGAACTCTGAGAAATCTGGTACTTCCTCCTTGGAGGTGGAAGACACCTCTCTCTCTCTCTCTCTCTCTGCTACTCCTTGGGAGACATTGCAGAAGGCAAGCCAAATGGATGCGACCAGACCTCTGAAGCCAAAGAAGCCTCAGAGAGATCACTGCCAGCACTGAGATGCTTACAATGCCACTGGATCCACAAGACTTTCCCGCCATTGGCCTGTGATTATCCTGCATTCAGCATCACTGCACATGTTTTATGGGTCTGAAAAGGAATTTATAGATTGGTATCAGACATATGGGCTAATATCAGACTTATGGATTTGATCTGCACTGGGCTGGGACGTTTGCTTAATGTACAATTACTGTTTGATATAAAACTATCTCTCTGGATTTATAAGGTAGAATTAGACCAGAACATGTACTCTGGTACAGACAGGAGCTGGAAATACAGGGAATCCACGACAGATGATCCCTTCAGGACCAGTGGTGAGAGTGGCAATACCAGGAGGGTGGAGGGAAGGTGGGGTAGAAAGAGTGAACCAATTACAAGGATCTACATAAAACCTCTGCCCTGGGGGATGGACAACAGAAAAGTGGGGGAAGTGAGATGTTTGACATGTAAGAGATGACAAAATTATTTGTATATTATCAAGGATTTATGAGGGAGGGAGGGGGAGGATGGAAGTGGGGAAATGAGGAGGTGATACCAAGGGCTCAAGTAGAAAGCAAATGTTTTGAGAATGATGAGGGCAACACATGTACAAATGTACTTGACACACAATGGGTCGATGGATGGATGGATGGATGGATGGATGGATGGATGGATGGATGGATGGATGGAATGACTGTGATAAGAGTTGTATGAGCCCCCAATAAAATTATCAAGGGTTCATAAGGAGGGGGGTGTGGGGAGGGAGGAGAAAAATGAGGAGCAGGTGCCAGGGGCTTATGTGGAGAGCAAATGTTTGACAATGATGTGGGCAATGAATGTATAAATGTGCTTTATAATGGATGAATGGATGGATTGTGATAAGAGTTGTATGAATCCCTAATATAATGATTAAATAATAGGGAAATGATTTTTAAAAACCACCAACTCTCTGTCATACACATGAGTCTCCCTCGAGTTTTCTCTAGCATACCCAGACTAATACACAGATCGCCCCTGTCCTATAGGGCCGCTATGAGTTGGCATGGACTTGAGGGCAGTGGGTTTGTTAGGACTTTGGAGTTCAGCAGGCCTTTGTTGGTGTGTTTGAGTCCATTTTTGTAGCTGTTGTGTGCAGGTCAGTGGCTCATCTTCCAGCACTCTATAGGACCATATTTTGTTGTGACCCATAAGGCTTTCATTTGTTAATATTTGGAAGTAGATCACCAGGTCTTTCTTCCTAGTCTGCCTTAGGCTAGAGCAGTGGTTCTCAATCTGTGGGTTGTGACCCCTTTTGGGGTCCAGTGACCTTTTAACACGAGTCTCCTGATTCATGGCAGTAGCAAAATTACAGTTATGAAGTAGCAAGGAAAATGATTTTATGGTTGGGGGTCACCACAACATGAGGAATTGTATTAAAGGAAGGTTGAGCACCACAGGGTTCGAGGTTCCACTGAAGCCTGCCCATCATTGCTGACCCTTCTGGGGATTGTCATATTGGTGGCACGGCTTCCAATTTCACAGCAACACTCTTGCTACCACTGCACCACGAACTGATAGACAGGTGGTGGACTGTTCTTAAAAGCCACCTGATTTACGATGCTTTGTTTTAACAGCCCTGGAAAATGGATACAGAATCTAGTTTCATAGTCAATGCAAGACACACCTTGGGGCAGTAGGGATGGCATGAAGTGAATAGATTCAAAGTATATTTTAGGGAGAGGAAGGATGACAGTTAATGCCTGGGGGCTGTGCAAGAAGGAAGGAAGCAGAGACGCCAATGATATTAAGTGCCTGAGTTAAGACAGGAATTTCCAGGGAAGCTGGTGGGTCATAACGGGAGAATTTCACACTCCCCGGGGACAGGGGGAGCATTGATTAGTTCATATGTCTGCGCATCTTCTCAGACAATAGAGGCTTTGTCATCCTCAAATGAAGCATGCAGTTGGAGCTCAGAGAGGGCATGCAGTGCAAATGAGGACTGGGTTGGTTGAGATGGGTGGACCAGGGCCACTAGTCTATTCTGAGGAGCTTCAGCAAACCTGCCCAGTGTCTCTTGGAGAGTGGGCATGTCTCATGGCCACAGAGGGCCTTTTAATGTTTCACCTCCCACTGCAGCAGCGAGAGCCTCTATCAGCTCATCCTGGAAAGGAAACATACTACCTGCCATCAGGTTCATTTCTTCCAAAAGGATGGAAGAATACAAATGAAAGACTACAGTTTGAAGGGGTCTAAGGCAGACTATCATGCTCATTAAAGCTTCATTTATTAAAACTTCATTATTCAGAGACATTCTCCCAGTAGGATGTATGCTGGGGTGGGGGTGGGCATGAGGAGGAAGGCTTGGAGCAGGGTAGGGGAACAACCCCACACCACCAAAAAATACCTTCCCACGAAGCAATTCCAGTGGGCACAGATTAGATAGAAGTTTCATCCTCTGGTCACTTGATGTTTGTCCCTCTCTTTTATCTGAATGCTCTTTCCACATTGCTCAGATGAAGCATCAAATTTGTATTAAAATGCAAGTTAGGAAGCATCATCCCCAACCAACCCTGTTCATCAAAATGGTAGTGCTCTCTCCGGGTGGTGCTTGTTTGTCAACAAGCTGAAGCAGTTGAGCTGGGGCTCTGTGAGGCCCAGGAGCATGAGTTCATTAATATCCGACCCATAATGCCTTGCTGGGTTTATGCCAACAAAGCCCTGTCACTCCTTACCTTTGGATTTACTCACTCCTTGAAACAGGCATTTAGTTACACACAGTTTGACCTCATGATGGTGTTCAGCAGATGTGGATCTTACTTATTTGCATTGTTCTGTGACAGTTGCAAAATTCGTTAGTGGCTCAGGGATCAATCCTCTGTGGACTTCCCCGAAGCTAGATGAAGCAAGCGGGTAATCGCTGATTCATCCTCCCTCCTTAGCAATGCTTGCTAGTCAGGATAACATAGTTTTCATTAAAGAAACTGCCTGTATCAGTTTAAATTTGTGACCTGGGCGGGAGGGAGGGTCATGATCACAAGTGACAGAAACTGACACTTGACTAACTTAGGGAAAAAGGCCTAATGGTGGATAAATGGTGGGAAGACAAGAAAATGTGGCAAATGCCTGGGCAATCTCAGGGCTGTGAAGCAGGTACTGGCGAAACACTCCTCCTGAGGCCAAAGCGTGCCCTCTGTAGTACATTAAATCACATTCACACACACCCATTCATGTTCACATGGAACCTGAGGCTATGGCCTTACTTGGAGAGGAGGTCTTGGCAGATGTGCTTAGTTAAGGATTTCAAGAGCTCCATCTTTCTGGGTTTAGATTTCAGATGGATGCTACATGCACTGATTGGTGTGTTCTTATAAGAAGAGGAGTGGGCACAAAGAGACCCCGTGTGAAGACACTGGCAGAGATTGGATCAGTGCATTTATAAGCCAAGAAATATGAAGGATTAGCAGCAGTGACCAGAAGCAGAGAGAGGCTACTTTGATTCTCCTTCAGAGCTCTCAGAAGGAATGAATCTTGCCCACACCTTAATTTTAACCCTTTGCCCTTCAGAAAAGTGAGAGAACAAATGCCTGCTGTTTAAGTCACTCGATTGGTAGCCATTTGTTACAGCTACCCAAAAGAACCATTATGGATTGATCTGTAGCCCCCTCAAAATATGTGAGAAATTTGAACCTTGGTGGACATGATCCTGTTTGAAAAGAAGGGAGTTCTTTTGTAATATAAATGAAGCCGTATGGCCCCTGGAGTTCCCCTCATAGAGGGGTTTAGAAGAGGAGATGGGTGAGTCAGAGGGGCGATGCTGGGAGAGTGGAGGGTGAGTGGGTTGGAAAGGGGGAACTGATTATGAGGATCCACATGTGACCTCCTCCCTGGGAGATGGACAGCAGAGAAGGCGGGGAAGGGAGACTCGGTATAGGGCAAGATATGACAAAATAACAATGTATAAATTACCAAGGGTACATGAGGGAGGGGGGGAGCGGGGAGGGAGAGGGAAAAAAAAAAGAGGACCTGATGCAAAGGGCTTAAGTGGAGAGCAAATGCTTTGAAAATGATTGGGGCAGGGAATGTGCGGATGTGCTTTATACAATTGATGTATGTATATGTATGGATTGTGATAAGAGTTGTATGAGCCCCTAATAAAATGTTAAAAAAAATGAGGCCATATGAGAATAGGCTTGAGCCTAAACCTAAACACTTCTGAGTTAAAGGCCAGGATAGACCCAGTAACACACAGTTCGGGGAGAAAGATAGCGAGGAATGCCAAGGAATTTTCTGGTATCCACAAAGAAGGACCCTGACCTAGAGTCGCACCCCAATTTGAACCTGTAAGCTCCAAAGCAGGGGGAAAAGTGTTTTAAGGCTACTGACTTGTTGGATAATTTTTGGTTAAGGAGATTAAGACAGGAACTTAAGACATCCTCCAATCCTTCCACTGGCTTCGTTCCATTTTTCTCACATTCAAGAGTCCTCCCAGAGGATTCAGTCAGGTTGTTGTTGTTGTTGTTCAGTGTCATAGGGAGGGTTTGGATTCATTGTGACCATACATACAACATAATCATACACTGCCCGGTATTGTACCATTCTCACAGTTGTTCTTAAGTTTGAGCTCATTGTTGCAGCCACTGTGTCAATCCCATTTGTTGAGGGCCTTCCTCTTTTCCATTGTCCCTCTACTTTCCAGAACACGATGTCCTGCTCCAGGGACTGATTACTCCGTACAACATGTCAAAGTTAAGGCGAAGTCTCCTTATACTTGCCCTGAGGAACATGCTGGCTGTACTTCATCCAAGTTAGATGGGTTTGTTCTTTTGGCAGTCCATGGTACATTCATTACTCTTTTACATCACTACTAATCAAATATATCTATTCTTCTTTGGTCTTCCTTATTCAGTGTTCAACTTTCACATGAATATGAGACAGTTGAAAATACCATGGCCTGGGTCAACCCGCCCCAGTCCTCAAAGTAATCTCTTGCTTTTCAACACTTTAAAGAGGTCTCGTGTAGCAGATTTGACTAGTGAAATGTATCATTTGTTCTCTTCTCTGCTGCTTCCATGAGAATTGATTGTGGATTCAAGCAAGACAAAATCCTTGACAATTTCGATCTTTCCTCCATTTATCATGATGTTATCAATAGGTCCAGTTGTGAGGGTCTGAGCTTTCTTTACATTGAGTCATAATCCAAACTGAAGGCTTTAATCCTTCATCTTCATCAGCAAGTGAATCAAGTCCTTCTCATTTTCAGCAAAATTGTGTCATCTGTATAATGCAGGTTGTTAATAAGCCTTCCTCCAACCTGATGCTCCATCAGGCACTGCCCCTTAATGAGTTTAGGTCATGAAGGGTAGTCCTCCATAGGCACATTGATTATTACCCTACCCCCCTCACATAATAAATTCAGAGAGAGAACATTTCCCGAAAGCAATGGAAAGCTTACTAGAGAAGTGGAGGGTGCTCAAAGCCAAAGGTGACACAAACTGGAAATCAGTACTAGTTTTCAATACCTGCAGTCATCTAATAGTTCACTGCACTATCTAAGGAAAGGTGAGGAGAACTGGGGCAATTCCATTAAAAAAAGACAATGCAGGGTATGTAAGTCCGTCATTCCTCTGGAGAAGAAAAACACATAGTTGGGTTGTAGAGCTTTGTTTGCTAATCAACCAAATGTAGTTGTAAGGCAGTGGTGTGTGTGCACGCGTGTGTGTGCGTGCGTGCGTGTGTGTGTGTGTGTTGAAGGGAGGGGCTTGCCATTCTATTTCATAGCCAGGAGAAAGATGAGCCTCTTCCCATATCTTTTGCTCTGTGGCAAGTTACTGATCTACAAGGAATTTTTATTTGACAAGGACATTGCCGAGAAAAAAATGGGAAGCTTATGTTCATCTCTGCTGAGAGGTGGAGTCAAAGAGATGGGCTTTATGACAGACACCCTGATCGTGCAACCAAACTATGAAATGGCCCCATACATTCAACACACATTTGCTGCACCTCCCCAGTGTGCTGCCCACATATTACCAGGCAGAGTGTTTTATGGGCAGCATTTTAGAGTTAGGCAGGCAGAGGGAGTGTCTTTGTGGGTGTTGCCTTTACCAGTCCTTGGATTGTTCTGGGACAGGCATGTCTTTTTCCTCTAAAGTAACTGATCGCGTGTAAAGAAGGAATCTCCTCAGTAAGACGGGTTAAACCAAACCCAACCTATGACAATCATCTCAATTGGAACACATAGCGACCTTATACAAATACCCATAGGGTTTCCAAGTTTGTAACTCTTTTGGGGGGTCAACTACCATGTCCTTCTCTTACAGAACCACTACAGAGTTGACCGTTGTGTTAGCAGCTGAATGCTTAATCACTGTGCCCATTTTGTTTGCTGAGCCGCCCTCAAAACACTGAACAGGTTTTCTGGGTACCAAGTGTGTCCACTTCTATATCTGGCATAGGGTCTTTTCCCCAAGTTGATAGGAGGTGCAAATCAGTTACTAGGGGTTTGGCAGAGTCAGTATGGAAACTGGGAGGGTGTGTGAAATTTGAACCAGAGTAGAACAATTCCAAGACACTTCCTAGGGATTCCTGGCATATACTATGCAAATGATAGTCAAGATATATAACTGTGTCTCTGTTCTTGGTTCTGTCAGTACCTGGTGTGGCCACAAAGGAGAAACCGGGTCTCCTGCTATTTTGAGCATCTAGTGTGAATGACAGGAGATAAGTCACATGCTAATGAACCCTGGTGGTGTAGTAGTTAAGCACCATGGTGCCCGGCTATCAAAGGATATAGCGTCTGGGGTCTTAAAGGCTGGAAGATAAACAGGGGGCCATCTAGCTAAGAAACAACAAAGCCCACATGGAAAAAGCACACCAGCCTACCCCGACAAAGCGGGTGCATAAAAACATACGAGCATGTTTTCTTGATGTGCACTCACCCTTTACATACAACTCTCTTATACATATGTGTTTCTGTGGATTTGTTTCTCGAATGCACCCAGACTAACATAAGCTGCGTGGAACGCATTTAAGAAGCCTAGACAAGGGCAGGGCAGGATATTCGGAGGGACTGGATCCAGAATTAGAGAGGAAGGAGCCCTGGTGGCAAAACGGGCTGCTAGCTCCCTGTCCCAAGGGGGACAATGAGACTGCTGGCTCCCATGAACATTTACAGTCTTGAAAACTCCATATAGGGTCACTGTGGTTGGAATCCACCGGACGGCAGTGACCTTTTGGGATTGAAGGTGGAAGCCACCAATGACTTCCTGCCATTCAGCCAAGGAGCCTCCGGAGAGTGTGTGAACTTCTGGAATGCAGTAAACAACCTCTGCACATCTGCTTTTTGTGCTGCCCAAGTCATGCCCTTGGCCTTTGCTTAAACATATTCATCCAGAAGTGAACCATCACATCTGCTCCCTCGGGAAGCTGGGGGCTGAGCTCTCTGGTTCCACTCTGTCAGCATTTCTGGTCCGGGTACCTCCCCTCTGCCCCGGCACAAGCAATGTGCTTTTGGAAGCAGTGCTCCCTGGGTAGTGGGTGTAATTTGCCTCCTCTGGCCTAACATGATGAATGCTGAGAGGGAGTGGATACTAGGGGGTTAAACTCCCTGAACTTTACCTAGCCCAGGGGAAAACTTATTATTTAAAGTAAGTTTTAGACAAAATCTTTAGAAAGATAAATTGTTAACTTTATGTACACAATCACTCCCCAACACATAGGCTCAACCTCATAGGCTGTGTATGACCTTGAGCAGGTGCTCAGTCACAATGGGTTTCTATCAGGATTGAGAGTTCAGCTCTCTCAACTCTCCAACTGGTTATTAGTACCATAGTCTCGTTTCTATTTATGTATTTACTTTGTTTTTAGAGGGAAAAGACTCCCAATTCAACTATATTTTATTAGGAACTCCTTTGCTAAGTTTTACACAAGAAAAAGGCCCAAACCGCTGTTCTGGATGAAGGAGAGCATCCGCATGAGGCCACAATGGTGTCAGAAGGACCCACAGCCACAGTTACTTAAATAAAATGACACCCATTCTGTCCTGCTGACTCTGACTCATAGTGACTCTGTGTAGGGATCCTGAAGTTGCTACCTTTACAGGGAGCAGTAACCTCATCTTTTTCCTGTGGAATGACTAGTGGCTTTAAACCAGCGACCTTGCTCTTAATAGTCCAACACTATCCAGCATTACCACCTGGGCTCCTGAAAATTTAAATAAGACATAGAAAACAAACAACTTTGTCACAAAATTGTGACTGAAGACAGATCAATTCATGGAGTTTCAGGAGGGCCTGTGAGAGCATGAGCGGGACCTTCATTACGATGTGCACACTACCGTATATCGTTGAGTCTGGCCCGGGGAGTGGACGCAAGCACACTGCCTGAGGGACAAACTTTCCACTGCCAGTCAGCAGTAGGAAAGAACTCAATTGTGGCTGAATCTGTGGCCCCTCAAAATGGATGTAGGGTCTCCACATAGGCTCTAACTGTGAGCCACAGCCTATTGCTCAAAATTTAAGCTCAAATACGACTTAAACGCCAAACATTCTGTTTCCTTAAAATAGGGTACTGCCAGGATCAGCTAGAAGTCTGCATGACCTATCAGATCTCACCGCCAATCTCAAATCACTTCACATGATCCATTCTACCAGTCATGTCAAGGACAACTAGAGGTCTACATGAGCGAGCCCATATCGCCTCCTCACTTACCCATTCCAGAGGCTGTGCCTGTATAACCTATCGACTAACACATTCCCATATGCCGTGGTTATGAAACCAACCATCATGCTGGAATAAGGACCAATCACGATGCAAGGGTCAGGGTCAATGGGAAAGCAAAATAGGGGCTGAGGGGAGCCAAGAGGGGTCCCTTCACTCAATCCCTAAACCTGATCTAATGTCACTAGACTGGGGTCTTCCTCACATCTCAAGGGCACCCGATTCATGATTGAAGTGAATTGTGCTTATTCAATCATTGTTCCGCTTGCTGTCCTGCTGTGCTGCATCCTCTTCTTGCTTTTTTGTGCATGGCTCCCTCTGTTGTAGTGACAAATGGCTCGAGAGGGATTTGACATAGGGAGAAAGCCCACCCACATCAACTGTCACCAGAAGCAGACACTAAGTCCATTTCTCTCACCTCACAGAACTATGCACACCAGACACTGGTAGGGCTGCCTGGGAGGGGAACCCTTAGTGCAGTGGTTCTCAACCTGTGGGTTGCGACCCCTTTGGGAGTCATATGACCCTTTCACAGGGCTCACCCAATTCATAACTGTAGCAAAATTACAGTAATGAAGTAGCAAGAAAATCATTTAATGGTTGGGGGAGGGGGGCATCACCACAACAAGAGGACCTGTATTAGGAAGGTTGAGAACCACTGCCCGAGTGTGTTTAGAACTTTGCTGCCCTCAAGGTCATCAGACATTCTTGAAGGCAGAGCCACTGCAGGAAGCCCTTCTGGGAAATGCCCTGAAGACAGTTCTCAACCAAATCCACCCTCACCCTCCGAGATCCTAATCATAGGACGCATGGAAATGCTCCCTGCCACTTCAAAGGCTGCAAGTCCATGGGAGCAGAAAGCCTCCTCTTTCTCCCTTGGAGTGGTGGCTGGTGAGTTCAAACTGCTCACTTTCTGGCAAACATAACCCACAGACCAGCTCCCCCTGAGCTCAGTTTGGTTTGCCGCACAGCACACATTGTTTGGAACCTTCTGAAATAGCTATGCACATGTGCAGGTTGGGGGGATTTCGCACAAGATGCAGTTTTCCACCCTCTCTTGGCAAAAATAATTTTTGCAAAAGGCTTGTATTCTCTTCTGGATCTGAGTAGCAGCTACTCTCATGAAGTCATAGCACATACATTCATGCTACAGTCCTCCCAACTCCCTAATGTCTTACGCCGAGTCTGCTCCATGCTTTTCTGTGTCCTACATGGCAGCTGTAGGCACCCAAGGCATGGGCTCTGCAGCCTGGGTCCAAATCTCTCCTTCCCACTTCCTCACTGTGTGGTCCTAGGCTCATGACTTTATCATCCTGTGCCACTGATTTTTCATCTGTAAAATGAGGCCAGAATAGAGTCCACACATAGGCTTGTTAAGTGGAATAATTGAATTATTATACACAAAAAGCTTAGAATGGTGCTTGGCATCTTGCAAATACTATTAGGTGGTTTAGCATAGGGACTGGGTCATCCATTACATATGCTCAGGTTCAAACTTCCGGCCAGGAAGGGGTGGTACACCTAGGTGGGCATTTCACCTGGATTGGCCCATCTGGGCCAGGGGAATTCAATCCAGCCATTGGGGTTGACCATGACCGTCAACCATGCCTCCCTATGGAGGAATTGAAAAGGCAGGATCTTGACCGCTCCGATGTCTCCCTTCGCTCACTTTTCTGTTGTCCGTCCCCCAGGGAGGAGGTCACATGTAGATACTTGTAATCAGTTCCCTCTTTCCAATCCACCCTCCCACAACCCTCTCAGTATCACCACTCACAAATTATCAAGGTTTCTTGATGAATGGGGTAGCGGGGAGGGAGGGGAAAAATGAGGACTTGATGCCAGGGGCTTAAGTGGAGAGCAAATGTTTTGAGAATAACGAGGGCAATGAATGTACAAATGTGCTTTACATAATTGATGTATATATGGATTGTGATAAGAGTTGTATGAGCCCCTATTAAAACGATTTTTTAAAAAAGAAAAAAGGCAGGATCCCGGAGCCCACTGAGTGACTTTCTCTCCAGCAGCTTCTAGGAAGGCTGTGCCCCGTGAGGGGCCCTGAGGTGCCGGTGTAAACCTGAAACTTCTTCTCTCAAAAAACTCACTTGGATCACAATCCAGGCTTCGAAGTGAATTCTTTCTCGCGCGAAGCCAAGGCCTGAGTATATCTCTCCCAGGAGAGATCTAACAATAGTATCTCTTGTTATAGCATTAGGAGCCCAGGTGGTGTAGTGGACTGTGCATTAAGCTGCCAATCGCAAGGTCGGGGGTTTGAACTGACTAGCCCGTCCGTGGGAGAAATATGAGGTTGTCTCTTTCTGTAAGGCAGTGGTTCTCAACCTTCATAATGCCCCCACCCTTTAATACATTTCATGTTGTGGACACCTGCAACCATAAAATTATTTTCATTGCTAATTCATAACTGTAATTTTGGTATTATTATGAATTGGTTGACCCCTGTGAAAGGGTTATTTGATCCCCAGAGGGGTCGCGACCCACATGTTGAGAACCGCTACTGTAAGGATTTAAAGTCTCAAAACCCCAAAGGGGCAGTTCTTTGTCCTATTGGGCCGGTATGAGTGGGAGTCAATAAAATGGTAGTTAGGTTTTTTCTGCATCAGTATCAGATTCTGGTGGCAATCTCAGTCATCCTGCATTGTGGTCTGGTTTGAACTCTGGTAGATCTGTGGGAAATGACTGCCCTGGTTTGAGGTGAGGGCCATGGTGCTTCAGTGGTAGATCTCTCATTGTCTTTCACCGGGAAGACCCGGGTTCGATTTCAGCCAATGTGCCCCAGACTGTCAGTGAAAGTTTGTGTGTTGCTATGACACTGAGCAGGCTTCAGTGATGTTTCCAGACTGAAATAGAATAAGGACGAAAGACCTGATTATCTCCATCCACACATCGACCTATGGCCCGCCACGGTTGGCTTCCCCTCCCAGCCCTGGTGATAGCACAGACTGGCACAGTTTGCTCCGCTTCCCATGAGGTGCCCATGAGAGGCTGACTCGACAACCACGGTCAAGATCAACAGCTTGAACTCCTTTCTGGGTCTACAGAAACAAGAACAACCTTCTGAAATGAGGTCGCATTGCTATTTGGGACTGGGAGAATGCCTTTGTGACAAGGATTGTGCTCTGGATCCCAAAGGCGACTTTTAAACACAGCCACATAGCAACTCCGGAAAGTGCCATAGTAGAAGCCAGGTTTAAAAAAAAAAAAAAAGTTCTACTGACTTGCTCAAAGGAGGCCAGAAGGGATGGGGGTGGGGTGGGGTGGGGTGGGAGACTCCTCTAAAAATGAACAAATTTGTTTCCTTACATATTTGTCATGTCTTTTGGTCCTGAAATATAGGGGGGGAGGAAGCAGACGAGAAGAGAAAACGGCGACTGACAGTCATCTTGTTGGTGTTCCCACAGCATCCCCTCCTTAGGCACTTGCTGCCATCTCATCCAACTCCACTCAGTATATTTTCACCCAGCAATGATGCAGAAATGTCTGTGTACTCCAGTTTTATTGTAGTCGGGCAGCGTTTACGGGTTTGACTTTCAACTCAGCATGGCAGGACGTCTAGAAGCAATTATAACCAGCACCTGCTCTGTCTGTGCGGTGGGCAGGCAGTGACGGATCCCCAGCTTCCGGAACACTTGTGCCCCCTCCCAGCTCAGGATAATGACGGTGACACTCGGCCTCCTTGTTGTCTGGGGGAGCTCTAGGAGCTCTCCTCTGAAACCTCATATTATTGGCATTTCTTTGAGTGAACACATCAAATTAGTGACTGTAAAGGAAGGTGTAGGAGATGATTATTGGTGACAAGACAAGCCTCAACCACCTCCAGAGAGCATGTCTCCTAAGTGCAAAGTAAGGAGAGGGAGGAAACAATTGACCACAAATGGAATAGGCTCTGAGTCTCGCCACACAATGTATGTGCGTGGTCACTTAGGCGCCAACATTATGACTGGAGGACGGATATGGTTTGTGCAGCCGTGATTGCCATCCAGAACGTGCCGTGCTATTGTGAAAAACGATTTTTTTATTCTGAGCAAATCTCTGCTTCCACTTGCTTTAATGCTTCGCCAGAGAGCCAGGGACTCTGGGAGGGGTGGGGACGCACAGGGCTGGGCTGACCTCAGGAACTCATGGGTAAAGGGCTTTTTCTCACTTGGAAGCAGGCTGGGTTCACAGCTGTTCTTTCTGGTAAAGCTTGTTTCTGAACCTTGCCACGTCTGAGTCCGAAGAGGGAAATGAAGGTGACAAATGCTGCGAGGAGCCCTGGGCACATCTTGGCTATGGTCCTGCTTAAGTCTGTTTCATTTGAATCCCAGTTTTACCTTTCCTCCTTTCTGGGTTCCGAAGCATCAGATGGGTGCCAAACGCTTCCACGGACAACTAAAGCTGAACAAGGTGCAGGCAGATGAAGAGCAACGGGAGGTTGGTGTTTGGGAGACTGAATACTTGGGCTTCCTAGAACAGTCCAGCTGGTGGTTAGAGCCCTGTTTCAGATTCCACTGAAATCTCCTAGTGTCCAAGGACCAAGTGGCTCCTAAGTCCAGAATTTCTGTTACATGTCTCACCAAGGAGAAGCTGGGCCAAAATGCATTGAAGAATAAAGCAGGAGCTTGGCTTGTGAATCCACTCTCTGATTCTGAAATTTCAAAGGCTCCGTGCACAGACATTTCAACACTGAAAGCACAGCAGGGAAAATCAAAGACTTGGGCTTCCTCCTTGCCCCTCTTTTAGGGCTTTTATGGTTTTCCAAGGCGCCTCCCAGAGCCGAGTGTTGTATAGGTCATGTTTAAAAATGTCGTAGTTCTGAGGGACTTGCTGTTCTGCTTTCTTTTGTAAGGAGACCCGGTTTCTTGTCATGTGGCCAAACACAGAGCACAGATGACTGTGGGCCCCCTCCCTTTCCCCTGACCTTTGCTCTCTTCTCTGTATACCCTACTGACCTGTTCTCCCTTACAAGATCTGAACTGCTCATACACTTCGTTAAATTCTCATCCTAGCGAGAAGCATCTGAGCATCTTATTAGAGCCTGTATGAGTTCTGTTCTGGATGCCTCTTTGTGTAACTTCAGGTCTCTGGCATGGAAACGTCCCATGCCCACAGACCCACACAGGTAATATAAACTCCAACAGTAGTTTAAGGTTTAAGGTGGTCACAGGGAACACTGGGGCCCGTGTCTCCTGGTGAACCACACAGGCTGTCTAAAGGGGCTAGTTCCATCTCAATGTAGCCATGCAGGAATGTAGACCGGTTAGGTAGCAAGACAAGGGGTTGTTCCTCTCCATGCTTAGGGGGCCCCCTACGGGAGGTTGGAAGCCAATGTGGGCTAAGCCCAAGCCAGGAGAGCTTACTTGACGCCTCCCAGCTGAAAGCCCTTAAAAGGCTGGAATCTGGAGACCACCGCCCCTTCCCTTCAGCTGCTTCTCTGCCTTCCACTCAGCAGGGCTGGGTGTGCAGTGTGATGAGGGTGCCCGTGTTCAGTTTAGTGTAACGCCGGAACCTTCTTCTCTCATGTACATAAACCCACTCGGATTACCAACCAGGCTTTGGTGTGAATTTCTTTCCAGTGTGTAGCCAAGGACCGAGACATTTCCCACCTGAGAAACCTAACAGACCCAGACTTACAATAAACCCATATTTGTATTTATAAGGCAAGAGGTGACCAGGTCTAGACAATAATGGTGAAGAGGGCCCTGGGTTTGAGAAAGATTCTGAAGTAGAATCCATAACCCTTAGAAATGTATTGGCCTTAGGGGAGGGGCAAAGAGGGCTGGATTGAGAAAGTCTCTGGCATCCAGTTCTGACTTGACTTCTGGATCCTGAATCCTTCAGGGCCATGACCTTGCCCTCCAGCCAGACCTTCCAATAGCCATCTTCTCAGAGCCTTGTTAAGTTCTCATAATACATTACACCTGCCATCCTGTGAGCAGCTACCAAACCCAGGCACTTTTTTCAAAGACAAGCTCGCTCTCTCTACCCCTAAGAGCAGGTAGTTTGGGGATGATGGATATGAGATACCACAGAAGACAAATCTGTTATCTTCCATGGTGCACAAAACATGCTGTCACAACCAGGACTCGTGACAATCCCTCAGTTTCCTAAATTGCTTCACTGCTACTTTTTAATTAAGCCTCATTAGATTGTCATATATTGATAAGAGGGATGACCCTGAACTAGATGCATAAACTAAAGCTTTCCTCATCCTGTGCTTTTATATGAATGTGTTAATTATTTTTGTCATTAGGGAGAATAATGGAGGGATGGAGCAATACCAAACGGAGTTTGACAAAGTGTTGGTGTTTGCTGCGGCAAATGTGGTGCGTGTCAGTGTCAGATACAATCCGTCACCCAGTGAGTCTGCAATTAACACCAAGGGACAAAGGTAGGATTCCCTGTAATAAATAGCCTTCCTCCCAGATGCTAATGGGGACCCAGCAGGACCCACTGTTGTGTTGTCGCAGTTGTACACGGGCCCTTAGAGGAGACAGAGCTGGTGTTTGAAACGAGTCTTGTTTGCCCCCAGTTGGAGCTCATCCACCCCAGGACGGTCCTATCCACTGCCAGGGACTCGCAGCTCCCCCTCCACAGTATGCAGCCAGCTCTCCAGCTCCCAGATGCTCCCCCGTATGCAGGGCCTGGGGCAGGACGTGGGGTGAGCAGTGGGCACTGGGCAACCTGGGGTCCCATCCAACCTGGCCCAGGGCGTGCACAGTCCCACCTTGCAGGCCTCCTGGAGCGTGGTCTCTTTCCTCCTACAGTTGGCCCTCAGCTCACCCCAGAGCTGCTGCAGTTCCTGTAGCCTCGCCTAGAAGGTCTCTGAGGCCCAGTGGCCCCCCTGTAGGCCCCTCTGTCCCTCCTCCAGCCACAGTGGGCACACAGACCTCCTCCAGCCACCAGCCTTGTGGGTGTTGGTTTTGGCACTAGCTTGTAAGCTTCGTTCCCCCTCTATGTAATGGGCACAACAATGGATTTTTTTATTTCAAGAAGAGAAACCATATACAGTCCTGAGTGGGGTCCATCTTTTGTAGATGGGAATAGAGACACTTAAAAAAGAAGGGGAAAAAAAAGGATTGACCTCCAGTCCCTTCACCGGCAGGGACAAATGCTCTGGTCTCACTGTGTCCCCTAAAAACATCATGTCAAAACGTTTTCTTTTAAATTATGGACATCACTGCATTATAGTTACGACAGCCAAAGGTGGAAGCCGCCTTTGAGTCCGTGGACAGATGGATGGACCAAGTCAGTGAGTTCGAGTTCTAGAACGGAGTGGTGTCCTTTCATTAAAATAGGGGGATAAATGTCAGGTCACAAATGAACCTTGAAAAGACATGCTGGGAATGAAATAAATAAAATTCCCAACTCACTGCCATCCAGTCAACTCTGACTCATGGTAACCCTAATGGGCAGAGTGGAACTGCCCCCACGGGTTCCGGGGATGGTAACTCTTTTACAGACATAGAAAGCTTCATCTTTCTCGCAAGGCGCAGCTGGTGGACTTGCACTGCCGGTCTTGCAGATCACAGTCCAATTCGTAACCACTACGCCAGCAGGGCTGCTGGTAATGACATAAGCCAGACACAAAAGAACAGGTGTAGGACCGAGCCAAGTAGAGAAAGGGTGAGCACAGGCAAAGGCACAGAGGCAGGCAGATCGGAGATATACGGGTTCACGGTGGCACCCTTGGGCGGGTTAGTGCCCTGTGACCCCGCTACCCATTTATTTATTATTATTATTACTTTTCCTTTCCCCGCCTCTTTTTTATCTGTCTACCATGTGTATCCCTGAATTTGGTCTGGTCCCTGCCATATTACCTGGTCCTCACCCCAGGAATGTTCATACAGTAGCTTTTCCCCTATGTCCCTTTTGCATTTTTTTTAAAGCTTACCTCCGTGGACTCAATGTGTACTTGTCCTTTTGTGCTTGGTTTACTTCGCTTAGCATGCTTTCCTCCAGTTCTTCCCATGCAGTGATGTGCTTCAAACTTTCATCACTACTTTTTAGCGATGCGTAGTACTCCATTGTATGTATGTACCACAGTTTTTTCCCCCCCACTGAAAAAGAAGTCATTATTCTGATCCCACCAGCTGTACCATCTGTTATGCGCCTTCGTCCTTGGCAATCCGGTCTTTCTTGAGTGGTCCCATGAAAGCTTTTTTCTCTTCCACGGTCTGGAAACGGCCATGGCCCAACTTGGAGGTGGTGTCAATGAACTTGAGGTCGATCTTCTCCAGGGCACGGCGCTTGGTCTGCAACAGCAGGGACTTGTGCAGAGTCAGCACTCGCTTCTTGGTGCCCACCATGCTGCCCTTCAGCATGACAAAGTCATTGATCACTTCCCCATAGTGGACAAAGTCGCCCAGGGGGTTGATGCTCTTGTCAGAGAGATCGTAGTCGGTGGAGGCGTTGTTCTTGATAAGCTTGCCGTCCTTGACGAGGTAGCCCTGGCCAATCTTATAGATCTTCTTGTTGATCTCTGTGCAGTGGTGGTAGCCTTTCTGCCCAGCGCGGGCCATCGAGAAGGCCACACGGGCGGGATGCCAGGCCCCGATACAAGCCACCTTGCGCAACCCTCGGTGGATCTTTCGGGGCAGCTTCTTGGTGTACCAACGACTGGTGACCCCTTTGTAGCCTTTGCCCTTGGTCACCCCCGTGATGTCGATCATTTCATCCTGGCCGAACACCTGGTTCACTGGCACCAGCTTCTCTTGGGCCCAGTCCAGCTTCTCAGCCACGGAGCCCCCGTTCACCTGCATCTCCGTCAGGTGCGCCTTCTCCTGGTGCAGGGGGAGCAGGCGCGTCTGGGTGTGGGTGATGGCGCGCATGACCGGGCAGGACTTCTTCATGCTGCTAAAGTCTTTCTCGAGCTGCTTCTTACCCTTGTCATCCTGCAACTTCTTGCAGTACTTGGTGAAAGCCTTCTTCTTCGACTAGTGCCAGTTCTTGTAGAACCGCCGCTTGCACTCGTCGTCACTGATGTGTTCCGCAAAGACCGTCTTGAAGGTCCGGAGGCCGCGAGGTGTCTCCACATAGCCCACGATGCCCACCACCACCATGGGAGGGGTCTCCATGATGGTCACGGCCTCCACCACTTCCTTCTTGTTCACCTTGGAGCCTGGCCTGTCGACCTCGCGCACAATGTGGGTCATGCCGGCCTTGTAGCCCAGGAAGGCCGTCAGGTGGACCGGCTTGGAGGCGTCATCCTTGGGGAAGCTCTTCACCTTCCCGCCGTGCCAGCTGCGGCGCTTCCGAGGCAGGAAGCCCAGAGACCCATGCTGGGGCGCCGAGAACTTCCGGTGTGACATTACATCGTTGATCCCCGCTGGTAGAGGTACCCCAGCTTTTTAATCCAATTGTCAGGTGATGGAAATTTGGGTTGTTTCCAATTCCTTGCAATTGTGAACTGTGCCAATGAACTTTGGAGCACAGATGTCTGACCTTGGTTTGTTTCTTGCCCAGTAAGGTGGGGGGGGGGGTTGCTGGGTCATATGGTAACTCTATTTCCATCTGTTTTAGATATCACCAGTAGACCTCTTTCTTACACACATATGAGTCTCCCTGGATTTGTTTCACGTATGATGTGTCTGTGTCATTGTGTGGTCGTGGTCTCTTTTAAGACTTGATCGATGTTTTCTTTACATTGTTTGTCCTGAAGGTCTCTTTTGTACCCTAAAACAAGGAGTCAAGGAGATGCATGGGACTTGATTGCTGAAGGGGGGCAGGAGTGAAGAAATGGACCCAAAGGGTGTCCATACCACTTCTGGGCTCTGCTCTGGAGCTGTTGCCAGCTGTCCATAAACTGTTGGCACCTGTGGCCAAGGCTGCGGGCTGACCCCAGGCTTCTCTGGCAGAGGAGGGCTGCCTTCTGCTCCAGGATATGGGGGATGTCCGGAGGCTGAGGAAGGGGATCAGGTTGTGCTCAAGAGGCCCCTGGCATGGGAGTATACTGGCTCAGCTCTTCCTCTGCAGGGTCCCACAGAAGAGGTCCCCTGGCCTGGCCCCGATGCTAGACCCAGTGGCATACCTGCCCCTGAACTTGGAGGAGGCCCATCTCCTGCTCCAAGGCCTCGTGTCTGTGCAGCAGCCTCTCCATGCTCTCCAGATCCTTCCCAAGGTCCAGGACTCTAGCAAGGGCACCCTGTGGAGGACGGGCACATTACAGGCTTGGCCTCTGCCCTTCTGCCCAGGGTTCTCTTCGATCCTTTCTTCCTGGCTGGTCTTGGCCTTGGCCTCGGGCAGGTGACAGAGTCTGATTAGTGTCTGCACAGTGACACTGCGGGTGTTGGGGACAAGGCTGCTGGATGGAAAACCAGTACCTAGCAGGGGTCCCAGGTCTTCCTGTCAATTCCCTTCCTGCCTCCCTTCCATGGGGTCTCTGTCTCATAGGCCAGGTGTTTCTGAAACCGCATCAGCTTCTCTTTGTGGTCCCCAAGAGGGACAGGCTATTCCAGCTGCTGGCCCCACCCCTGGATCCAGTCGCCGTCCTGTGTGATGGTGGGGACATGAGTGCCCTGATGTTCATACTGCCTTGGCCCCAAGCGGTGACCCCGTCTACCCCTCGGGCTGTGCCAAGGAGTGAAATGCTGACCAGGCTCAGGGACAGCACAATAATTTTTCTTTCACCCAAGATGACAGGGCCCAGGCCCATTAGTATTCAGATCAAGGAAGTGGCTGGGCAGGGGCCATGGGTGGGTTCTCATGTGGAGGGTGCCCCTCACCCACCCCTGGGGCCCTGTCTACTCTGCCCATCAGGATGACAGGTGTCCACACGGGTCTGAGAATCAAGGGCCCTGGGCTCCAGTCCTAGCTTTGCCCCTGAAAAAGCCATTAAACTCTCCACATCCCGTTCCACCGCAGGCCGCCCCTTGGCCCCTAGTGGGGCTGAAGGTCACTTGTAAAGGTAAAATGGGGTTCAGTTGGGGTGCCCTCTGACATGGCTAGCAGCCATGAGAAAGCCGGCAGTAATCAGAGAGGTGTGAAGCTTGTGTCGCTGACCTTCTCCCAGGGCTTCCACTCAAGCCGGCCGCTCTCGTATCGTGTCCAGCAGGCCCTGAACCCAGGGGCCTGGCAGCACCCTGGCCTGCTCTCTCAGCGCAGCCTCCTGCATAGTGGGAGGTGGGAGGTGGGAGGAGGACCCAGCCCTGAGTACCGAGTGTACCCCTGCTGGGGCTGGCTCACAGCCCATAGCCCTCACTATAAGTCTCTAACTCTCACTAACAGCTCTGCAGTTGAGGGTTGGCCAGGCTCCTGGGCAGAAGGAAGCAGGGGCCATGTGATATGGGCAGATCCAAATGCCCTCTGTGGTCCCCAGAGTGTGGCCTAACCCATCCCCATGCACTTCTGGGTGCATGGGAACCTCGGCTTGGTCACCAGCCCTGGATTGGAGCCCCTGGCTCCTTGGTAATCCCTCACCCACCAGCACAGGTTCGGTGTGCATACACACCTCACCCGTGTGCCCCCAACAGTCTGGATACCCCGGCCTTATCAGGGTCACGCCCATGACTGTCCCGGCCATCACCTCCCTGTCCTGTGTGCTTAGCACCTCTGGAAGGTGCCATGCTTCTGGATCAGCCGCTCCACCTCTTCCACAGAGCCCTCCAGGGCACTGGCTTCCTGGGAGACCTGGGGCAGCCATGGAGGTGACACAGAGGTGTGGGGGGGGATCGGGGGCACAGATGGTGGTTCAAAGGGAACCCTAGACAGCAACATCTGCCAGAACCTTGGTTTACAGCCTGGGCTCTCTGGGGGTGCATCAAGGGGCCTGCGGCTGGGGGTGGGGAGGTGGGTGCTGAGCAGGAGGGGAAGGAACCTGAGGAAGATGAGCACTCCAACCTGGGGGCCATTAGGAACATGCCAACTTCTGACGAGGTGGGGAGGAGCCCCATCAATTTCCAACCAAACCGTGTAGGGATTGGCTGGGCGGGGCCAGGTGTGGGGAGGAGATGGCCCTGAGTGACCTGAGGCTCAGGTGTCCCCTTGGCCACTTGGGAAGACACACTATCTAGCTCCATATCAGAATAGCAGCCAGTGATCCAGGAAGCAAGGGGGATTGGGGTGGTACTACAGGAGGACTGGAGGTCCTGGGGTCAGTGTGTCTGTGTGTGGTGAGGGGAGCTGTCTCCTGGGCCTGCAGGATCTTGTCCAGATGCCACAATGTCTGAGGAAGAGCTGCTTGCGGTGCATGGCCTGCCGTCTCCCTTGCTTCCGTTCCCAGGCCTGAAAGACCTGCTCCCAAGCATCCTGCATGGCGCATAGCCTTTCCTGGACCTGGGCATGGGCATGGACACAACCGAAGGTGGTGCTGAGGGAAGCTCCAGAGAAAAGGTGCCTGACTGTTCCACCCAAGGGGAGGGTATTGTTTGTGTTTCCACAGGGAAAGAGGGACCAGATATAAAGCCAGTGCCAGATGAATGCAGTGTGCCCGCACGGAGTGGGGAGCCAGTGGAGGGGCCTGAGGGCTGGACTCCCATACCAGCTATGTGGACAACTGCCCCTGCCCCAAGAAGAATTTACTTCAGAGGACAGCACTGAAGCTGCATCTAGGAGAGAGGGGCATGTTTGATCAGAGCAAATGGGAGCAAAGAAGGGGGAGGAAGAGAGAGTGGAGCACATCCTGGCCCATCAAGCCTGGAGGACGATATCCCGGCTCTGAACAGCCAATGGACAGAGTGGACAATGTGGCTGTTCCCACTATGAGACACACCGTCCATTGATGGCCCAGGGCCCTAAGTGGGACAACACTGGAGACTCAGGGTTAGAACTGGCCCATACTGATCCTATGACACTGAGGCAAACCTCTAAAAGTGTGTGGCAGAGCAACCGTGGGAGCAGAGCAGGGAGCCCCTGAGGTAGTACAAAGGACAGACTCTGGGGCCAAAGCATGGTACCCCATTGGACCTGACTGAAGGACACACCTAGAGATTAAAAATCAGACCTTCATCTATGAATAGGTTTTTCTTTCTTTAAAATTTTTTTCTTTTATTTTATTCTTAAAAAAGCATTTTATTAGGGACTCATACAACTCTTATCACAATCCATACTTACATCAGTTGTATAAAGAACATCTGTACATTCTTTGCCCTCATCATTTTCAAAGCATTTGCCTTCCAAAATTAATTTATTCTTCTATGGGTAATTGGTTTCCTTTTTGTTGTCATTGCTGTGTTCTCACTCATTGCCTATCTTGCAATGACTTGATTTTTGGTGCATATTATTATCTCTACAGACCTATCTAGATACGATAGACTGCATGAATAGTTTGGAGGAGAAAACAAGGGGACCAATAGTTCCGGGGGAATAGGGGAGTGGGAGAGAAGGGGGCAAAGGGGTAGTGCTGACCAACCCAGGGACAGGGGAGCAATAAGTTATCCAAAATCAGTAGCAAGGAGGGTGTGAGTGGTCTGGTAGGGATTCAGCAAGGGCAAGGTAACCGAGAGAAATTACTGAAACCCAAATGAAGGCTGAGCATGATAGTGGGACAAGAGGAAAGTAAAAGGAAATAGAGGAGAGAACTAGGTGACAAAGGGTATTTATAGAGGTCCAAAGACTGTAATGTACATATGTAAATATATTTATATGAGTGTAGGAAAACAGATCTATGTGCATATATTTATAGGTTTTGTACTAAGGCAGCAGATGGACATTGGGCCTCCACTCAAGCACTTACTCAATGCAAGAGCACGTTGTTCTATTAAATTGGCATTCCAGGATTCACACCTTCCCGACACGATTGCTGAAGAAAAATGTGTGCATAAGCAAATGTGGTGAAGGAAGTTGACGGTGCCCGGCTATCAAAAGATATAGCGTCTGGGGTGTTAAAGGCTTGAAGATAAATAAGCGGCCATCTAGCTGAGAAGTATCAAAGCCCACATGGAAGAAGACCACCAGCCTGGCTGACCACGAGGTGTAGAAGGGACCAGTTATCAGACATCAAAGAACTAAAAATCGTATCAGTGGGTGCCCACCTTCCTGATACGATCAGTGAAGACAAACGTGTGCATAAGCAAATGTGGTGAAGAAAGCTGATGGTGCCTGGCTGTCAAAAGATATAGCATCTGGGATCTTTAAGGCTCAAAGATAAACAAGTGGCCACCTAGTTCAGAAGCAACAAAGCCCACATGGAAGAAACACACCAGCCTGTGTGACCACGAGCTGTCGAAGGGATCATGAGGTATCAAGAATCAAAGAACAAAAAATCATATCATTGAAAATGTGGGTGAGTGCAGAGTGGAGACTCAAAGCCCATTGGTAGCCAACCGGACACCCTTTACTGAAGGGTTGTAGGGAGGAGATGAGCCAGTCAGGGTGCAGAGTAGCAACGATGAAACATATAACTTTCCTCTAGTTCTAAAATGCTTCCTCCCCCCACTCTCATGATCCCAATTCTACCTTACAAATCTGGCTAGATAAGAGGGTGTACATAGGTACAGATAGGAACTGGAAACACAGGGAACGCAGGACAGATGACTCCTTCAGGACCAGTGGTGAGAGTGGCGATGCCTGGAGGGTGGAGAGAATGTGGGGTGGAAAGGGGAAATTGATTACAAGAATCTACAAATAGCCTCCTCCCTGGGGGAGGGACAGCAGAGAAGAAGGAAGGGGGAGACTTTGGACAGTGCAACATATGATAAAATAATATTAATTTATGAATGATGAAGGTTTCGTGAGGTAGGGGGGAATGGGGAGGGAGGGGGAAAATGAACAGCAGATATTAAGGGCTCAAGTAGAAGGCAAATGTTTTGAGAATGATGGTGGCAACAAATGTACATATGTTCTTTTAAAAAAAAAAAAACCTTTTATTATTTAAGCTTAATTTATTCCCAAGCCATGAGTTTTTGCTTCTTCAGTTTCTTCTGGGAAATCTTTTTCTTCAGTGCAACCTCCTCTTCTGGCTTTGAAACGATTTGTTCCTTCTCAGTCAGGATCATTTCAATGTGGCAGGGGGAGCTCCTGTGTGGATTAATCTAGCCAAGAGCTCTGTAAGTCCGGTGGTGCATCTTGGGGGCTTTGTTCACCTGGATGTGCTCGATGACCTGAGAATCCACATCTAAACCCTTAAGTTCAGCATGACTTTCTGCATTTTTAAGCATGTGAACCAAAAATTCAGCACTCTTTTTGGGCTACCAACTCTGGGTCCCACCCCACTGTTTGGCCTGGGCACATCTACCAACACCATCATTGTCCCGTCGGAAAGGCACACACTGCTTATGCAGAGTGACGTCTTTCAAGTATTTGGTGGCTTTCCAGATGTGCATGCCTTTGATGGCCCGGGCAGTTTCACGGGTGTTTTTGAAGTGGACCCGGAGATTCGACCCTCTGTATTTTCAGGATTTTGTAGGGTTTTCTGGATCAAATGAGTAGCGAACCATTTTAGCAGGTCACCTCAGGCCGCTACAGTTAGAGGAAGAGCCTGTACATATGTTCTTGACACAATGCATGTATGTATGAATTGTGATAAGAATTGCACGAGCCCCCAATAAAATGATTAAAAAAATAGAAAATAAAGGTGCTTGGCCCTGTGGGGCCAGGGTGCGGTGGTCCAGTGGGCTGGGGGAGGGCCAGAAAGGGGAGCCGACCTCCACGGCGGACGGCCCTGTAGCCTGGAGCACCTGCTGTCCCCGCTGGGTGGCGCACTGGTGCAGCTCCTTCTGGGCCTCCAGCTTGGCCCGCAGCTCTTGGTGGACACTGAAGCTTTGGGCTCCACTGCCGGGGTCTTGGGGCTCCTCCACCACCTGCAAATCTCACTGCACACTGGCTGCCCAGGAGGCATAGTCTTGCACCTGGAGCCTGGGAGAGCACGGGAGAGCACGGGGTGAGGGGACCTGGTACCGAGGCAGCGTCACAGCCGGCCTGAGTCCACCACCACTCATGTCCAAACCTCCATGTCTCTGCCGCTCAATCCCACAGCCTTACCAAGTGTCTACTCGGCCTCAGCTCTGCCCGCCACCCCTCCTTCCCACCCAGTTCTCCAGGGCCAATGAAGTCCCTCATGGGCCGCTTGATAGCTTTGCCCACCCATCCACAACTTTTCCAGACCCCCACTTAGAGGTAGCCTTTGGTGGCCTTGTGTGAGAGCCGAGGGACTCAGGACTCTTGTCCCTTCACTGCCTCACTGTGCAGATGGAGGTTTTTGGTGGTTTTTTTTTAATTTAAATTTAAATTTATTTATTTTATTGGGGGCTCTTACAACTCTTGTTACAATCCATACACCAATTGTATCTGACATAGTCATACGTATATTGCCATCATTCTTTTCTAGACATTTACTTTCTATTGAGCCCTTGGGATCAGCTCCTCTTTTTTTCCTCCTCCCCCAAACATGGTTCCTTGATAGATTATAGATTGTTATTATTTTCATATCTCACATCGACCATTGTCTCTTTTATCCTCAGCTTTCTGTTGCTCCTCTCCCTGCGAGGGGTGTGTGGTTATATGTCATTCATTGCTATCGGTTCCCGTTCCTCCCATCCTCTACCTCCCTTCCCCCTACCCATTTGGTATCTCTATTCCCATTCCTGTTCCTGGGTTCCATGTGTCGTGAGTTTTATCTCTTGCTAATACCTATTCACTCTAGTCCAGAGTGGGAAGCGGCACTGGGGTGATGATAGTGGGGGGTGAGGAGACCTCAAGTTGTCAGAGGCAGATTGTGTGATTCATTGGTGCGATCCATGTCTCCTCAGGGGGGCCTCCACCCAGTGGGACACAGCATCTGGGAGGCTTGTGGCTTTCTCCTGAGACAGCATGGTGGCCAAGGGCCCGAGCATTGAGTGTGGGACTCTGGGCCTGGGGTGGCAGCACTTGCAGAAGCCACCCCCTCCCCCAGGCACCCACCTGGATACGGACGAGCACGTGAGACAGTTGGCTGTGAACTTTGAGGGTGGCCTCAGCGTCTCAGAGCAGGTGGGGTCTGGCCTGAGTCAGCTCCTACAGCTCCAACCAGGCAGCCCTGCCCCCAGGCGGGGGTCAGCAGTTATCCCAGCATGCTCATTCCTCCCCCTCAGCTTCTGTCTGGTCAACCCTTCAGCTTCCTGGCTGGGTTTAGAATTTGTCCTAAGCTCCCAACGGGCCACCGTCCTGAGATCTTGCTCGGCGCTTTAGGCCTTTCTGCAAACTCTCCTCCCAGGAGCCCATTATCACTAGCAGTTTACCCCTTGCTCTAACGATGCTCTAGGAGGCCTGCTTGGGAAGTGTTGGGCTGTTGCCTGGTTCAGTCCCACTAACTGCTCCTCAGGATAAATAAGAGGTTCCCTGCTCCTGGAAAGATTTACTGACTTGCAAACCCTCTGGAGGATCCCCATGAGTCAGCAGGTGGGGTCATTCTAAAGCCCAGCACACGGCAGGTAGCCACGTTGTGTGCCACCCAGGCATGCTGTGTGTTTGGAGGAGACTGCACACCCTTCAAAGGTAGAAGCTGCACCCCTCCATGGTTCTTGCATGCAGCAAATGCCGGGCCCCTGAAATCCGGGCCAGCCTCTGGGCTAGGATCATGGGCAAATCGGGATCTCGCCTAAGCTCCATCTGGGCTGGAAACACAGTAGCTTGTACTGTGACCTGGGTCAGCCTGGGGCTGTGCAGGGCATCCTCAGCCCAGCTCAACTCTTCCCAGAACGCCCCTGCAGGTGCAGTGAGCCCGTGGCTTGGGAAAGTGACCCTGCTAAGTGGGCTTTGTGACCGGGCTCCCTGATCCACCGACCCAGCTTTGCCTACTCCACAGGCCGCAGACAGCAGGGGCTGCCCTGGGTTCCCTGAACTCGGGCCCTCTCCAGAGACAGTGGTTTGGCAGAGCCGCAGCACAGCAAGGGTCTCCCTGGAAGCCTCTTCATCCCATGCCCAGCACCTCCTCCCAAACTCACCCCTGCTCCAGGTTGCTGGTACTCACTGTAGGTCCTGTCACCACTGCTGGGCCCTGGGGGCAGTGCTGGGCCGCCACTCCAGCAGGCTCTCCGCTAGTGGGGCAGGCTGCCCCCTGGTGGCCACCCATCTTCACTTGGTGCCGAAACATTGCAAACTTGGTTAAGAGGAGCTGAGAAGAGAGGAGAGGGGTCACAGGGGGCCCTGGCTGGTGGGCTGTGAGACACCTCAGTGAGTGACTGGGCAGGGCAGGACTGAACAGCCACAGAACTTGCCCCTCTACGCAGAGAGGGGAATAGGAAGCCACAGCTGTCCTCAGTCCAGACTGATGTTCCCCATCAGCCCCTTGTGCATGCAGCCCCCCTCCACTACCCGTCTTCATTCGGCTCCAGGGCACCTTCCTTGCCCCTAGCCCCTTCCTCACTAGGGTGTGCTCATAGTCCTCTCTCCTCTGGCCACCTGCTGCTGGCTGCTCAGCCAGCTCTGCAAGTCCTCGGCTTCCCTCAGGAAGCCCTGCAGTGCCAGCATCCTCTTCAGATCCTGGCCCCTGTGGTGACAGCCTGAGTCCCCCAACAGTTAGTGTACATGTGTCCACACTCTGGAGGTCAAGGGACCCAATCAAAGGGGCTGCCTGAAGGACAAGGTTCTTCATGGTCTTTGCCCAGGCTGCTCCTCTGGATTCAAGAAGCAAACCCAGGGCATGGGGAGTTGGGGCTGGCGAGGGTGTGGCTGTGGTGAAGGGCATTTGACTGGAGCCAGGGAGCTGAGCCCCTGCCCTGCAGGCTCTCCTCAAAAGTTTGTGGGAAGAGGAAACAGTGAAGGACTCATCTTTTCCTGACAATGTCAACATGGCCTCTGTCACGGTTCTCTTCAAGGCAGGGGTAGCATCTAGGGGAATAAGCAACCCCAGCCAGGTTTCTGGTACCCACGGATGCAGTGACCCTCACTGTTGGGCTGCCAACTCCCGCAGTGTCTGCAGCTGCTTCCAGAGCTTCCCCTGCATCACACCCAGCTACTCTGAGACCTCAGTTACAAGGATCTACGTATAACTTCCTCCCTGGGGGATGGACAACGGAAAAGTGGGTGAAGGGAGACAAAATATGTAAGATCTGACAAATTATCAAGGGTTCATGAGTGAGGGGGGAACAGGGAGGGCGGAGAAAAATGAGGACATGATGCCAGGGCCTTAAGTGGAGAGCAAATGTTTTGAGAATGATGAGGGCAATGAATGTACGGATGTGCTTTACACAACTGATGTATGTATGGATTGTGATAAGAGTTGTATGTGCCCCTAATAAAATGATTTTTAAAAATTAAATCATTATAATTTCTAAGGACAATGCCATTTGTATTTCAAAGCAACATTCACGAAAGCTATTTTTTCACCTTCACTATCTTCTATTTAGTTTTAGATAGTGAAAAAACAATTCTTATGCCTTTTTATGAGATGTAATGCAAGTAGACATAAATTTATGCATAATTAAAAATTTCAATGAACAAAATATTTTGTTAAAGAATTTGACCTTTTGTGAAAATCATCGAAAGCATATAGCATTTTATTGAAGGGTTGGGAATGTTTTCCTCTATTTTTTTCTAGTATTTGGTCTGAGGTTCTTACGGCATATTCTGATTGTTGTCATGTAAGAGAATGTACATTCCATATAAGAGAAAACTTTCCTTATAATATTTTCCTATCCATTGCTTCCTGCTGAATCTCTCATTTGTTCTTTTATCATTATTTTTTCCTATAAAAAACCCAGGCTGCTTAATTTTATTCTTATTGATCATTTATATAAGTTAGGAAAATATTTATTATATATACATTTTTATTAAAAATCTTTTATTGGAGACTCTTACAACTTTTGTTGCAATCCATATTGATTGCATCAGGCATTTTGTACATATGTTGCCTTCATTCATTTATAGACATTTCTTTCTTTTTCTTTTTAAAAATCATTTTATTGGGGCTCATACAACTCATCACAATCCATACATACACCAATTGTGTAAAGCACACTTATACATTCGTTGCCTTCATCATTCTCAAAATTTGCTTTCCTCTTGGGTTCCTGGAATCAGCTCATTTCCCCTTTCCCTTCTCCCCCTCTCACCCTGCTCCTCTTCCTTCATGAACCCTTAATAATTTATAAATTATTATTTCCTCTTATCTTACACTGCGCGGCGTCTCCCTTCACCCAATTTTCTGTTGCCCATCTCCCAGGGGGGAAGTTATATGTAGATCTTTGTGATCGGTTTCCCATTTCTACACCCACTTCCCTCCCAGTATCGCCACTCTCACCGCTGGTCCTGGGGGGTTCATCTGTCCTGGATTCCCTGTGTTTCCAGTTCCCATCTGTACCGCTGTGTATCTTCTGGTCTAACCAGGTTTGCAAGGTAGAATTGGGATCATGAGAGGTGGGGGGAGGAAGTGTTTAATAACTAGAGGAAGGTTGTGGGTTTCATTATTGCTACACTGAACCCTGAGTGACTCATCTCCTTCCCACTACCCCTCCGCAAGGGATGTCCAGTTGTCTACAGGTGGGCATTGGTCCCCCGTCATGCACTCCCCTCATTCACGATGATATAATCCCCACTCCCGCCTTTGTTGCTTGAAAACTGGTCCCCTCAGCACTTCATGATCACACATGTTGGTGTGATGCTTCCATGTGGGCTTTCTTGCTTCTGGGCCTGCTTGTTTACTTTCAAGCCTTTAAGACCCGGGACGCTATATCGCTTGATAGCCGGGCACCATCAGCCTTCTTCACCACACTTACTTATGCACACATTCATCTTCAGCGTTTATGTGGGGAAGGTGATCACACAATAATGGTTTTTGTTCTTTGGTGTCTGCTACCTGATCCCTTCAACACCTCGTGTTCACTTAGGCTTGTGTGCTTCTTCTCTGTGGGCTTTGTTGCTTCTGAGCTAGATTTCAGCCTGTTTGCCTTCAAGCCTTTAAGACCCCCAGAGTTTCATTATAATGTGCAGAGAGTGGCTATGAGCCAAACCCACTCGACTGCACCCAACAACAATAACAACAGGACTTGTGCTTCTAACAATATGCTGAAGAAGACCTTAAGAGAATCTCCCCTTCGTTTAGAGCAGCGGCTCTCAACCTGTGGGTCGTGTCTACTTAGGGGGTCAAACAGCCCTTTCATGGGGTGGCCTTAATTATAGCAGTAGCAAAATTACAGCTATGATGTAGCAACAAAAATAATTTTATGGTTGGTTGGTCATGACTACATGAGGAACTGGATGAAAGGGTCGTAAGAATGTTGAAAACCACTGTCCAAGAGGAAGACTCAATTCTTGATACAGTTGAAGGGCAACAAAATAGAGTCAGCCCCAATATAGATGGGATAGCACAGTGGCTGCAACAATAAACACAAGCCAAAGAAACACTGCAAGGATGGCACAAGACGGGACAGTGTTTCATTATATTGACATAGAGTTGCTATGTGTCAAAATCCACATGAAAAAAAATAGGACTTGTTTTTCTAACAATGTACCTAAGTAGACCTTAAGAGAATCTCCTATTAGTTTAGCGCAGCGGTCCTCAAACTGAGGGTTGTGACCCCTTTTGGGGAACGAATGACCCTTTCATGGCAGTGGGCCATTCATTAAAGTGGAAAAATTAGAGTTATGATGTAGCAATGAAAATAATTTCATGATTTGGCAGTCACCACTACATGAGGAATGGTATGAAAGAGTCGTGGTATTAGGAAGGTTGAGAACCACTTCCCTAGAGGAAGACAGAATTCTTGGTAGAGTAGAAGGGCAGCAAAGGAGAGGCAGCCACTACAAGATTGATTAACCCAGTGGCTGCAACAATGAGCACAAGCAAATGAACAACTCTGAGCATGGCATTGGACTGGGCAGCATTTCATTATATTGTGCATAGAGTTCTTGTGACCAGAAACCCACTCAACAGCACTCAACAAAAATAACTACAGGACTTGTGCTTCTAACAATATGGTGAAGTAGGACTTAAGAGAACGTCCTTTAACTTTAGAGCAGCAGTTCTCAACCTGTGGGTCGCACCCCTTGGGAGGGTAGAATGACCCTTTCACAGGGGTGGCCCAATTCATAACTGTAGTACAATTACAGTGACAAAGTACCAATGAAAATAATTTTATGGTTGCTGGTCCCCACTAAATGAGAATCGATATGAAAGGGTAGTGGCATTAGGAAGGTTAAGAACCACTTCTCTAGGGCAAGACACAAATTTGGTACAGATGGGAAGGAAGAGAGCGGCAGTCTCCAACAAGTTGGATTAGCACAGTGGCTGCAACACTGAGGCCAAGCACACAGCACGGTGAGGGTGGCACAGGACAGGGCAGCGTTTCATTATATTGTGCATAGAGTTGCTAAGAGTCAAAACCCACTCGACGGAACTTAACGACAATAACTACAGGACGTGTACTTCTAACAATATGCTGAACTAGATCTTAAGAGAAACTCCTCTAAATTTAGAGTAGTGGTTCTTAACTTGTGGGTCGCGACCCCTATGGGGTATCAGACGAGCCTCTCACAGGTGTTGCCCAATTCATAACAGTAGAAAAATCACAGTAATGGAGTAACAATGAAAAAAAATTACTGTTGGAGGATCACCAAAACATTAAGAATTGTATAAAGGAGCCATGCCATTAAGAAGGTTCAGAAACACTGCCCAAGAGGAATACACAAAACGTGGTACTGCAGAAGGGCAGCAAGTGAGAGGCAGACCCTACAAGATGGAATAGCTCAGTGGCTGCAAAAATGAGTGCCATCAACAAACCACTGTGAGGATGGCACAGGACGGGGCAGCGTTTCATTATATTGTGCATAGAGTTGCTGAGAGTCAAAACCCACTCGATGGCAACTAACAGCAACACAAAAAGGACTTGAGCTTCTAACAATATGCTGATGTAGATCTTAAGAGAAATCCTCTTAGTTTAGAGCAGGGTTCTCAACCTATGAATCACGAACCCTTTTGGGGAGTGAGTGGGTTGAATGACCCTTTCACAAGGGTTGCCTGATTCATAAGATTAGCAAAATTACAGTAATGAAATATCAGCGAAAATTTTGTATGACTGGGGGTCCACCACTATATTGGGAACTGCATGAAAGGGTCGTGGATTTAGGAAGATTGAGAACCACTGTCCGAGAGGAAGACACAAATGTTGGTAGAGTAGAAGGGCAGCAAAGGAGAGGCAGCCCCTCCAAGTTGGAATAGCTCAGTGGCTGAAACAACCAGCGCAAGCAAAGAACCACTGTGAGGAATGCACAGGATGGGGGAACGTTTCGTTATATTTTGCATAGAGTTGCTATGAGCCAAAACCCACTTGAAGGCACCTAAATACAATAACCACAGGACTTTTGCTTTAACAATGTGCTGAAATATATCTTAAGAGACATTCTTCATAGTTTGGAGCAGAGATTCTCAACCTGTGGGTCACGACTCCATTAGGGTGATGAACTACCCTTGCACAGGTGTCGCCCAATTCATAGCAGTAGCTTCATTACAGTTATGAAGTAGCAATGAAGATAAATTTATGACTGGGATTGTACCCACTACATGAGGAGTGGTATAAAAGGCCTGTGGCATTATAGGAAGGTTGAGAGCCACTGTCCTCGAGCAAGACAGAAATCTTGGCAGAGCAGAAAGGCAGAAAATGAGAGGCAGACCCCCAGATGATAGATTAGCGCAGTGGCTGCAACAATGAGTGCAGACAAGAAACCACTGTGAGGATGGCACAGGACGGGGCAGCGTTTCATTATCTTGTGCGTAGAGTTGCTGAGAGTTGAAACCCACTGGGCAACACCTAACAACAATCACTGTAGGACTCATGCTTTTCACAATATGGTGCTGTAGATCCTAAGAGAAACTCCTCTTAGTATAGAGCAGTGGTTCTCAACCTGTGGGTCGCTAGCCCTTTGGGGGGGTCAAATGACCCTTTCACAGTGGAGGCCTGATTCATAACTGTAGCAAAATTAAAGTTACGAAGTAGCAATGAAAATAATTTTATGATTGGGGGTTCATCACTACCTGAGAAAATGAATGAAAGGGCAGTAGAGGGGCAGCAAAAGAGAGGGAGCCCCCCAAAAGTTGGATTAGTCCATGGCTGCAACAATGACAACAAGCAAAATAACCACTGTGAGGGTGGCACGAGACGGGGTCACGTTTCATTATCTTGTGTATAGAGTTGCTATGAGCCAGCACACACTCAAAGGCACCAAACAAAAACAACAGGACTGTGCTTCTATGAATATGCTGAAGTAGACCTTAAGAGAAACTCCCCTTAGTTTAGACCAGTGGTTCTCAAACTGTGTCACAGTGCCTTTAGAAGACTAATGAACCTTTCACATGGGTGGCCTGATCCATAACAGAAGCGAAATTACAGTTATGATGTAGCAATGAAAATATTTTATGGTTGGGGTGTCACCACTACATGATGACTGGTATGAAATAGTAGTGGCACTCAGAAAGTTGAGAACCACTATTCTTGAGGAAGACACAAATCTTGGTACGGAAGGGCAGGAAAAGAGAGGTAGTCCCTAACAAGATGGATTACCACAGTGGCCGCAACAATGAGCGCAAACAGAAGAACCACTGTGAGGATCCACAGGGCAGGACAACGTTTCATTCCATTGTGCATAGAGTTGGTATGAGCCAAAACCCACTCGAAGGCAGCCAAAAACAAGAACAGGATTTGTGCTTCTAACAATATACTGAAACATACCTTAAAAAGAAACTCCTCTTAGTGTAGAATAGCAGTTCTCAAACTGTGGGTCGTGATGCCTTTTGGGGGGTGGGGGAGAGAATGACTATATCACATGGTGGCCTGATTCATAACAGTAGCATAATTTTAGTTATAAAGTAACAGGGAAAGTAATTTTATGATTGGGGGGGGGGGTTCACCAATACATGAGGAATGGTGTGAGAGAGTCGTGCATTAGGAAGTTTGAGAACCACTGCCCTAGAAGAAGACACAAATCTGGGTAGAGTAGAAGGTCAGCAAATGAGAGGCAGTCCCCCGAAAGATGGATTAGCACAGAGACTGCAACAATGAGCGAAAGCAAAAGAAAAGTGTGAGGGTGTTAGAGGATGGAACAGTGTTTCATGATACTGTGCATAGAGTTGTTATGAGCCAACTATGAGCCAAACCCACTCGACAGCCCCTAACAACAATAAGAACAGGACTCGTGCGTGTAATAATATACTGAGCTAGACCACAGGAGAAACTGCTCTTAATTTAGAACAGCGGTTCTCAACCTGTGATTTGTGACCACTTTGGTTGGTTAACAACCCTTTCACAGGGTGACTAGATTCATAAGACTTGCAAAATTACAGTTATGGAAAAACAGTAGAAAAAAACCTTAATGCTTTGGGGACCACCACTACACATTGGGAAGTGTATGGAAAGGTCATAGAAATAGGAAAGGTGAGAAACACTGTCCTAGAGGAAGACGCAAATACAGTAGAAGGGCAGCAGAAGAGAGGAAGTCCCTACAAGACGGATTTGCACGGTGGCTGCAACAATGAGCGCAAGCAAAGAACCACTGTGAGGATGATGCAAGTCTGGGCAGGGCTGTATTATATTGTGCACAGGGTTGCTATGAGCCGAAACCCTCTCCACGGCCCGAACATCAATAACAGGAGGAATCATACATCTAACAGTATGCTCAACTAAACCTTGAGAGAAACTGCTCTTAGTTTAGAGCAGCCGTTCTCAACTTGTGAGTGGTAAATCCTTTGGGGGTGTTCAAATGACCCTCCCATAGGCGTGGGCCGATACGTAACAGTAGCAAAATTACAGTTATGAAGTAGCAACAGTATAATTTTTTTGGTTGGGGGGTCATTACTACACGAGGCACTGTATGAAAGGGTCGTGGCATTAGGATTGCTGAAAACCACAGTCCTACAGGAAGACACAAGTCTTGATACAGTTGAAGGGCCACAATATAGAGTCAGCCCCCAAATAGATGGAATAGCATAGTGGCTGCAGCAATGAGCTCAAGCTAAGGGAACACTGTGAGGATGGCATAAGATGGGGCAGCGTTACATTATATGGAGCATAGAGTTGCTATGAGTCAGAACCCACTCGACTGCACCTGACAACAAAACAACAGGACTTGTGTTTCTTATAATGTGCTGAAGTAGACCTGAAGAGAAACTTCTATTAGTTTAGTGCAGCGGTTCTCAACTTTTGGGTCACGAGCCCTGTTGGGGGATGAATGAACCTTTCATAGTGGTCGCCCAGTCATAACAGTAGAAAAATTAGAGTTACAAAGTTGCATTGAAAATAATTTTATGATTTGGCAGTCAGCACTATATGAGGAATGGTATGAAAATGTTGTGGCATTAGGAAGGTTGAGAACCACTGCCCTAAAGGAAGACATAAATCTTGGTAGAGCAGAAGGGCAACAAAAAATAGCCAGCCCCCCCCCCCCCCAATATGGCTCCAACAATGAGCACTAGCAAACAACCACTGTCAGGATGGCACAGGTCTGGGAAGCATTTCATGATATTGTGCAGAGATGCGATGAGCCAAAACCCCCTCCGCGGAACTTAACAACAATAACAACAGGGCTTGTGTGTTTAACAATATGCTGAAGTAAATCTTAAGAGCAACTCTTTTTAGTTTACAGCAGGGTTCTCAACATTGGGTCGTGAACACTTTCAGGTGGGGGGTGTTTCGAAACACCCCTTCACAGTGATGGCCTGATTCATAACAGTAGCAAAAGTACAGTTATGAAATATCAATGAATATAATTTTATAATTTTATGTTTGGGGTCCACCACTACATTGGGAACTGTACGAAAGGGCCGCAGAATTAGGATGTATGAGAAACATTGTCCTAGAGGAAGACACAAATGTTGGTACAGCAGAAGGGCTGCAAAAGTCAGGCAGCCCCTACAAGATGGAATAGATGCAGCAGTGAGCGCAAGCAAAGGACCACAGTGAGATGGCACGAGATGGGGCCGAGTTTCATTATATTGTGCATACAGTTGCTATGAGCCAACACACACTCAAAGGCACCAAACAATAATAAAAAGAACTTGGGCTTCTAAGAATATTCTGAAGTAGACCTTAAGAGAAACTCCTATTCGTTTAGACCATTGGTTCTCCAACTGTGTGTCGAGACGCCTTTGAGGAGACTAACGAACCTTTCACATGGGTGGCCTGATCCATAACAGAAGCAAAATTACAATGATGATGTAGCAATGCAAATATTTTATGGTTGGATGTCACCACTACATGAGGAATGGTGTGAAGTGGTTGTGGCATTTGGAAAGTTGAGAACCACTGCTCTAGAGGAAGACACATATCTCGGTACAGAAGGGCAGGAAAAGAGAGGCAGTGCCCAACAAGATGGATTAGCACAGTGGCTGCAAAAATGAATGTGAGCAAAGGAACCACTGTATGGAAGGCACAGGACGGGAAAGCATTTCATTACATGGTGCATAGAGTTGGCATGAGCCTAAACCCATTCGAAGGCACCAAACAACAGGATTTGTGCCTCTAACAATATGCTGAAGAAGACTTTAAAAGAAACTCTTAGTGTAGAGTAACAGTTCTCTAACTGTGGGTCACGACATCTTAGGAGGGAACAATGAGCATTTCACATGGGTGACCTGATTCATAACAATAGCAAATTTATAGTTATGGTGTAACAAGGAAAATAATTTTATGATTGGGGGGGGGTCACTAGTACATGAGAAATGGTGTGAAAGAGTCATGACATTAAGAAGGTTGAGAACCACTGCCCTAGAGGGAGACATAGATCTAGGTACAGTAGAAGGGCAGCAAAAAGAGGCAGCCCACAGCACGGTGGAATACAACAGTGGCTGCAACAATCCGCACAAGCTAAAGAACCACTGGGAGGATGGCGCAGGAGAGGACACCTTTCCATCATATTGTGCTTAGAGTTGCTAGGCGTCGAAAGCTACACAACAGAATCTAACAATAACTATAGGATTTGTGCTTCTGACAATAGGGTGAAGTAGATATTAAGAGAAACTCCTCTTAGTTTAGACCAGCGGTTTTTATCCTGTGGTTTGCGACCACTTTTGGCGATCGAATGACCCTTTCACAGGTGTGAAATGATTCATAACTGTAGGAAAATTACAGTTACGAAGTAACAATAATGTTATGATGGGGGTCACCACTACATGAGGAACTGTCTGAAAGGGTCATGGCATTAGGAAATTTGACAACCACTGCCCTAGAGGAAGACACAAGTCTTGGTACAGTTGAAAGGCCACAAAAAAGAGGCAGCTACCCAAAAGTTGGATTAGCACAGTGGCTGCAACAATGAGCACAAGCAAAAGAACCACTGTGAGAATGGCATAGGATGGGAAAGCATTTCATTATATTGTGCATAGAGTTACTATGAGCCAAAACCCACTCGATGGTACCTAACACCAATAACAACAGAACTTGTGCATCTACCAGTATGCTGAATTCTATCTTAAGAGAATCTCCTCTTAGTTTAGAGCAGGGGATCTTCACCTGTGTGTCGCGACCCCTTTGTGGGTATGGAATGAAAATTTCACAGGGGTGTCGTGACTCATAACAGTAACAAAATTACAGTTATGAAGCTGCAATGAAATCATTTTTATGGTTGGGGGTTCACCACTAAATGAGAATCGATATGAAAATATCATGGCATAAGGAAAGTTGAGAACCACTGCTCTAGAGGAAGTCCCAAATCTTGGTATGAAAGGGCAGGAAAAGGGAGGCGGTCCCCAACAAGATGCATTAGCACAGTGGCTGCAACAATGAGCGCAAGCATAGAACCACTGTGAGGATGTCACAGGACAGGGCGGCGTTTCATTATATTGTGCGTAGAGTTGCTATGAGACATACCCACTCGACGGCACCTAACAACAACAACAAATGGACTTGAGCTTCTAACAGTATGGTGAAATAGACCTTATGAGAAACTCCTCTAAATTTAGAGCAGCGGTTCTCACCATGTGGGTCGTGACCCCTTTGGGGCTTAGACGAACCCTTTACAGGGTGGCACTATCTATAACTTGTAACAAAATGAGAGTTACGAAGTAGCAAAGAATATAATTTTATGATTGGAGGTCTACCACTACAAAGGAAACTGTATGATATTTTTATTTGCATGTACATGTCTTTGTCTGGACCTCTATAAATGCACTTTGACTCCTAGCTCTTTCCTCCATCTCCCTTGACTTTCCTCCTCTCCCACTACTATGCTCCGTCCCCACCTGGGTTACAGCTATACCTCTTCTTTACGTAACCTTACCCTTGATCATTCCCTACCAGGCCTGCCACTTCCCCTCACTACCATTTTGAGTCCCATGTTGTTCCCTTGTCCCTGTGTTTGTTAACACCACTTCCTTACCCCCCCGCACCTCCCCCTATCCCAAGTGCCCCCGGAACTGTCGGTCCTGTTGTTTTTCTTCCAGATAGTTCATCCAGCCTGTCTTATTTAGAGAGACCTGTGGAGCCACTAACATGCACGAAAACAAGACAGAGGAAAACAGAGCAACAGTATACAACCAGACAACAAAACAACAAAAACAAACCACTGACAAAGAACAAAACAAAACACATCAAGACAGAAGAGCTTGTAGTTAGTTCAAGGATCATTTGTTGGACCTTAGGAGTGTTTTCCAATCCAGTCTGTTGAGGCACCACAACCTGGCCCCAAAGTCCACTTTCAGCATTCCCTGGGGACCCTGCCACTCCATTCCCTTGCTGTTCCACTGTACTCCACCACACTTTGCCTCGGTGTGGTGGAATCAGGTTAGGTGCAATTCGCACACTGTGTCTCCAGTGCTGTCCCCTGTATCACCCTTGGTCACTGAGGGGCATCATGTCTCATAGTGGGGCCAGCCATGTTGTTCTTTTTGTGGACTGGCTGCTCTGAGACTGGAACTCTTTAGGGGAGTAGAAAGCCTCATCTTTCTTTTGGAGTGGCTGGGGATTTCAAATTTGCCATTTCAGACATTGCATTCAGCAGCCCAACACATAAACCCTATACCCCTCCATAGCTACAGAAAACAATAAAGAAACAAAATCCAACAACACTCATTGCCATTGGGTGCATAACAATCCAATCGAGAGAAAATACTCCGGCTTCCTGGGTTTCCAAGGCTATAACTCTTTGTAAAAATAAAAGTGTGTTAAGTTTTCAGTGAAAGTTTACATAACCGATTAGATTTTCATTTAACAAATTCTCTACTTGTTTAGTGATATTAGTTACTTTTTTCAATAAAAAGGAAAGCAGAAAATTAAAAAAAGAACAAATGAAAAACGTGTTAAGAGTAAAGACAAATGATAAGATGTTAATTTTTAACCTAATCATATCTGCAACAATACACTTTCTGATGTACTGGCAGTGAGCAGGGTTTAATCCCATCCTTGGTGAATGGTCCCAGGGGATTTAATGGAGGCTTATTCTCTGTGGAATCTCTGCCAATGCATTTTGAGTTTTTATACTCATCTAAGGCTATAACTCTTTATGGGAGAGGAAAGCCTCATCTTTCTCCAAAGGAGCGACTGGTGAATTCCAACTGCTGACCTTGCAGTTAATAGCCCAACACATAACCCATTATGCCACCAGAAGAGAGATTTGTCTCTGGGTGCCTTCCAATGCAAGCACTACAATTATGCAAGGAGGATATTTTTTTTCTATACTGGAGCCAGGTCAAGTCAGAACCAGTGTGTCCATGGTTTGCAGCGAAGTCAGAGGAAGAAGAGGGTAGACTGTCTATAACTTCTCATAGCCCAGGGAAATGCTAGGCCTGGAAGGGGGCATGCTGGCTCAACCATATTCAGAAAATCTGCACACTAACCTCCCCGGCTCAAATAATGACCAGCACCATGTCTCTGAATATCACCTAAAAGCAAAATAGTGAAAGCACCATTTCCATTTCATTATAATTTTACTAAAAGTCAAGTTCAATTCAGTGATGTGAAGAAGCTGGGAAAATTATCTTTTCATTTCTTTCTTTTTCTTTCCCTCCCTTTCCCCTTCTCCACAGAACTGAGAGGCAGAAGAAATAAAGGCATCATGGCACCAGCTGGAGGACACCGTGGGGTTAGGGTCACCATTTAACTTACGCTTCTCCAGTTTGGAGGGGCAACTGGATGTCCTCATTTGTGAATTTGCTTATTAATCTTTTTGAGTTAACAAGGTCATGGTAAAAAAGGATTGTTGGTGTTTTTGTTAGGAACCTTCTAGTCCAGTCCAACTCATAGTGACTCAATGCATCAGTGCAGAGCTCTCTAGACCAATGGTTCTCAACCTGTGGGACCCTTGCACAGGGTGACTGTAAAAAAATTACAGTTATGAAGCAGCAATGAGAATATTTTTATGGTTGTGGAGGTCACCACAACATGAGGAACTGTATGAAAGGGTTGTGGCATTAGGAAGTTTGAGAACCACTGCTCTAGGCTTCTCTATGCTGTAATATTTACAAGAATGAGTTGCCTGGTTTTTCTTCCAAGAACAGAGCCACTGGTGGGTTCAAACCTTCAACCTTTTGGATAGCAGCTGAGCACTTAACCATTGTGCCTCCAGGGCTCTTTGATAAACTCTATTAGAGGGTCTTAACCATTGCAACCCCATGGATCCTTTTGGCATTTAGGAAAGGCTATGGAACACCTGCCCACTCCCCAGAATAATATTTCCAAATACCTCCAATGAAATACAGAATCACAAAGGCACAAATTGTATTGAAATGCAGTGATAAAAATAAAAGACATTGGATTTGTGGCAAATATACATGTTAATAAATACATTAAATATGATCTGATGGTAGGTCTAATAAACCAAACCCACACCATTGAGTTGATCCTGACTCACTGTGACCCTATATAAAATTCCTCAGGCTAAATCTTGACAGGAGCAGATCGTCTCACCTTCCTCTCAGAGAACAACTGGTGCCTTTGAACTGCCAACCTTGAGGTTACCTGCCCAATGGCTCACCCACAGCGTCACCCTGAGTTCTAGATAGTGATGAGCATGAACTGTACTCAATGATGGCTGCAACGACTAGCATGGGGTGTGAAAGCATGTAGAATTTCTCTCAGTGGTAATCGCATGGCTATTCAGAACACAGCTGTGGACATGCTAAACTGCCCTGCGAGCTTAGGGAAACTAACTCAACCAGGATTGACCTCATCCAATTTGACATTGCTCCCCAGCCTGCTGGGGCTCAGTGGCTCAGTGTTAGGGTCCCTTGTCTAGATACCAGGGCTGGCATGGAGAAAGTCATTCCTCTGCAGCCTTCTAGTGTGTGGGGGAAGATATTAGTGTTAAGCATTGGCAGGAAATTGCTGGATTTTCCTGGCAGCCACATTCTTAATAACCATTTACTGGATATTTATTATATTCTGAGGGTAAATTGGTGGTTCAGTTGTAGAATTCTCCTTTTCCATGTGGGAGATCAGGGTTTGAGTCCAAGACAATGAAACTCATGTGCATCCAACACTCATTTGTCAGGGGGATGCTTGGTTATTGCTGAGGTACTGAACTGATTCTGTGTTGCTATGATACTGAAATGGGGAAGCTTGGTTGGGTGCGGCTATGAGACTGAACCTGTTTCTGTGATGTGTCCAGACTAAGATGAGCGATGAAGAAGAGCCTGGCATTCTACTTCTGAAAACCAGTTAACGAAAACCCCTGTGAATCACAATGTGATGCACAACCGAAGAGATGGTGCAGGACCAGGGAGAATATTGCTCATGGAGTCACTGGGAGCTGGTTGTCACAGTGAGTTGGACTGGAGGCTGACTCAACAGCAGCTAACAATCATTGTGTTCCAGGGACTTGATTTGCTTTAAAAATCTAGCTCAGCCTTCTGGTACAGGGAAGTGATTAATCATGCCTACTTTATAGCACACCATGAACCCTGATCAATGTCAGGCCCTGCTTGTGTTTTGTCCCTCCTTTTCCACATTCACATCACTTCCATTCCCCTCTTCAGACTAATACCCCCTGCTGGGTGCTTGGTGTGTGTGTGTCCTTATAGGCATACAGCCATGTGCACTAGACCATGCTGCCATGTGCACTAGACCATGCTGCTTGGTGAATGGGCTTTCAGCTTCCATGAATGGTACTGCAATATAAATCTCATTCAGTTTCTGACCTTTTCAACTCCTTGCAATGTCATTAAGAGTTATTGCCATGCTGCATATCAATTGCATGTGCTGCTGCGTGCCACTTGGTCATGAGCAATCATCATCTTTCTTTTGTGTCCTTCTTCAGTTGTCTGTTGATTGGCATCCAATTCGGCTCCAACTCTTCTCTACTGCAGGTGTCAGTGTGGTGACCATTCTTGTAAAAATGCCCCAAGGGCCCTGTGAATTGGATAAAAAGCTTGGCCTATATACCCAGGAATTATGCGTTGGGCTGCTAACCCCAAGGTGAGCAGTTCCAACCCACCAGCTATTCCATGAAGCAAAGAGAGGCTGTCTGCTGTCGTAAGAATTTAGTTTTGTAAACCTAAAGCAGCAATTCTACTGTGCCTTGTAGGATTGCTAATGAGGAAGAATCAACTGGGGTTTTGTTTGTTTTTCTACATCCAGGAGAGAGCTTTGATGGGGGAGATATTAAGTGCTTGGCTGCTAACCCAAAGGTGAGTAGTTTGAAGCCGTCTTCCACACACTGTGGGATAAAGGCACGGCTGTCTTCTTCCCAATAGAAGCCTTGAAAACATCATGGGACCATTCAGCTTTTTTTGATATGGTCACGAGGAATGAAAGTCAACTCAGTGACTGAGCTTCTTTGGTTGTACACCAAGGAGGGGCTCACTAGGTCCTAGGGTCCATTCAATGGACTTTCACTAAGCTCTGCCAGAATGCTGTGCAGCAAACCTGCATCATTAGCAGTGTTTCTCTGCTTTCCCCGGATCTCAAATGACACTTGGTATGTTTGTCTTTCTAACTGTTGCCCATTTAATGGTTTTAAAAGGCCAAGCACAATAAACTCATCTATCCCAGGCACTTTATGGTTCTGTAGCAGATTCTTAGGGTTGCCATGCCACATTCCTTTGACCCATCTCTGACACCATTCTCACTGCATTCCAGTCAATACCGACTCGTAGCGATCCTGTGGTTGGGCGCCCAGCCCTAAGGCCTAGGGAGTTCCAGGCCTGGGGCACTCCAGCCCATAGGCTTAGGGAGCGCCAGGCCTGGGGCGCCCCAGCCCTTAGGCTTAGGGAGCCCCAGCCTGGGACGCCCAAGCCCTTAGGCAAAGGGAGCCCCAGGCCTGGGGGCACCCAGCCCTTCGGCTTAGGGAGCCCCAGGCCTGGGGCGACCCAGCCATTAGGCTTTGGGAGCCCAAGGCCTGGGGCGCCCCAGCCCTTAGGGTTTGGGATCCCCAGGCCTGGGGAGCCCAGCTCTTCGGCTTAGGGAGCCCCAGGTCTGGGGCGTCCCAGCCCTTAGGATTAGGGAGCCCCAGGCCTGGGGGCACCCAGCCATTCGGCTTAGGGCGCCCCAGGTCTAGGGCGCCCCAGCCCTTAGGCTTTGGGAGTCCCAGGCCTGGGGCGCCCCAGTTCTTAGGCTTTGGGAGCCCCAGGCCTGGTACGCCCCAGCCCTTAGCCTTAGGGAGCCCCTGGCCTGGGGCGCACCAGGCTTTAGGGTTTGGGAGCCCCAGGCCTGAGGCGCCCCAGCCCTTAGGCTTTGGGAGCCCCAGGCCTGGGGCTCCCCCGCCCTTAGGCTTTGGGAGACCCAGGCCTGGGGCGCCCCTGCCCTTAGGCTTTGGGAGCCCCAGGCCTGGGGTGCCCCAGCCCTTAGGCTTTGGGAGCCCCAGACCTGGGGCACCCCAGCTCTTAGGCTTTGGGAGCCCCAGGCCTGGTACGCCCCAGCCCTTAGGTTTAGGGAGCTCCAGGCCTGGGGCGCCCCTGCCCTCAGGCTTTGGGAGGCCCAGGCCTGGGGCGCCCCAGCCCTTAGCCTTTGGGAGTCCCAGGCCTGGGGCGCCCCAGCTCTTAGGCTTTGGGAGCCCCAGGCCTGGTACGCCCCAGCCCTTAGGCTTAGGGAGCCCCAGGCCTGGGGCGCCCCAGCCCTTAGGCTTTGGGAGCCCCAGGTCTGGAGCACCCCCGCCCTTAGCTTTGGGAGCCCCAGGCCTGGGGCGCTCCCGCCCTTAGGCTTTGGGAGCCCCAGGCCTGGGGTGCCCCAGCCCTTAGGCTTTGGGAGCCCCAGGCCTGGGGCGCCCCCGTCCTCAGGCTTTGGGAGCCCCAGGCCTGGGGTGCCCCAGCCCTTAGGCTTTGGGAGTCCCAGGCCTGGGGCGCCCCAGCCCTTAGGCTTTGAGAGCCCCAGGCCTGGTAGGCCCCAACTATTAGGCTTAGGGAGTCCCTGGCCTGGGGCGCCCCAGGCCTTAGGCTTTGGGAGCCCCAGGCATGGGGCGCCCCAGCCCTTAGGTTTTGGGAGCCCCAGGCCTGGGGCGCCCCAGCCCTTAGGTGTTGTGAGCCCCAGGCCTGGGGTGCCCCCGCCCTTAGGATTTGGGAGCCCCAGGCCTGGTATGCCCCAGCCCTTAGGCTTAGGGAGCCCCAGGCCTGGGGCGCCCCAGCCCTTAGGATTTGGGAGCCCCAGGCGTTGTATGGCCCAGCCCTTGGCCTTAGGGAACCCCTGGCCAGGAGCGCCCCAGCCCTTAGGCTTTGGGAGGCCCCGGCCAGGGGCGCCCCAGCCCTTAGGCTTTGTCAGCCCCAGGCCTGGGGCCCCCTGCCCTTAAGTTTTGGGAGCCCCAGGCCTGGGGCGCCCCAGCCCTTAGGCTTTGGGAGCCCCAGGCCCGGGGCGCCCCAGCCCTTAGGCTTTGGGAGCCCCAGGCCTGGGGCGTCGCAGCCCTTAGGCTTTGGGAACCCGAGGCGTGGAGCGCCCCAGCCCTTAGGCTTTGGAAGCCCGAGGCCTGGGGCGCCCCAGCTCTTAGGCTTTGGGAGTCCCTGGCCTGGGGCGCCCCAGCACTTAGGCTTTGGGAGCCCCAGGCCTGGTACGCCCCAGCCCTTAGGCTTAGGGAGCCCCTGGCCTGGGGCGTCCCAGGATTTAGGCTTTGGGAGCCCCAGGCCTGGAGCGCCCCAGGCCGTAGGCTTAGGGAGCCCCTGGCCTGGGGCGTCCCAGGATTTAGGCTTTGGGAGCCCCAGGCCTGGAGCGTCCCAGGCCTTAGGCTTTGGGAGCTCCAGGCCTGGGGTGCCCCAGCCCTTAGGCTTTGGGATCCCCAGGCCTGGTACGGCCCAGCCCTTAGGCTTAGGGAGCCCCTGGCCTGGGGCGCCCCAGCCCTTAGGCTTTGGGAGCCCCAGACCTGGGGGGCAACTGCCCTTAGGCTTTGTGAGCCCCAGGCCTGGGGCGCCCCAGCTCTTAGGCTTTGGGAGCCCCAGGCCTGGGGCACCCCAGCCGTTAGGCTTTGGGAGTCTCAGTCCTGGGGCGCCCCAGTCCTTAGGCTTTGGGAGCCCCAGGCCTGGAGCGCCCCAGGCCTTAGGCTTTGTGAGCCCCAGGCCTGGGGCGCCCCAGCCCTTAGGCTTTGGGAGCCCCAGGCCTGGTAGGGCCCAGCCCTTAGGCTTCGGGATCCCCTGGCCTGGGGCGCCCCAGCCCTTAGGCTTTGGGAGGCCCAGGCCAGGGGCACCCCAGCCCTTAGGATTTGGGAGCCCCAGGCCTGGGGCGCCCCCGCCTTAGGTTTTGGGAGCCCCAGGCCTGGGGAGCACCAGCCCTTATGCTTTGGAAGCCCCAGGCCTGGGGTGCCCCAGCCCTTAGGATTTGGGAGCCCCAGGCTGGGACGCCCCAGCCCATAGGTTTTGGGAGCCCCAGGCCTGGGGTGCCCCAGCTCGTAGGCTCTTGGAGCCACAGGCCTGGGGCGCACCAGACCATAGGCTTAGGGAGCCCCAGACGTGGGGGGACCCAGCTCTTCGGCTTTGGGTGCCCCAGGCCTGGGGCATCCCTGCCCTTAGGCTTAGGGAGTACCAGGCCTGGGGCACCCCAGCCCTTAGGTTCGGGAGTCCCATTCCTGGGCGCCCCAGCCCTTAGGCTTTGGAAGCCACAGGCCTGGTACGCCCCAGCCCTTTGGCTTAGGGAGCCCCTGACCTGGGGCGCCCTAGCACTTAGGCTTTGGGAGCCTCAGGCCTGGGGCGCCCCTGCCCTTGGCTTAGGGAGCCCCAGGCCTGGGGTGCCCCAGCCGTTAGGCTTAGGGAGCCCCAGGCCTGGGTCGCCCCAGCCGTTAGGCTAAGGGAGCCTCTGGCCTGGGGAGCCACAGCCCTTTCTCTTAGGGAGCCCCAGGCCTGGGGCGCCCCAACCCTTAGGTTTGGGGAGCCCAAGGCTGGGGCGCCCCAGGGCTGGGGCGCCCCAGCCCTTAGGCTTTGGGAGCTCCAGGCCTGTGGCGCCCCAGCCCTTAGGCTTTGGGAGCCCCAGGCCTTGGGGCACCCATCACTTCGGCTTAGGGAGCCCCAGGCCTGGGCGTCCCAGCCCTTCGGCTTAGGGAGCCCCAGGCCTGGGGCGCCCCCGCCCTTAGGTTTAGGGAGCCCCTGGCTTGGGGCCTCCCAGACCTTAGGCTTTGGGAGCCCCAGGCCGGGGCGCCCCAGCCCTTAGGCTTTGGGAGACCCAGGCCTGAGGCGCCCCAGCGCTTATGCTTTGGGAGCCCCAGGCCTGGGGTCGCCCCATCCAATAGGCTTAGGGAGCCCTAGGCCTGGGGACACCCAGCCCTTCGGCTTAGGGAGCCCCAGGCCTAGGCGTCCCAGCCCTTCGGCTTAGGGAGCCCCAGGCCTGGTACGTCCCAGCCCTTAGGCTTTGGGAGTCCCATTCCTGGGCTCCCTAGCCCTTAGGCTTTGGAAGCCACAGGCCTGGTACGCCCCAGCCCTTTGGCTTAGGGAGCCCCTGACCTGGGGCGCCCCAGCACTTAGGCTTTGGGAGCCCCAGGTTTGGGGCGCCCCTGCCCTTGGCTTAGGGAGCCCCAGGCCTGGGGTGCCCCAGCCGTTAGGCTTAGGGAGCCCCAGGCCTGGGTCGCCCCAGCCGTTAGGCTAAGGGAGCCTCTGGCCTGGGGAGCCACACCCCTTTTTCTTAGGGAGCCCCAGGCCTGGGGCGCCCCAACCCTTAGGTTTTGGGAGCCCCAGACTGGGGCGCCCCAGCCCTTAGGCTTTGGGAGCTCCAGGCCTGTGGCGCCCCAGCCCTTAGGCTTTGGGAGCCCCAGGCCTGGGGGCACCAAGCACTTCGGCTTAGGGAGCCCCAGGCCTGGGCGTCCCAGTCCTTCGGCTTAGGGAGCCCCAGTCCTTGGGCGCCCCCGCCCTTAGGTTTAGGGAGCCCCTGGCCTGGGGCGCCCCAGACCTTAGGCTTTTGGAGCCCCAGGCCGGGGCGCCCCAGCCCTTAGGCTTTGGGAGACCCAGGTCTGGGGCGCCCCAGCGCTTATGCTTTGGGAGCCCCAGGCCTGGGGTCGCCCCATCCCTTAGGCTTAGGGAGCCCTAGGCCTGGGGACACCCAGCCCTTCCGCTTAGGGAGCCCCAGGCCTAGGGCGCCGCAGCCCTTAGGCTTAGGGAGCCCCAGGCCTGGTACGGCCCAGCCCTTAGGCTTTTGGAGCCCCAGGCTGGGACGCCCCACCCCATAGGATTTGGGAGCCCCAGGCCTGGGGCACCCAGCCATTAGGCTTTGGGAGCCCCATGCTTGGGGCGCACCAACTCTTAGGCTTTTGGATCCACAGGCCTGGGGCGCCCCAGCCCTTAGGCTTTGGGAGCCCCAGGCCTGGTACGCCCCAGCCCTTAGGCTTAGGGAGCCCCTGGCCTGGGGCGTCCCAGGATTTAGGCTTTGGGAGCCCCAGGCCTGGAGCGCCCCAGGCCTTAGGCTTAGGGAGCCCCTGGCCTGGGGTGTCCCAGGATTTAGGCTTTGGGAGCCCCAGGCCTGGAGCGCCCCAGGCCTTAGGCTTTGGGAGCCCCAGGCCTGGGGTGCCCCAGCCCTTAGGCTTTGGGATCCCCAGGCCTGGTACGGCCCAGCCCTTAGGCTTAGGGAGCCCCTGGCCTGGGGCGCCCCAGCCCTTAGGCTTTGGGAGCCCCAGACCTGGGGGGCAACTGCCCTTAGGCTTTGTGAGCCCCAGGCCTGGGGCGCCCCAGCTCTTAGGCTTTGGGAGGCCCAGGCCTGGGGCACCCCAGCCGTTAGGCTTTGGGAGTCTCAGTCCTGGGGCGCCCCAGTCCTTAGGCTTTGGGAGCCCCAGGCCTGGAGCGCCCCAGGCCTTAGGCTTTGTGAGCCCCAGGCCTGGGGCGCCCCAGCCCTTAGGCTTTGGGAGCCCCAGGCCTGGTAGGGCCCAGCCCTTAGGCTTCGGGATCCCCTGGCCTGGGGCGCCCCAGCCCTTAGGCTTTGGGAGGCCCAGGCCAGGGGCACCCCAGCCCTTAGGATTTGGGAGCCCCAGGCCTGGGGCGCCCCCGCCTTAGGTTTTGGGAGCCCCAGGCCTGGGGAGCACCAGCCCTTATGCTTTGGAAGCCCCAGGCCTGGGGTGCCCCAGCCCTTAGGATTTGGGAGCCCCAGGCTGGGACGCCCCAGCCCATAGGTTTTGGGAGCCCCAGGCCTGGGGTGCCCCAGCTCGTAGGCTCTTGGAGCCACAGGCCTGGGGCGCACCAGACCTTAGGCTTAGGGAGCCCCAGACGTGGGGGGACCCAGCGCTTCGGCTTAGGGTGCCCCAGGCCTGGGGCATCCCTGCCCTTAGGCTTAGGGAGTACCAGGCCTGGGGCACCCCAGCCCTTAGGTTCGGGAGTCCCATTCCTGGGCGCCCCAGCCCTTAGGCTTTGGAAGCCACAGGCCTGGTACGCCCCAGCCCTTTGGCTTAGGGAGCCCCTGACCTGGGGCGCCCCAGCACTTAGGCTTTGGGAGCCTCAGGCCTGGGGTGCCCCTGCCCTTGGCTTAGGGAGCCCCAGGCCTGGGGTGCCCCAGCCGTTAGGCTTAGGGAGCCCCAGGCCTGGGTCGCCCCAGCCGTTAGGCTAAGGGAGCCTCTGGCCTGGGGAGCCACAGCCCTTTCTCTTAGGGAGCCCCAGGCCTGGGGCGCCCCAACCCTTAGGTTTGGGGAGCCCAAGGCTGGGGCGCCCCAGGGCTGGGGCGCCCCAGCCCTTAGGCTTTGGGAGCTCCAGGCCTGTGGCGCCCCAGCCCTTAGGCTTTGGGAGCCCCAGGCCTTGGGGCACCCATCACTTCGGCTTAGGGAGCCCCAGGCCTGGGCGTCCCAGCCCTTCGGCTTAGGGAGCCCCAGGCCTGGGGCGCCCCCGCCCTTAGGTTTAGGGAGCCCCTGGCTTGGGGCCTCCCAGACCTTAGGCTTTGGGAGCCCCAGGCCGGGGCGCCCCAGCCCTTAGGCTTTGGGAGACCCAGGCCTGAGGCACCCCAGCGCTTATGCTTTGGGAGCCCCAGGCCTGGGGTCGCCCCATCCAATAGGCTTAGGGAGCCCTAGGCCTGGGGACACCCAGCCCTTCGGCTTAGGGAGCCCCAGGCCTAGGCGTCCCAGCCCTTCGGCTTAGGGAGCCCCAGGCCTGGTACGTCCCAGCCCTTAGGCTTTGGGAGTCCCATTCCTGGGCTCCCTAGCCCTTAGGCTTTGGAAGCCACAGGCCTGGTACGCCCCAGCCCTTTGGCTTAGGGAGCCCCTGACCTGGGGCGCCCCAGCACTTAGGCTTTGGGAGCCCCAGGTCTGGGGCGCCCCTGCCCTTGGCTTAGGGAGCCCCAGGCCTGGGGTGCCCCAGCCGTTAGGCTTAGGGAGCCCCAGGCCTGGGTCGCCCCAGCCGTTAGGCTAAGGGAGCCTCTGGCCTGGGGAGCCACACCCCTTTTTCTTAGGGAGCCCCAGGCCTGGGGCGCCCCAACCCTTAGGTTTTGGGAGCCCCAGACTGGGGCGCCCCAGCCCTTAGGCTTTGGGAGCTCCAGGCCTGTGGCGCCCCAGCCCTTAGGCTTTGGGAGCCCCAGGCCTGGGGGCACCAAGCACTTCGGCTTAGGGAGCCCCAGGCCTGGGCGTCCCAGTCCTTCGGCTTAGGGAGCCCCAGTCCTGGGGCGCCCCCGCCCTTAGGTTTAGGGAGCCCCTGGCCTGGGGCGCCCCAGACCTTAGGCTTTTGGAGCCCCAGGCCGGGGCGCCCCAGCCCTTAGGCTTTGGGAGACCCAGGTCTGGGGCGCCCCAGCGCTTATGCTTTGGGAGCCCCAGGCCTGGGGTCGCCCCATCCCTTAGGCTTAGGGAGCCCTAGGCCTGGGGACACCCAGCCCTTCCGCTTAGGGAGCCCCAGGCCTAGGGCGCCGCAGCCCTTAGGCTTAGGGAGCCCCAGGCCTGGTACGGCCCAGCCCTTAGGCTTTTGGAGCCCCAGGCTGGATCGCCCCACCCCATAGGATTTGGGAGCCCCAGGCCTGGGGCACCCAGCCATTAGGCTTTGGGAGCCCCATGCTTGGGGCGCACCAACTCTTAGGCTTTTGGATCCACAGACCTGGGGCGCCCCAGCCCTTAGGCTTATGGAGCCCCAGGCCTGGGAGGACCGAGCTCTTCGGCTTAGGGAGCCCCAGGCCTGGGGCGTCCCTGCCCTTAGACTTAGAGAGCCCCAGGCTCGGGGCGCCACAGCCCTTAGGCTTTGCGAGTCCCAGACTTAGGCGCCCCAGACCTCATGCTTTGGGAGTCCCAGGCCTGGTACGCCCCAGCCCTTAGGCTTAGGGAGCACCTGGCCTGGGGCGCCACAACCCTTAGGCTTCGGAGCCCCAGGCCTGGGGCGTCCAAGCCCTTAGGTTTTGGGAGCCCTAGGCCTGGGGCGCCTCTTCCCTTAGGCTTAGGGAGCCTCTGGCCTGGGGCGCCACAGCCCTTTGTCTTAGGAAGCCCAAGGCCTGGGGCACCCCAACCCTTAGGCTTTGGGAGCCCCAGGCCTGGGGCGCCCCAACCCTTAGGCTTTGGGCGCCAGGCCTGGGTTGCCCCAGCCCTTAGGCTTTGGGAGCTCCAGGCCTTTGGCACCCCAGCCCTTATGCTTTGGGAGCCCCAGGCCTAGGTGCACCCAGCCCTTCGGCTTAGGGAGCCCCAGACCTGGGCGTCACAGCCCTTCGGCTTCGGGAGCCCCAGTCCTGGGGCACCCCCGCCCTTAGGTTTAGGGAGCCCCTGGCCTGGGGTGCCCCAGCCCTTAGGCTTTGGGAGCCCCTGCCCGGGGCGCCTCAGCCCTTCGGCTTAGGGAGCCCCAGGCCTGCGGCGTCCCAGCCCTTAGGCTTAGGGAGCCCCAGGCCTGGGGCGCCCCAGCCCTTAGGCTTAGGGAGCCTATGGCCTGGGATGCCCCAGCCCTTAGGCTTTGGGAGCCCCAGGCCAGGTACGCCCCAGCCCTTAGGATTAGGGACCCCCTGGCCTGGGGCGCCCAAGCCCTTAGGCTTTGGGAGCCCGAGGCCAGGTACGCCACAGCCCTTAGGATTATGGACCCCCTGGCCTGGGGCGCCCCCGCCCTTAGGATTTGGGAGCCCCGGCCTGGGGCGCCCCAGCCCTTAGGCTTACGGAGCCCCAGGCCTGGGGCACCACAGCCCTCAGGCTTTGGGCGCCCCAGACCTAGGGCGCACCAGCCTTTCGGCTTAGGGAGCCCCTGGCCTGGGGCGCCCCAGCCCTTAGGCTTTGGGAGCTCAAGCCTGGTGCGACCCAGCCCTTAGGTTTTGGGAGCCAAAGCCTGGGGTGCCCCAGCCCTTGGGCGTTGGGAGCCCCAGGCCTAGGGCGCCCCAGCCCTTAGGCTTTGGAAGTCCCATGCATGGGGCGCCCCAACCCTTAGGATTTGGGAGCCCCAGGCTGGGACTCCCCAACCCATAGGTTTTGGGAGCCCCAGGCCTGGGGCGCCCAGCCATTAGGGTTTGAGAGCCCAAGGCTTGGGGCGCCCCAGCACTTAGGCTTTGGGAGCCACAGGCCTGGGGGCGCCCAGCCCTTCGGGTTAGGGAGCCCCAGGCCTGGGGCGCCCCAGCTCTTAGGCTTAGGGAGCCTATAGCATGGGACGCCCCATCCCTTCGGCTTAGGGTGCAACAGACCTAGAGCGACCCAGCCCTCAGGCTTTGGGAGCCCCAGGCCTGGGGCACGCCAGCCCTTAGGCTTTGGGAGTCCCAGGCCTGGGGCGCTAAGCCCTTAGGCTTTGGGAGCCCCAGGCCAGGTATGTCCCAGCCCTTAGGATTAGGGAACCCCTGGCCTGGGGCGCCCAAGCCCTTTGTCTTTGGGAGCCACAGGCCTGGTACGCCCCATCCCTTAGGCTTAGGGAGCCCCCGACCTGGGGCGCCCTAGCACTTAGGCTTTGGGAGCCCCAGGGTTGAGGCGCCCCAGCCCTTAGGTTTTGTGAGCCCTAGGCCTGGGGCGCCCCTGCCCTTGGCTTTGGGAGCCCCAGGCCTGGGGTGCCCCAGCCCTTAGGCTTAGTGAGCCCCAGGCCTGGGTCGCCCCAGGCGTTAGACTTAGGGAGTCTCTGGCCTGGGGCGCCACAGCCCTTAGGCTTAGGGAGCCCCATGCCTGGGCGTCCCAGCCCTTCGGGTAGGGAGCCCCAGGCCTGGGGCGCCCCCGCCCTTAGGTTTAGGGAGCCACTGGCCTGGGGCGCCCCAGCCCTTAGGCTTTGGGAGCCCCAGGCCGGGGTGCCCCAGCCCTTAGGCTTTGGGAGCCCCAGGCCTGGGGCGCCCAGCTCTTAGGTTTAGGGAGCCACTGGCCTGGGGCGCCCCAGACCTTAGGCTTAGGGAGCCCCATGCCTGGGCGTCCCAGCCCTTCGGGTAGGAAGCCCCAGGCCTGGGGCGCCCCCGCCCTTAGGTTTAGGGAGCCACTGGCCTGGGGTGCCCCAGCCCTTAGGCTTTGGGAGCCCCAGGCCTGGGGTGCCCCAATCCTTAGGCTTAAGGAGCCCTAGGCCTGAGGACACACAGCCCTTCAGCTTAGGGAGCCCCAGGCCTAGGGCGTCGCAGCCCTTAGGCTTAGGGAGCCCCAGGCCTGGTACGGCCCAGCCCTTAGTCTTAGGGAGCCCCAGGCCTTGGGCGCCACAGCCCTTAGGCTTTTGGAGCCCCAGGCTGGGACGCCCCAGCACATAGGTTTTGGGAGCCCCAGGCCTGGGGCGCCCAGCCCTTAGGCTTTGGGAGCCCCAGGCCTGGTAGGGCCCAGCCCTTAGGCTTAGGGAGCCCCTGGCCTGGGGAGCCCCAGCCCTTAGGCTTTGGGAGGCCCAGGCCAGGGGCACCCCAATCCTTAGGATTTTGGAGCCCCAGGCCTGGGGCGCCCCCGCCCTTAGGTTTTGGGAGCCACAGGCCTAGGGCACCCCAGCCCTTAGGCTTATGGAGCCCCAGGCCCTGGGTGGACCCATCTCTTCGGCTTAGGGAGCCCCAGGCCTGGTAGGGCCCAGCCCTTAGGCTTAGGGAGCCCCAGGCCTGGGGCGCCCCCGCCCTTAAGTTTAGGGAGCCACTGGCCTGGGGCGCCCCAGCCCTTAGGCTTTGGGAGCCCCAGGCCGGGGTGCCCCAGCCCTTAGGCTTTGGGAGCCCCAGGCCTGGGGTGCCCCAGCGCTTATGCTTTGGGAGTCCCAGGCCTGGGGTGCCCCATTCCTTAGGCTTAGGGAGCCCTAGGCCTGAGGACACCCAGCCCTTTGGCTTAGGGAGCCCCAGGCCTAGGGCGCCGCAGCCCTTAGGCTTAGGGAGCCCCAGGCCTGGTACGGCCCAGCCCTTAGTCTTAGGGAGCCCCAGGCCTTGGGCGCCGCAGCCCTTAGGCTTTTGGAGCCCCAGGCTGGGACGCCCCAGCACATAGGTTTTGGGAGCCCCAGGCCTGGGGCGCCCAGCCCTTAGGCTTTGGGAGCCCCAGGCCTGGGGCGCCCCAGCCCTTAGGCTTTGGGAGCCCCAGGCCCTGGGTGGACCCATCTCTTCGGCTTAGGGAGCCCCAGGCCTGGGGCGTCCCTGCCCTTAGGCTTAGGGAGCCCCAGGCTCGGGGCGCCCCAGCCCTTAGGCTTTGGGAGCCCCAGGCCTGGTAGGGCCCAGCCCTTAGGCTTAGGGAGCCCCTGGCCTGGGGCGCCCCAGCCCTTAGGCTTTGGGAGGCCCAGGCCAGGGGCACCCCAACCCTTAGGATTTGGGAGCCCCAGGCCTGGGGCGCCCCCGCCCTTAGGTTTTGGGAGCCACAGGCCTGGGGCGCCCAAGCCCTTAGGCTTATGGAGCCCCAAGCCCTGGGTGGACCCATCTCTTCGGCTTAGGGAGCCCCAGGCCTGGGGCGTCCCTGCCCTTAGGCTTAGGGAGCCCCAGGCTCGGGGCGCCCCAGCCCTTAGGCTTTGGGAGTTCCAGACCTAGGCGCCACAGCCCTTAGGCTTTGGGAGTCCCAGGCCTGGTACGCCCCAGCCCTTAGTCTTAGGGAGCACCTGGCCTGGGGCGCCCCAGCCCTTAGGCTTTGGGAGCCCTAGGCCTGGGGCGCCTCTGCCCTTAGGCTTTGGGGGCCCCAGGCCTGGGGCACCCCAACACTTAGGATTTGGGAGCCCCAGGCCTGGGGCACCCCAGCCCTTAGACTTTGGGAGCCCCAGGACAGGGGCGCCAGCCCTTAGGTTTTGGGAGCTCCAGGCCTGGGGCGCCCCTGCCCTTAGGCTTTGGGCGCCCCCGGCCTGGGGCGCCCCAGCCCGTAGGCTTTGGGAGCCCCAGGCCTGGGGCGCCCCAGCCCTTAGGCTTTGGGAGCCCCAGGCCTGGGGCGCCCAGCCCTTAGGCTTTGGGAGCCCCAGGCCTGGGGCGCCCAGCCCTTAGGCTTTGGGAGCCCCACGCTTGGGGTGCCCCAGCCCTTAGGTTTTGTGAGCCCTAGGCCTGGGGCGTCCCTGCCCTTAGGCTTTGGGAGCCCCAGGCCTGGGGCGCCCCAGCCCTTAGGCTTACGGAGCCCCAGGCCTGGGGCACCACAGCCCTTAGGCTCTGGGCGCCCCAGACCTAGGGCGCACCAGCCCTTCGGCTTAGGGAGCCCCTGGCCTGGGGCGCCCCAACCCTTAGGCTTTGGTAGCCCAAGCCTGGTGCGACCCAGACCTTAGGTTTTGGGAGCCCCAGGCTTGGGGCGCCCCAGCCTTAGGCTTTGGGAGCCCCAGGACTGGGGCGCTCCAGCCCTTAGGCTTTGGAAGCGCCAGGCCTGGGGCGCCCCAACCCTTAGGATTTGGGAGCCCAAGGCTGGGACGCCCCAGCCCATAGGTTTTGGGAGCCACAGGCCTGGGGTGCCCAGCCCTTAGGGTTTGAGAGCCCCAGGCTTGGGGCGCCCCAGCTCTTAGTCTTTGGGAGCCACAGGCCTGAGGAACCCCAGCGCTTAGGCTTAGGGGCCCCAGGCCTGGGGCCACCCAGCCCTTCGGCTTAGGTAGCCCCAGGCCTGGGGCGCCTCAGCCCTTAGGCTTAGGGAGCCTATAGCCTGGGACGCCCCAGCCCTTCGGCTTAGGGCGCGACAGACCTAGGGCGCCCCAGCCCTCAGGCTTTGGGAGCCCCAGGCCTGGGGCATGCCAGCCCTTAGGCTTTGGGAGTCCCAGGCCTGGGCCGCCCAAGCCCTTAGGCTTTGGGAGCCCAGGGCCAGGTACGCCCCAGCCCTTAGGATTAGGGAGTCGCTGTCCTGGGGCGCCCCAGCCCTTAGGTTTTTGGAGGCCCATGCCTGGGGCGCACCCGCCCTTAGGATTTGGGAGTCCCAGGCCTGGGGTGCCCCAGCCCTTAGGCTTAAAGAGCCCCAGGCCTGGGGCGCCACAGCCCTTAGGCTTTGGGCCGCCCAGACCTAGGGCGCCCCAGCCCTTTGGCTTAGTGAGCCCTCGGCCATGGTCGCCCCAGCCCTTAGGCTTTGGGAGCCCCAGGCCCAGGGCGCCCCAGCACTTTGGCTTTGGGATGACCAGTCCTGGGGCGCCCCAGCCCTTAGGATTAGGGAGCCCCAGGCCTCGGGGCACCCAGCCCTTAGGTTTAGGCAACCCCAGGCCTGAGGCGTCCCAGCCCTTAGGCTTAGGGAGCCCCAGGCCTGGTACGCCCCAGCCCTTAGTCGTGGGGAGACCCTGGCATGGGGCGCCCCAGCCTTTAGGCTTTGGGAGCCCCAGGCCTGGGGCGCCCCCGCCCTTAGATTTGAGGAGCCCCGGCCTGGGGCGCCCCCGCCTTAGGCTTTGGGAGCCCTAGGCCTGGGGCGCCCCAGCCCTTAGGCTTAGCGAGCCCAATCCTGCGATGCCCGAGCCCTTAGGCTTAGGGAGCCCCAGGCCGGTGCGCCCCAGTCCTTAGGCTTGGGAGACCCCGGCCGGTGCGTCCCAGCCCTTAGGCTTTGGGAGCCCCAGGCCTGTGGCGCCCAGCCCTTAGGCTTTGGGAGCCACAGGCCTGGGGCGCCCCAGCCATTAGGCTTAGGGAGCCCCAGGCCTGGGGGGACGCAGATCTTCGGCTTAGGGTGCCCCAGACCTGGGGCGTCCCAGCCCTAAGGCTTAGGGAGCCCCAGGCGTATGGCGCCCCAGCCGTTAGGTATTGGGTTTCCCAGACCGGGGGCGCCCCAACCCTTAAGTTTTGGGAGACCCAAGCCTGGACGCCCCCGCCCTTAGGCTTAGGGAGCCCCTGGCCTGGGGCGCCCCAGCCCTTAGGCTTTGGGAGCCCCAATCCTGGGTTGCCCCAGCCCTTAAGCTTTGGGAGCCCCAGGCCTGGGACTCCCCAGCCCTTAGGCTTAGGGAGCCCAAGGCCTGCGACGCCCCAGCCCTTAGGCTTTGGGAGCCCCAAGCCTCAAGCGCCCCAGCCCTTAGGCTTAGGGAGCCCCAGGCTGGGGCGCACAAGCCCTTAGGCTTTGGGAGCCCAAGCCTGGGGCGCACAAGCTCTTAGGCTTTGGGAGCCCAAGCCTGAAGCGCCCCAGCCCTTAGGCTTAAGGAGCCCCAGGCTGTGGCGCCACAGCCCTTAGGCTTTGGGCGCCCCAGGCCTAGGGCGTCCGAGCCCTTCGCCATAAGGAGTACCAGGCCTGGGGTTCCCCAGCCCTTGGGCTTAGGGATCCCTGGCCTGGGGCGCCCCAGCCCTTAGGCTTTTGGAGCCCAAGCCTGGGGCGCCCCAGCCCTTAGGCTTTGGGAGCCCAAACCTTGGGGCGCACCAGCCCTTAGACTTTGGGTGACCCAGGCCTGGGGCGCTCCAGCCCTTAAGCTTTGGGAGCCCCAGGCCTGAGGCACCCTAAACCTTTGGCTTTGGGAGCCCCAGGCCTAGGGCTCCCCAGCTATTCGTCCTTGGGGGCCCCAGGCCTGGGGCGCCCCAGCACTTAGGTTTTGGGAGCACCAGGCCTGGGGCACCCCAGCCCTTAAGCTTTGGGATCCCCAGCCTGGGGCGCCCCAGCCCGTAGGCTTAGGGAGCCCCAGGCTTGGGGCGCCCCAACCCTTAGACTTAGGGAGCCTCTGGCTTGGGCACCACAGCCCTTTGTCTTAGGGAGCCCCAGGCCTGGGGCGCCCAATCCCTTAGGCTTTGGGAGCCCCAGGCCTGGGGCGCCCCAGCCCTTAGGCTTTTGGAGCCCCAGGCCTGGGGCGCCCCAGCCCTGAGGCATTGGGAGCACCAGGCCTGGGGGCACCCAGCACAAAGGCATAGGGATCCCATGGCCTGTGACGCCCCAGCCCTTAGGCTTCTGGAGCCCAAGGCCTACGACGCCCCAGCCCTTAGGCTTTTGGAACCCCAGGCCTGGGGCACCCCAGCACTTAGGCTTACGGAGCCCCAGGCCTGGGGCGCCACAGCCCTTAGGCTTTGGGTGCCCCAGGCCTAGTGGCCCCAGCCCTTCGGCTTAGCGAGCCCCAGGCCTGGGGCGCCCCAGCCCTTAGGTTTAGGAAGCCCCTGGCCTAGGGCGCCTCAGCCCTTAGGCTTTGGGAGCCCCAGCCGGGGCGCCACAGCCCTTAGGCTTTGGGAGCCCCAGGCCTGGGGCACCCCAGCGCTTAGGCTTTGGGAGTCCCACGCCTGGGGCACCCCAGCCCTTAGGCTTAGTGAGCCCCAGGCCTGGGGGCACCCAGCCTTTCGGAGCCCCAGGCCTGGGGCTTCCCAGCCCTTAGGCATAGGGAGCCCCAGGCCTGGGGCGCCCCAGCCCTTAGGCTTAGGGAGTCCATGGCCTGAAACGCCCCAGCCCTTTGGCTTAGGGCGCGACAGGCCTAGGGCGCCCCAGCCCTTAGACTTTGGGAGCCCCAGGAATGGGGCACCCCAGCCCTTAGGTTTTGGGAGCCCCAGGACTGGGGCGCCCCGGCCCTTAGGCTTTGGGAGCCCCAGGCATGGGGTGCCCCCGCCCTTAGGATTTGGGAGCCCCAGGCCTGGGGCGCTACAGCCCTTCGGCTTAGGGAGCTCAAGGCCTGCGACGCCCCAGCCCTTAGGCTTCGGGAGCCCAAGGCCTGCGACGCCCCAGCCCTTAGGCTTCGGGAGCCCCAGGCCTGGGGCGTCCCAGCCCTAAGGCTTAGGGAGCCCCAGGCGTGTGGTGCCCCAGCCGTTAGGTATTGGGTTTCCCAGACCTGGGGAGCCCCAACTCTTAAGTTTTGGGAGCCCCAAGCCTGGACGCCCCAGCCCTTAGGCTTAGGGAGCCCCTGGCCTGGGGCGCCCCAGCCCTTAGGCTTTGGGAGCCCCAATCCTGGGTTGCCCCAGGCCTTAGGCTTTGGGAGCCCCAGGCCTGGGACTCCCCAGCCCTTAGGCTTAGGGAGCCCAAGGCCTGCTACGCCCCAGCCCTTAGTCTTTGGGAGCCCCAAGCCTCAAGCGCCCCAGCCCTTAGGCTTAGGGAGCCCCAGGCTGGGGCGCACAAGCCCTTAGGCTTTGGGAGCCCAAGCCTGGGGCGCACAAGCCCTTAGGCTTTGGGAGCCCAAGCCTGAAGCGCCCCAGCCCTTAGGCTTATGGAGCCCCAGGCTGTGGCGCCACAGCCCTTAGGCTTTGGGCGCCCCAGGCCTAGGGCGTCCGAGCCCTTCGCCATAAGGAGTACCAGGACAGGGGTGCCCCAGCCCTTAGGCTTAGGGATCCTGGCCTGGGGCGCCCCAGCCCTTAGGCTTTTGGAGCCCCTGGCCGGGGCGCCCCAGCCCTTAGACTTTGGGAGCCCCAGGCCTGGGGCGCCCCAGCCCTTAGACTTTGGGAGCCCCAGGCCTGGGGCGCCCCAGCACTTAGGCTTTGGGTGCCCCAGGCCAGGGGCGCCCCTGCCCTTAGGCTTTGGTAGCCCCAGGCCTGGGGCGTACACGCCTTAAGATTTGGGAGCCCCAGGCCTGGGGCGCCCCAGCCCTTAGGCTTAGGGAGCCCAATCCTGCGATGCCCGAGCCCTTAGGCTTAGGGAGCCCCAGGCAGGTGCGCCCCAGTCCTTAGGCTAGGGAGACCCAGGCCGGTGCGTCCCAGCCCTTAGGCTTTGGGCGCCCCAGGCCTAGTGCGTCCGAGCCCTTCGCAATAAGGAGTACCTGGCCTGGGGTGCCCCAGCCCTTAGGCTTAGGGATCCCTGGCCTGGGGAGCCCCAGCCCTTAGGCTTTTGGAGCCCAAGCCTGGGGCGCCCCAGCCCTTAGGCTTTGGGACCCCAAACCTTGGGGCGCACCAGCCCTTAGATTTTGGGTGACCCAGGCCTGGGGTGCCCCAGCCCTTAAGCTTTGGGAGCCCCAGGCCTGAGGCACCCTAAACCTTTGGCTTTGGGAGCCCCAGGCCTAGGGTTCCCCAGCTTTTCGTCACAGGGAGCCCCAGGCCTGGGGCGCCCCAGCACTTAGGTTTTGGGAGCACCAGGCCTGGGGCACCCTAGCCCTTAGGCTTTGGGATCCCCAGCCTGGGGCGCCCCAGCTCTTAGGCTTAGGGAGCCCCAGGCTTGGGGCGCCCCAACCCTTAGACTTAGGGAGCCTCTGGCTTGGGCGCCACAGCCCTTTGTCTTAGGGAGCCCCAGGCCTGGGGCGCCCCATCCCTTAGGCTTTGGGAGCCCCAGGCCTGGGGCGCCCCAGCCCTTAGGCTTTGGGATCCCCAGGCCTGGGGCGCCCCAGCCCTGAGGCTTTGGGAGCACCAGGCCTGAGGGCACCCAGCACAAAGGCATAGGGATCCCATGGCTTGTGACGCCCCAGCCCTTAGGCTTCTGGAGCCCAAGGCCTGCGACGCCCCAGCCCTTAGGCTTTTGGAGCCCCAGGCCTGGGGCGCCCCAGCCCTTAGTCTTACGGAGCCCCAGGCCTGGGGCGCCACAGCCCTTAGGCTTTGGGTGCCCCAGGCCTAGTGGCCCCAGCCCTTCGGCTTAGGGAGCCCCAGGCCTGGGGCGCCCCAGCCCTTAGGTTTAGGGAGCCCCTGGCCTAGGGCGCCTCAGCCCTTAGGCTTTGGGAGCCCCAGCCGGGGCGCCACAGCCCTTAGGTTTGGGAGCCCCAGGCCTGGGGCACCCCATCGCTTAGGCTTTGGGAGCCCCACGCCTGGGGCACTCCAGCCCTTAGGCTTAGGGAGCCCCAGGCCTGGGGCGCCCCAGCCCTTAGGCTTAGGGCGCGACAGGCCTAGGGCGCCCCAGCCCTTAGACGTTGGGAGCCCCAGGAATGGGGCACCCCAGCCCTTAGGTTTTGGGAGCCCCAGGCCTGGGGCGCCCCAGCCCTTAGGCTTTGGGAGCCCCAGGCTTGCGGCGCCCCCGCCCTTAGGATTTGGGAGCCCCAGGCCTGGGGCGCTCCAGCCCTTAGGCTTAGGGAGCTCAAGGCCTGCGACGCCCCAGCCCTTAGGCTTCGGGAGCCCAAGGCCTGCGACGCCCAGCCCTTAGGATTTGGGAGCCCCAGGCCTGGGGGGACGCAGCTCTTCGGCTTAGGGAGCCCCAGGCCTGGGGCGTCCCAGCACTAAGGCTTTGGGAGCCCCAGGCGTGTGGCGCCCCAGCCGTTGGGTATTGGGTTTCCCAGACCTGGGGCTCCCCAACCCTTAAGTTTTGGGAGCCCCAAGCCTGGACGCCCCAGCCCTTAGGCTTAGGGAACCCCTGGCCTGGGGCGCCCCAGCCCTTAGGCTTAGGGAGCCCAAGGCCTGCGACGCCCCAGCCCTTAGGCTTTGGGAGCCCCAGGCCTAGGGCGTCCGAGCCCTTCGCCATAAGGAGTACCAGGCCTGGGGTGCCCCAGCCCTTAGGCTTAGGGATCCCTGGCCTGGGGCGCCCCAGCCCTTAGGCTTTTGGAGCCCCTGGCCGGGGCGCCCCAGACCTTAGACATTGGGAGCCCCAGGCCTGGGGCGCCCCAGCCCCTAGGCTTTGGGAACCCAAACCTTGGGGCGCACCAGCCCTTAGACTTTGGGTGCCCCAGGCCTAGGGCACCCCAACCCTTAGGCTTACAGAGCCCCAGGCCTGGGGCACCACAGCCCTTAGGCTTTGGGTGCCCCAGGCCTAGGGCGCCCCACCCTTCGGCATAGGGAGTCCCAGGCCTGGGGCGCCCCAGCCCTTAGGTTTAGGGAGCCCCTGGCATGGGGCGCCTCGGCCCTTAGGCTTTGCGAGCCCCTCCGGGGCGACGCAGCCCTTAGGCTTTGGGAGCCCCAGGCATAGGGCGCCCCAGGGCTTAGGCTTTGGGCGCTCCACGCCTGGGGCGCCCCCGCCCTTAGGCTTAGGGAGCTACAGGCCTGGGGGCACCCAGCCTTTCGGAGCCCCAGGCCTGGGGCCTCCCAGCCCTTAGGCATAGGGAGCCCGAGGCCTGGGGCGCCCAACCCTTAGGCTTAGGGAACCGATGGCTTGGGACGCCCCAGCCCTTCCGCTTAAGGCGCGACAGGCTTAGGTTGCCCCAGCCCTTAGGCTTTGGGAGCCCCAGGAATGGGGCACCCCAGCCCTTAGGTTTGGGAGTCCCAAGCCTGGTACGCCCCAGCCCTTAGGTTTAGGGAGTCCCTGGCCTGGGGCGCCCCAGCCCTTAGGCTTTGGGAGCCCCAGGCCTGGGGCGCCCTAGCCCTTAGGCTTTGGGAGCCCCAGGACAGGGGCGCCCCAGTCCTTAGGCTTCGGGAGCCCAAGGCCTGCGACGCTCCAGCCCTTAGGCTTTGGGGGCCCCAGGGCTGGGGCGCCCCATCCCTTAGGTTTACGGATCCCCAGGCCTGGGGTGCCCCAGCCCTTAGGCTTAGGGAGCCCCAGGCCTGGGGCGCCCCAGCCTTTAGGTTTAGGGAGCCCCTGGACTTGGGCACCTCAGACCTTAGGCTTTGGGAGCCCCATCGGGGCGCCCCAGCCCTTAGGCTTTGGGAGCCCCAGGCCTGTGGCGCCCCAGCGCTTAGGCTTTGGCATCCCCACGCCTAGGGCGCCCTAGCCCTTAGGTTTAGGGAGCCCCAGACCTGGCGATACCCAGCACTTCGGCTGAGGGAGCCCCAGGCCTGAGTCGTCCCTGCCCTTAGGCTTAGGGAGCCCATGGCCTGGGACGCCCCAGCACTTCGGCTTAGGGCGCGACAGTCCTAGGGTGCCCCAGCCCTTCGGCATAGGGAGCCCCAGGCCTGGTATGCCCCAGCCCTTAGGCTTAGGGAGCCCCAGGCCTGGGGCGCCCCAGCCCTTAGACTGGGAGCCCTAGCCCTGGGGCACCCCAGCCCTTAGGCTTTGGGAGCCCAAGCCCTGGGCGCCCCAGCACTTAGGCTTTGAAAGTCCCAGGCCTGGGGCGCCCCAGCCCTTAGGCTTAGGTAGCCCAAGCCCTGGGGCACCCCAGCACTTAGGCTTTGGAAGTCCCAGGCCTGGGGCGCCACAGCCCTTAGGCTTAGGCAGCCCAAGCCCTGGGGTACCCCAGCTCTTAGGCTTTGGTAGCCCCAGGCATGGGGCGCCCCAGCCCTTAGGCTTTGGGAGCACAAGTCTTGGGGTGCCCCAGCCCTTAGGCTTTGGAAGGCCCAGGTCTGCGGCCCTCCCAGCCCTTAGGTTTTGGGTGCCCCAGGCCTGGGGCGTCCCCGCCCTTAGGATTTGGGAGGCCCAGGCCTGGGGCGCCCCAGCCCTTTGGCTTAGGGAGCCCAATCCTGTGATGCCCCAGCCCTTAGGTTTCGGGAGACCCAGGCCTGGGGCGCCCAAGCCCTTAGGCTTACGGAGCCCCAGGCCTGGGGCGCCACAGCCCTTAGGATTTGGGAGCCTCAGGCTGGGACGCCCCAGCCCATAGGTTTTGGGAGCCCCAGGCCTGTGGCGCCCAGCTATTAGACTTTGGGAGCCACAGGCCTGTGGCGCCCCAGTACTTAGGCTTAGGGAGCCCAGGCCTGGGGGGACCCAGCTCTTCGGCTTAGGGAGCCCGAGTCCTGGGGTGTCCCAGCCCTTAGGCTTAGGGAACCCAGTCCTGGGGTGCCCCAGCCCTTAGGCTTAGGGAGCCCAAGGGTGGGGCACCATAGCCCTTAGGCTTTGGAGCCCAAGCCTGGGGCGCACAAGCCCTTAGGCTTAAGGAGCCCCAGGCTGTGGCGCCACAACCCTTAGGCTTTGGGCGCCCCAGGCCTAGGGCGCCGGAGCCCTTCCGCATAGGGAGTACCAGGCCTGGGGTGCCCCAGCCCTTAGGCTTAGGGATCCCTGGCCTGGGGCGCCCCAGCCCTTAGGATTTTGGAGCCCCTGGCCGGGGAGCCCCAGCCCTTAGATTTTTGGAGCCCCAGGCCTGGGGCGCCCGAGCACTTAGGCTTTGGGAGCCCCAGCCTAGGTCGCCCCAGCCCTTAGTCTTAGGGAGCCCCAGGCCTGGGGCGCCCCAACCCATAGACTTAGGGAGCCTTTGGCCTGGGGCGCCACAGCCCTTTGTCTTAGGGAGCCCCAGGCCATGGGCCCCCCAGCCCTTAGGCTTTGGGAGCCCCAGGACAGGGGCGCCCCAGCCCTTAGGCTTTGGGTGCCCCAGGCCTGGGGTGCCCCAGCCCTTAGGCTGTGGGAGCTCCAGGTCTGTGGCGCCCCAGCCCTGAGGCTTTGGGAGCCCCAGGCCTGGGGGCACCCAGCCCTAAGGCATAGGGAGCCAATGGCCTGTGACGCCCCAGCCCTTAGGCTTCGGGAGCCCAAGGCCTGCGACGCCCCAGCCCTTAGGCTTTGGGAGCCCCAGGCTGGGGCACCCTAGCCCTTAGGTTTACGGAGCCTCAGGTCTGTGGCGCCCCAGCCCTTAGGCTTAGGGAGCCCCAGGTCTTGGGCGCTCCAGCCCTAGGCTTAGTGAGCCCCAGGTTGGGGCGCTACAGCCTTTAGGCTTATGGAGGCCCAGGCTTGGGCGCCGCAGCCCTTAGGATTTGGGAGCTCCAACCCTGCGGCACCCCAGCCATTAGGCTTAGGGAGCCCCACGCCTTGGGCGCCCCAGCCCTTAGGCTTAGGGAGCCTCTGGCCTGGGGCGCCACAGCCCTTAGGATTTGGGAGCCCCAGGCCTGGGGCGCCCCAGCTTTTAGGCTTTAGGTGCCCCAGGCTTGGGGCGCCCCAACCCTTAGGCTTTGGGAGCTTCAGGCCTGTGGCGCCCCAGCCCTTAGGCTTTGGAGCCCCAGGCCTGGGGGCACCCAGCCCTTAGGCTTAGGGAGACCATGGCCTGGGACGCCCCAGCCCTTCGGCTTAGGGCGTGACAGGCCTAGTGCACCCCAGGCCTTAGGCTTTGGGAGTCCCAGGCCTGGGGAGCCCCAGCCCTTAGGTTTTGGGAGCCCATGGCCTGGTATACCCCAGCCCTTAGGCTTAGGGAGCCCCTGGCCTGGGGCGCCCCAGCCCTTAGGCTTTGGGAGCCCCAGGCCTGGGACGCCCCTGCCCTTAGGCTTAGGGAGCCCCAGGCCTCGGGGCACCCAGCCCTTAGGTTTAGGCAGCCCCAGGCCTGAGGCGTCCCAGCCCTTAGGCTTAGGGAGCCCTCGGCCATGGTCGCCCCAGCCCTTAGGCTTTGGGAGCCCCAGGCCCAGGGCGCCCCAGCACTTTGGCTTTGGGATGACCAGTCCTGGGGCGCCCCAGCCCTTAGGATTAGGGAGCCCCAGGCCTCGGGGCACCCAGCCCTTAGGTTTAGGCAGCCCCAGGCCTGAGGCGTCCCAGCCCTTAGGCTTAGGGAGCCCCAGGCCTGGTACGCCCCAGCCCTTAGTCGTGGGGAGCCGCTGGCATGGGGCGCCCCAGCCTTTAGGCTTTGGGAGCCCCAGGCCTGGGGCGCCCCCGCCCTTAGATTTGGGGAGCCCCGGCCTGGGGCGCCCCCGCCCTTAGGCTTTGGGCGCGACAGGCCTATGGCGTCCCAGTCCTTCGGCATAGGGAGCCCAGGCTTGGGCGCCCCAGCCCTTAGGCTTTGGGGGTCCCAGACCTGGGGCGCCCAAGCCCTTAGGCTTTGGGAACCCAAGACTGGGGCGCCCCAGCCCTTAGGCTTTGGGAGGCCCAAGTCTGTGGCGCCCCAGCCCTTAGGCTGGGAGCCCCAGGCCTGGGGCTCCCCCGCCCTTAGGCTTAGGGAGCCCCAGGCCTCGGGCGCCCTGCCCTTAGGCTTAGGGAGCCCCAGGCCTGGGCGCCCCAGCCCTTAGATTTTGGGATCCCCAGGCCTAGGCGCCGCAGACCTCAGGCTTTGGGAGCCCAAGCCTGGGGCGCCCCAGCCCTTAGGCTTTGGGAGTCCCAGGCCTGGGGCGCCCCAGCCCTTAGGCTTAGGTAACCCCAGTCCTGGGGCACCCCAGCTCTTAGGCTTTGGGAGCCCCAGGCATGGAGCGCCCCAGCCCTTAGGTTTTGGGAGCCCCAGTCTTGGGGTGCTCAGCACTTAGGCTTTGGGAGGCCCAGGTCTGCGGCGCCCCAGCCTTTAGTCTTTGGGAGCCCCAGGCCTGTGGCGCCCAGCTATTAGACTTTGGGAGCCACAGGTCTGGGGCGCCCCAGCCCTTAGACTTAGGGAGCCCCAGGCCTGGGGGGACCCAGCTCTTCGGCTTAGGGAGCCCCAGTCCTGGGGTGTCCCAGCCCTTAGGCTTAGGGAGCCCCAGGCCTGGGGTGCCCCAGCCCTTAGGCTTAGGGAGCCCCAGGCTGGGGCGCCATAGCCCTTAGGCTTTGGAGCCCAAGCCTGGGGCGCACAAGCCCTTAGGCTTAAGGAGCCCCAGGCTGTGGCGCCACAACCCTTAGGCTTTGGGCGCCCCAGGCCTAGGGCGCCAGAGCTCGTTCGCATAGGGAGTACCAGGCCTGGGGTGCCCCAGCCCTTAGGCTTAGGGATCCCTGGCCTGGGGCGCCCCAGCCCTTAGGATTTTGGAGCCCCTGGCCGGGGAGCCCCAGCCCTTAGATTTTGGGAGCCCCAGGCCTGGGGCGCCCCAGCCCTTAGGCTTTGGGAGCCCAAGCCTGGGGCGCCCCAGCCCTTAGGATTTGGGAGCACCAGGCCTGGGGCACCCCAGCACTTAGGCATTGGGAGCCCCAGCCTGGGGCGCCCCAGCCCTTAGACTTAGGGAGCCCCAGGCATGGGGCGCCCCAACCCATAGACTTAGGGAACCCTGGCCGGGGAGCCCCAGCCCTTAGATTTTGGGAGCCCCAGCCATGGGCGCCCCAGCCCTTAGACTTTGGGAGCCCCAGGACAGGGGCGCCCCAGCACTTAGGCTTTGGGTGCCCCAGGCCTGGGGTGCCCCAGCCCTTAGGCTGTGGGAGCTCCAGGCCTGTGGCGCCTCAGCCCTGAAGCTTTGGGAGCCCCAGGCCTGGGGGCACCCAGCCCTAACGCATAGGGAGCCCATGGCCTGTGACGCCCCAGCCCTTAGGCTTCGGGAGCCCAAGGCCTGCGACGCCCCAGCCCTTAGGCTTTGGGAGCCCCAGGCTGGGGCACCCCAGCCCTTAGGCTTACGGAGCCCCAGGCCTGGGGCGCCACAGCCATTAGGCTCTATGTGCACCAGGCCTAGGGCGCCCCAGCCCTTCGGCTTAGGGAGCCCCAGGCCTGGGGCACCCCAGCCCTTAGGTTTAGGGACCGCCTGGCCTGGGGCGCCTCAGCCCTTAGGTTTTGGGTGCCCCAGCCGGGGCGCCACAACCCTTAGGCTTTGGGCGCCCCAGGCCTGGGGCGCCCCAGCGCTTAGGCTTTGGGAGCCCCACGCTTGGGGCGCCCCAGCCCTTAGGCTCAGGGAGCCCCAGGCCTGGGGGCACCCAGCCTTTCGAAGCCCCAGGCCTGGGACTTCCCAGCCCTTAGGCTTAGGGAGTCCATGGCCTGAAACGCCCCTGCCCTTTGGCTTAGGGCACGACAGGCCTAGGTCGCCCCAGGCCTTATGCTTTGGGAGCCCCAGGAATGGGGCAACCCAGCTCTTAGGTTTTGGGAGCCCCAGGCCTTGGGCGCCCCAGCCCTTAGGCTTTAGGAGCCCCTGGCCAGTGGCGCCCCCGCCCTTAGGATTTGGGAGCCCCAGGCCTGGGGCGCCCCAGCCCTTAGGCTTAGGGAGTTCAAGGCCTGCGACGCCCCAGCCCTTAGGCTTCGGGAGCCCAAGGCCTGCGACGCCCCAGCCCTTAGGGTTAGGGAGCCACTGGCCTGGGGCGCCCCAGCACTTAGGTTTAGGAAGCGCCTCGCCTGGGTTGCCTCAGCCCTTAGGCTTGGGGAGCCCCAGACCTGGGGCGCCCCAGCGCTTAGGCTTTGGGAGCCCCACGCCTGGGGCGCCCCAGCCCTTAGGCTTAGGGAGCCCCAGGTGTGGGGGCACCAAGCCTTTCGGAGTCCCAGGCCTGGGGCTTCCCAGCCCTTAGGCTTAGGGAGCCCAAGGCCTGAAACGCCCCAGCCCTTCGGCTTAGGGCGCGACAGGCCTAGGTTACCCCAGCCCTTAGGTTTTGGGAGCCCCAGGCCTGGGTCACCCCAGCCCTTAGGTTTGGGAGTCCTAGGCCTGGTACGCCCCAGCCCTTAGGTTTAGGGAGCCCCTGGCCTGGGGCGCCCCAGCCCTTAGGTTTTGGGAGCCCCAGGCCTGGTGCGCCCCAGCCTTTAGGGTTTGGGAGCCCCAGGCCAGGGGCGCCCCAGCCCTTAGGCTTTGGGAGCCCAAGGCCTGCGACGCCCCAGCCCTTCGGCTTAGGGAACCCCAGGCCTGGGGCACGCCAGCCCTTAGGTTTAGGGAGCCCCTGGCCTGGGTCGCCTCAGCCCGTAGGCTTTGGGAGCCCCATCGGGGCGCCCCAGCCCATAGTCTTTGGGAGCTCCAGGCCTGTGGCGCCCCAGCGCTTAGGCTTTGGGAGCCCCACGCCTGGTGCACCCCAGCCCTTAGGCTTAGGGAGCCCCAGGCCTGGGGGGACCAGGTCTTCGGCTTAGGGAGTCCCAGACCTGAGTCGTCCCTGCCCTTAGTCTTAGGGAGCCCATGGCCTGGGACGCCCCAGCACTTCGGCGTAGGGCGCGACAGTCCTAGGGTGCCCCAGCCCTTCGGCATAAGGAGCCCCAGGCCTGGTACGCCCCAGCCCTTAGGCTTAGGGAGCCCCAGGCCTGGAGCGCCCCAGCCCTTAGGCTTTGGGAGCCCAAGCCTGGGGCGCCCAAGCCCTTAGGCTTTGGGAGGCCCAGGTCTGCGGTGCCCCAGCCCTTAGACTGGGAGCCCTAGCCCTGGGGCACCCCAGCCCTTAGGCTTTGGGAGCCCAAGCCCTGGGCGCCCCAGCACTTAGGCTTTGGAAGTCCCAGGCCTGGGGCGCCCCAGCCCTTAGGCTTAGGTAGCCCCAGCCCTGGGGCACCCCAGCTCTTAGGCTTTGGGGGCCCCAGGCATGGGGCGCCCCTGCCCTTAGGCTTTGGGAGCCCCAGTCTTGGGGTGCCCCAGCCCTTATGCTTTGGAAGGCCCAGGTCTGCGGCGCCCCATCCCTTAGCCTTTGGGAGCCCCAGGCCTGGGGCGCCCTGCCCTTAGGCTTAGGGAGCCCCAGGCCTGGGGCGGCCCAACACTTAGGCTTAGGGAGCCCCAGCCCAGGGCGCCCCAGCAATTAGGCTTAGGGAACCCCAGGTCTGAGGCGCCCCAGCCACTGGGCTTTGGGAGCTCCAGACCTGGGGCACCCCAGCCTTTTGGCTTAGGGAGTCCCAGGACTGGGAAGCACCAGCCATTAGGCTTTGGGAGCCCCAGGCCTGTGGCGCCCCAGCCCTTAGGCTTAGGGAGCCCCAGGTCTTGGGCGTTCCAGCCCTAGGCTTAGGGAGCCCCAGGTTGGGGCGCTACAGCCTTTAGGCTTAAGGAGGCCCAGGCTTGGGGCGCCGCAGCCCTTAGGATTTGGGAGCTCCAACCCTGTGGCACCCCAGCTATTAGGCTTAGTGAGCCCCACGCCTTGGGCGCCCAAGCCCTTAGGCTTAGGGAGCCTCTGGCCTGGGGCGCCACAGCTCTTAGGATTTGGGAGCCCCAGGCCTGGGGCGCCCCAGCCTTTAGGCTTTAGGTGCCCCAGGCTTGGGGCGCCCCAACCCTTAGGCTTTGGGAGCTTCAGGCCTGTGGCGCCCCAGCCCTTAGTCTTTGGGAGCCCCAGGCCTGGGGGCACCCAGGCCTTAGGCTTAGGGAGCCCATGGCCTGGGACGCCCCAGCCCTTCGGCTTAGGGCGCGATAGGCCTAGTGCGCCCCAGGCCTTAGGCTTTGGGAGTCCCAGGCCTGGGGAGCCCCAGCCCTTAGGCTTTGGGAGCCCCAGGCCGGGGCGCCCCAACCATTAGGCTTTGGGAGCCCGAGGCCTGGGGCGCCCCAGCCCTTAGGCTTTGAGAACCCCAGGCTTGGGCCGCTCCAGCCCTTAGGCTTTGGTAGCCCGAGGCCTGGGGCACCACAGCCCTTAGGATTTGGGAGCCCCAGGCTGGGACGCCCCAGGCCATGAGTTTTGGGAGTCCCAGGCCTGTGGCGCCCAGCCCTTACGCTTTGAGAGCCCCAGGCTTGGGGCGCCCCAGGTCTTAGGCTTTGGGAGCCACAGGCCTGGGGCGCCCCAACCCTTAGGCTTAGGGAGCCCCAGGACTGGGGCGCCACAGCCCTTAGGCTTAGGGAGCCCATGGCCTGGGACGCCCCAGCCCTTCGGCTTTGGGCGCGACAGGCCTATGGCGTCCCAGTCCTTCGGCATAGGGAGCCCCAGGCTTGGGGCACCCCAGCCCTTAGGCTTTGGGGGTCCCAGACCTGGGACGCCCCAACACTTAGGTTTTGGGAGCCCCAGGCCTGGTACGCCCTAGCCCTTAGGCTTAGGGAGCCCCAGGCCTGGGGCGCACCAGCCTTTAGGCTTTGGGAGCCCAAGACTGGGGCGCCCAGGCCCTTAGGCTTTGGGAAGCCCAAGTCTGTGGCGCCCCAGCCCTTAGGCTTTGGGAGCCCAAGACTGGGGCGCCACAGCCCTTAGGCTTTGGGAAGCCCAAGTCTGTGGCGCCCTAGCCCTTTGGCTGGGAGCCCCAGGCCTGGGTGCCCCCGCCCTTAGGCTTAGGGAGCCCCAGGCCTCGGGCGCCCTGCCCTTAGTCTTAGGGAGCCCCAGGCCTGTGCGCCCCAGCCCTTAGATTTTGGGATCCCCAGGCCTAGGCGCCGCAGACCTTAGGCTTTGGGAGCCCAAGCATGGGGCGCCCCAGCCCTTAGGATTTGGGAGTCCAAACCTAGGGCGCCCCAGCACTTAGGCTTTGGGAGTCCCAGGACTGGGACGCCCCAGCCCTTAGGCTTAGGTAGCCCCAGTCCTGGGGCAACACAGCTCTTAGGTTTTGGGAGCCCCAGGCATGGGGCGCCCCAGCCCTTAGGCTTTGGGAGCCCCAGTCTTGGGGTGCTCAGCACTTAGGCTTTGGGAGCCCCAGGTCTGCGGCGCCCCAGCCTTTAGGCTTTGGGAGCCCCAGGCCTGGGGCGCCCTGTCCTTAGGCTTAGGGAGCCCCAGGCCTGGGGCGCCCCAGCCCTTAGGCTTAGGGAGCCCCAGGCCTGGGGGGACCCAGCTCTTCGGCTTAGGGAGCCCCAGTCCTGGGGTGTCCCAGCCCTTAGGCCTAGGGAGCCCCAGGCCTGGGGTGCCCCAGCCCTTAGGCTTAGGGAGCCCCAGGCTGGGGCGCCATAGCCCTTAGGGTTTGGAGCCAAAGCCTGGGGCGCACAAGCCCTTAGGCTTAAGGAGCCCCAGGCTGTGGCGCCACAACCCTTAGGCTTTGGGCGCCCCAGGCCTAGGGCGCCCGAGCCCTTCCGCATAGGGAGTACCAGGCCTGGGGTGCCCCAGCCCTTAGGGTTAGGGAACCCTGGCCTGGAGCGCCCCAGCCCTTAGGATTTTGGAGCCCCTGGCCGGGGAGCCCCAGCCCTTAGATTTTGGGAGCCCCAGGCCTGGGGCACCCCAGCCCTTAGGCTTTCGGAGCCCAAGCCTGGGGTGCCCCAGCCCTTAGGTTTTGGGAGCACCAGGCCTGGGGCACCCCAGCACTTAGGTTGGGAGCCCCAGCCTGGGGCGCCCCAGCCCTTAGTCTTAGGGAGCCTCAGGCCTGGGGCGCCACAGCCCTTTGTCTTAGGGAGCCCCAGGCCATGGGCGCCCCAGCCCTTAGGCTTTGGGAGCCCTAGGACAGGGGCGCCCCAGCCTTTAGGCTTTGCGTGCCCGAGGCCTGGGGTGCCCCAGCCCTTAGGCTGTGGGAGCTCCAGGCCTGTGGCGCCACAGTCTTGAGGCTTTGGGAGCCCCAGACCTGGGGGCACCCAGCCCTAACGCATAGGGAGCCCATGGACTGTGACGCCCCAGCACTTCGGCTTCGGGAGCCCAAGGCCTGCGACGCCCCAGCCCTTAGGCTTTGGGAGCCCCAGGCTGGGGCACCCCAGCCCTTAGGCTTACGGAGCCCCAGGTCTGGGGCGCCACAGCCCTTAGGCTCTATGTGCCCCAGGCCTAGGGCGCCCCAGCCCTTCGGCTTAGGGAGCCCCAGGCCTGGGGTACCCCAGCCCTTAGGTTTAGGGACCGCCTGGCCTGGGGCGCCTCAGCCCTTAGGTTTTGGGTGCCCCAGCCGGGGCGCCACAACCCTTAGGCTTTGGGAGCCCCAGGCCTGGGGCGCCCCCGCCCTTAGGCTTAGGGAGCCCCAGGCCTGGGGGGACCCAGCTCTTCGGCTTAGGGAGCCCCAGGCCTGGGGGGACCCAGCTCTTCGGCTTAGGGAGCCCCAGTCCTGGGGTGTCCCAGCCCTTAGGCCTAGGGAGCCCCAGGCCTGGGGTGCCCCAGCCCTTAGGCTTAGGGAGCCCCAGGCTGGGGCGCCATAGCCCTTAGGCTTTGGAGCCCAAGCCTGGGGCGCACAAGCCCTTATGCTTAAGGAGCCCCAGGCTGTGGCGCCACAACCCTTAGGCTTTGGGCGCCCCAGGCCTAGGGCGCCCGAGCCCTTCCGCATAGGGAGTACCAGGCCTGGGGTGCCCCAGCCCTTAGGCTTAGGGATCCCTGGCCTGGAGCGCCCCAGCCCTTAGGATTTTGGAGCCCCTGGCCGGGGAGCCCCAGCTCTTAGATTTTGGGAGCCCCAGGCCTGGGGCACCCCAGCCCTTAGGCTTTGGGAGCCCAAGCCTGGGGTGCCCCAGCCCTTAGGTTTTGGGAGCACCAGGCCTGGGGCACCCCAGCACTTAGGCTTTGGGAGCCCCAGCCTGGGGCGCCCCAGCCCTTAGTCTTAGGGAGTCCCAGGCCTGGGGCGCCCCAGCCCTTAGTCTTAGGGCGCCAGGCCATGGGCGCCCCAGCCCTTAGTCTTTGGGAGCCCCAGGACAGGGGCGCCCCAGCCCTTAGGCTTTGCGTGCCCCAGGCCTGGGGTGCCCCAGCCCTTAGGCTGTGGGAGCTCCAGGCCTGTGGCGCCACAGCCTTGAGGCTTTGGGAGCCCCAGGCCTGGGGGCACCCAGCTCTTCGGCTTAGGGAGCCCCAGGCCTGGGGGGACCCAGCTCTTCGGCTTAGGGAGCCCCAGTCCTGGGGTGTCCCAGCCCTTAGGCCTAGGGAGCCCCAGGCCTGGGGTGCCCCAGCCCTTAGGCTTAGGGAGCCCCAGGCTGGGGCGCCATAGCCCTTAGGCTTTGGAGCCCAAGCCTGGGGCGCACAAGCCCTTATGCTTAAGGAGCCCCAGGCTGTGGCGCCACAACCCTTAGGCTTTGGGCGCCCCAGGCCTAGGGCGCCCGAGCCCTTCCGCATAGGGAGTACCAGGCCTGGGGTGCCCCAGCCCTTAGGCTTAGGGATCCCTGGCCTGGAGCGCCCCAGCCCTTAGGATTTTGGAGCCCCTGGCCGGGGAGCCCCAGCTCTTAGATTTTGGGAGCCCCAGGCCTGGGGCACCCCAGCCCTTAGGCTTTGGGAGCCCAAGCCTGGGGTGCCCCAGCCCTTAGGTTTTGGGAGCACCAGGCCTGGGGCACCCCAGCACTTAGGCTTTGGGAGCCCCAGCCTGGGGCGCCCCAGCCCTTAGTCTTAGGGAGTCCCAGGCCTGGGGCGCCCCAGCCCTTAGTCTTAGGGCGCCAGGCCATGGGCGCCCCAGCCCTTAGTCTTTGGGAGCCCCAGGACAGGGGCGCCCCAGCCCTTAGGCTTTGCGTGCCCCAGGCCTGGGGTGCCCCAGCCCTTAGGCTGTGGGAGCTCCAGGCCTGTGGCGCCACAGCCTTGAGGCTTTGGGAGCCCCAGGCCTGGGGGCACCCAGCCCTAACGCATAGGGAGCCCATGGCCTGTGACGCCCCAGCCCTTAGGCTTCGGGAGCCCAAGGCCTGCGACGCCCCAGCCCTTAGGCTTTGGGAGCCCCAGGCTGGGGCACCCCAGCCCTTAGGCTTACGGAGCCCCAGGTCTGGGGCGCCACAGCCATTAGGCTCTATGTGCCCCAGGCCTAGGGCGCCCCAGCCCTTCGGCTTAGGGAGCCCCAGGCCTGGGGCACCCCAGCCCTTAGGTTTAGGGACCGCCTGGCCTGGGGCGCCTCAGCCCTTAGGTTTTGGGTGCCCCAGCCGGGGCGCCACAACCCTTAGGCTTTGGGAGCCCCAGGCCTGGGACGCCCCCGCCCTTAGGCTTAGGGAGCCCCAGGCCTGGGGGGACCCAGCTCTTCGGCTTAGGGAGCCCCAGGCCTGGGGGGACCCAGCTCTTCGGCTTAGGGAGCCCCAGTCCTGGGGTGTCCCAGCCCTTAGGCCTAGGGAGCCCCAGGCCTGGGGTGCCCCAGCCCTTAGGCTTAGGGAGCCCCAGGCTGGGGCGCCATAGCCCTTAGGCTTTGGAGCCCAAGCCTGGGGCGCACAAGCCCTTATGCTTAAGGAGCCCCAGGCTGTGGCGCCACAACCCTTAGGCTTTGGGCGCCCCAGGCCTAGGGCGCCCGAGCCCTTCCGCATAGGGAGTACCAGGCCTGGGGTGCCCCAGCCCTTAGGCTTAGGGATCCCTGGCCTGGAGCGCCCCAGCCCTTAGGATTTTGGAGCCCCTGGCCGGGGAGCCCCAGCTCTTAGATTTTGGGAGCCCCAGGCCTGGGGCACCCCAGCCCTTAGGCTTTGGGAGCCCAAGCCTGGGGTGCCCCAGCCCTTAGGTTTTGGGAGCACCAGGCCTGGGGCACCCCAGCACTTAGGCTTTGGGAGCCCCAGCCTGGGGCGCCCCAGCCCTTAGTCTTAGGGAGTCCCAGGCCTGGGGCGCCCCAGCCCTTAGTCTTAGGGCGCCAGGCCATGGGCGCCCCAGCCCTTAGTCTTTGGGAGCCCCAGGACAGGGGCGCCCCAGCCCTTAGGCTTTGCGTGCCCCAGGCCTGGGGTGCCCCAGCCCTTAGGCTGTGGGAGCTCCAGGCCTGTGGCGCCACAGCCTTGAGGCTTTGGGAGCCCCAGGCCTGGGGGCACCCAGCCCTAACGCATAGGGAGCCCATGGCCTGTGACGCCCCAGCCCTTAGGCTTCGGGAGCCCAAGGCCTGCGACGCCCCAGCCCTTAGGCTTTGGGAGCCCCAGGCTGGGGCACCCCAGCCCTTAGGCTTACGGAGCCCCAGGTCTGGGGCGCCACAGCCCTTAGGCTCTATGTGCCCCAGGCCTAGGGCGCCCCAGCCCTTCGGCTTAGGGAGCCCCAGGCCTGGGGCACCCCAGCCCTTAGGTTTAGGGACCGCCTGGCCTGGGGCGCCTCAGCCCTTAGGTTTTGGGTGCCCCAGCTGGGGTGCCACAACCCTTAGGCTTTGGGAGCCCCAGGCCTGGGGCGCCCCAGCCTTAGGCTTAGGGATCCCCAGGCCTGGGGGCACCCAGCCTTTCGAAGCCCCAGGCCTGGGACTTCCCAGCCCTTAGGCATAGGGAGCCCCAGGCCTGGGGCGCCCCAGCCCTTAGGCTTAAGGAGTCCATGGCCTGAAATGCCCCAGCCCTTTGGCTTAGGGCACGACAGGCCTAGGGCGCCCCAGGCCTTAGGCTTTGGGAGCCCCAGGAATGGGGCAACCCAGTCCTTAGGTTTTGGGAGCCCCAGGCCTGGGGTTGCCCCCGCCTTTAGTATTTGGGAGCCCCAGGCCTGGGGTGCCCCAGCCCTTAGGCTAAGGGAGTTCAAGGCCTGCGACGCCCCAGCCCTTAGGCTTCGGGAGCCCAAGGCCTGCGACGTCCCAGCCCTTAGGCTTTGGGAGCCCCAGGCCTGGGGCGCCACAGCCCTTAGGCTTACAGAGCCCCAGGCCTGGGGCGCCACAGCCCTTAGGCTTTGGGTGCCCCAGGCCTAGGGCGCCCCAGCCCTTCGGCTTAGGGAGCCACTGGCCTGGGGCGCCCCAGCTCTTAGGCTTTGGGAGCCCCAGACCTGGGGCGCCCCAGCGCTTAGGCTTTGGGAGCCCCACGCCTGGGGCGCCCCAGCCCTTAGGCTTAGGTAGCCCCAGGTTTGGGGGCATCAAGCCTTTCGGAGTCCCAGGCCTGGGGCTTCCCAGCCCTTAGGCTTAGGGAGCCCATGGCCTGAAACGCCGCAGCCCTTCGGCTTAGGGCGCGACAGGCCTAGGTTACCCCAGCCCTTAGGTTTTGGGAGCCCCAGGCCTGGGTCAACCCAGCCCTTAGGTTTGGGAGTCCCAGGCCTGGTACGCCCCAGCCCTTAGGGTTTGGGAGCCCCAGACCTGGGGCGCCCCAGCGCTTAGGCTTTGGGAGCCCCACGCCTGGGGCGCCCCAGCCCTTAGGCTTAGGTAGCCCCAGGTTTGGGGGCATCAAGCCTTTCGGAGTCCCAGGCCTGGGGCTTCCCAGCCCTTAGGCTTAGGGAGCCCATGGCCTGAAACGCCCCAGCCCTTCGGCTTAGGGCGCGACAGGCCTAGGTTACCCCAGCCCTTAGGTTTTGGGAGCCCCAGGCCTGGGTCAACCCAGCCCTTAGGTTTGGGAGCCCCAGGAATGGGGCAACCCAGCCCTTAGGTTTAGGGAGCCCCTGGCCTGGGGCGCCCCAGCCCTTAGGTTTTGGGAGCCCCAGGTCTGGTGCGCCCCAGCCCTTAGGGTTTGGGAGCCCCAGGCCAGGGGCGCCCCAGACCTTAGGCTTCGGGAGCCGAAGGCCTGCGACGCCCCAGCCCTTAGGCTTTGGGGGCCCCAGGGCTGGGGCGCCACAGCCCTTAGGCTTACGGAGCCCCAGGCCTGGGGCGCCCCAGCCCTTAGACTTTGGGAGCCCCAGGCCAGGGGCGCCGCAGCCCTTAGGCTTCGGGAGCCCATGCCTGCGACGCCCCAGCCCTTCGGCTTAGGGAACCCCAGGCCTGGGGTACCCCAGCCCTTAGGTTTAGGGTGCCCCTGGCCTGGGGCGCCCCAGCCCTTAGGCTTAGGGAGCCCCAGGCTGGGGCGCCATAGCCCTTAGGCTTAAGGAGCCCCAGGCTGTGGCGCCACAACCCTTAGGCTTTGGGCGCCCCAGGCCTAGGGCGCCCGAGCCCTTCCGCATAGGGAGTACCAGGCCTGGGGTGCCCCAGCCCTTAGGCTTAGGGATCCCTGGCCTGGGGCGCCCCAGCCCTTAGGATTTTGGAGCCCCTGGCCAGGGAGCCCCAGCCCTTAGATTTTGGGAGCCCCAGGCCTGGGGCACCCCAGCCCTTAGACTTTGGGAGCCCAAGCCTGGGGCGCCCCAACCCTTAGGTTTTGGGAGCACCAGGCCTGGGGCACCCCACCACTTAGGCTTTGGGAGCCCCAGCCTGGGGCGCCCCATCCCTTATTCTTAGGGAGCTCCAGGCCAGGGGCGCCCCAACCCATAGACTTAGGGAGCCTCTGGACTGGGTCGCCACAGCCCTTTGTCTTAGAGAACCCCAGGCCATGGGCGCCCCAGCCCTTAGGCTTTGGGAGCCCCAGGACAGGGGCGCCACAGCCCTTAGTCTCTATGTGCCCCAGGCCTAGGGCGCCCCAGCCCTTCGGCTTAGGGAGCCCCAGGCCTGGGGCACCCCAGCCCTTAGGTTTAGGGACCGCCTGGCCTGGGGCGCCTCAGCCCTTAGGTTTTGGGTGCCCCAGCCGTGGCGCCACAACCCTTAGGCTTTGGCAGCCCCAGGCCTGGGGCGCCCCAGCGCTTAGGCTTTGGGAGCCCCACGCCTGGGGCGCCCCAGCCTTTAGGCTTAGGGAGCTCCAGGCCTGGGGGCACCCAGCCTTTCGAAGCCCCAGGCCTGGGACTTCCCAGCCCTTAGGCATAGGGAGCCCCAGGCCTGGGGCGACCCAGCCCTTAGGCTTAGGGAGTCCATGGCCTGAAACGCCCCAGCCCTTTGGCTTAGGGCACGACAGGCCTAGGGCGCCCCAGGCCTTAGGCTTTGGGAGCCCCAGGAATGGGGCAACCCAGTCCTTAGGTTTTGGGAGCCCCAGGCCTGGGGCGCCCCCGCCCTTAGGCTTTGGGAGCCCCAGGCCTGTGGTGCCCCTGCCCTTAGGATTTGGGAGCCCCAGGCCTGGGGTGCCCCAGCCCTTAGGCATAGGGAGTTCAAGGCCTGCGACGCCTCAGCACTTAGGCTTCGGGAGCCCAAGGCCTGCGACGCCCCAGCCCTTAGGCTTTGGGAGCCCCAGGCCTGGGGCGCCACAGCCCTTAGGCTTACAGAGCCCCAGGCCTGGGGCGCCACAGCCCTTAGGCTTTGGGTGCCCCAGGCCTAGGGCGCCCCAGCCCTTCGGCTTATGGAGCCACTGGCCTGGGGCGCCCCAGCCCTTATTTTTAGGGAGCCCCTGGCCTGGGGCGCCTCAGTCCTTAGGCTTTGGGAGCCCCAGACCTGGGGCGCCCCAGCGCTTAGGCTTTGGGAGCCCCATGCCTGGGGCGCCCCAGCCCTTAGGCTTAGGGAGCCCCAGGTCTGGGGGCACCAAGCCTTTCGGAGTCCCAGGCCTGGGGCTTCCCAGCCCTTAGGGTTAGGGAGCCCATGGCCTGAAACGCCCCAGCCCTTCGGCTTAGGGCGCGACAGGCCTAGGTTACCCCAGCCCTTAGGTTTTGGGAGCCCCAGGCCTGGGTAAACCCAGCCCTTAGGTTTGGGAGTCCCAGGCCTGGTACGCCCCAGCCCTTAGGTTTAGGGAGCCCCTGGCCTGGGGCGCCCCAGCCCTTAGGTTTTGGAGCCCCAGGCCTGGTGTGCCCCAGCCCTTAGGGTTTGGGAGCCCCAGGCCAGGGGCGCCCCAGCCCTTAGGCTTCGGGAGCCGAAGACCTGCGACGCCCCAGCCCTTAGGCTTTGGGGGCCCCAGGGCTGGGGCGCCACAGCCCTTAGGCTTACGGAGCCCCAGGCCTGGGGCGCCCCAGCCCTTAGACTTTGGGAGCCCCAGGCCAGGGTCGCCCCAGCCCTTAGGCTTCGGGAGCCCAAGGCTTGCGACGCCCCAGCCCTTCGGCTTAGGGAACCCCAGGCCTGGGGCTCCCCAGCCCTTAGGTTTAGGGAGCCCCTGGCCTGGGGCGCCTCAGCCCGTAGGCTTTGGCAGCCCCATCGAGGCACCCCAGCCCATAGTCTTCGGGAGCTCCAGATCTGTGGCGCCCCAGCGCTTAGGCTTTGGGAGCCCCATGCCTGGTGCGCCCCAGCCCTTAGTCTTAGGGAGCCCCAGGCCTGGGGGGACCGGTCTTTGGCTTAGGGAGCCCCAGACCTGAGTCGTCCCTGCCCTTAGGCTTAGGGAGCCCATGGCCTGGGAGGCCCCAGCCCTTCGGCTTAGGGCGCGACAGTCCTAGGGTGACCCAGCCCTTCGGCATAGGGAGCCCCAGGCCTGGTACGCCCCAGCCCTTAGGCTTAGGGAGCCCCAGGCCTGGAGCGCCCCAGCCCTTAGGCTTTGGGAGCCCAAGCCTGGGGCGCCCAAGCCCTTAGGCTTTGGGAGGCCCAGGTCTGCGGTGCCCCAGACCTTAGACTGGGAGCCCTAGCCCTGGGGCACCCCAGCCCTTAGGCTTTGGGAGCCCAAGCCCTGGGCGCCCCAGCACTTAGGCTTTGGAAGTCCCAGGCCTGTGGCGCCCCAGCCCTTAGGCTTAGGTAGCCCCAGCCCTGGGGCTCCCCAGCTCTTAGGCTTTGGGCGCCCCAGGCATGGGGCGCCCCAGGCCTTAGGCTTTGGGAGCCCCAGTCTTGGGGTGCCCCAGCCATTATGCTTTGGAAGGCCCAGGTCTGCGGCGCCCCATCCCTTAGGCTTTGGGAGCCCCAGGCCTGGGGCGCCCTGCCCTTAGCCTTAGGGAGCCCCAGGCCTGGGGCAGCCCAACCCTTAGGCTTAGGGAGCCCCAGCCCAGGGCGCCCCAGCACTTAGGCTTAGGGAACCCCAGGCCTGGGGCGCCCCAGCCATTGGGCTTTCGGAGCTCCAGACCTGGGGCACCCCAGCCTTTTGGCTTAGGGAGCCCCAGGACTGGGAAGCACCAGCCCTTAGGCTTTGGGAGCCCCAGGCCTGTGGCGCCCCAGCCCTTAGGCTTAGGGAGCCCCAGGTCTTGGGCGCTCCAGCCCTAGGCTTAGGGAGCCCCAGGTTGGGGCGCTACAACCTTTAGGCTTAAGGAGGCCATGGCGTGGGGCGCCGCAGCCCTTAGGATTTGGGAGCTCCAACCCTGCGGCACCCCAGCCATTAGGCTTAGGTAGCCCCATGCCTTGGGCGCCCCAGCCCTTAGTCTTAGGGAGCCTCTGGCCTGGGGCGCCACAGCCCTTAGGATTTGGGAGCCCCAGGCCTGGGGCGCCCCAGCCTTTAGGCTTTAGGTGCCCCAGGCCTAGTGCGCCCCAGGCCTTAGGCTTTGGGAGTCCCAGGCCTGGGGAGCCCCAGCCCTTAGGTTTTGGGAGCCCATGGCCTGGTATACCCCAGCCCTTCGGCATAGGGAGCCCCTGGCCTGGGGCGCCCCAGCCCTTAGGCTTTGGGAGCCCCAGGCCTGGGACGCCCCCGCCCTTAGGCTTTGGGAGCCCCAGGCCAGGTGCGCCCCAGCCCTTAGGCTTAGGGAGCCCAAGGCCTGCAAAGCCCCAGCCCTTCGGCTTAGGGAGCCCCAGGCCTGGGGCGCCCCAGCCCTTAGGCTTTGGGAGCCCCAGGCCGGGGCGCCCCAACCATTAGGCTTTGGGAGCCCGAGGTCTGGGGCACCCCAGCCCTTAGGCTTTGGGAACCCCAGGCCTGGGGCGCTCCAGCCCTTAGGCTTTGGGAGCCCGAGGCCTGGGGCACCACAGCCCTTAGGATTTGGGAGCCACAGGCTGGGACGCCCCAGGCCATAGGTTTTGAGAGTCCCAGGCCTGTGGCGCCCAGCCCTTACGCTTTGAGAGCCCCAGGCTTGGGGCGCCCCAGGTCTTAGGCTTTGGGAGCCACAGGCCTGGGGCGCCCCAACCCTTAGGCTTAGGGAGCCCCAGGACTGGGGCGTCCCAGCCCTTCGGCTTTGGGAGCTCCAGACCAGGGGTGACCCAGCCTTTAGGCTTAGGGAGCCCAAGGCCTGGGAAGCCCCAGCCCTTAGGCTTAGGGAGCCCCAGGCTGTGGCGCCCCAGCCCTTAGGCTTAGGGAGCCCCAGGTTGGGGCGCTACAGCACTTAGGCTTAAGGAGGCCCAGGCTTGGGGCGCCGCAGCCCTTAGGATTTGGGAGCTCCAACACTGGGGCACCCCAGCCCTTATGCTTTGGGAGCCCCAGGCCTGGGGTGCCCCAGTCCTTAGGCTTAGGGAGCCTCTGGCCTGGGGCGCCACAGCCCTTTGTCTTAGGGAGCGCCAGGACTGGGGCACCCCAGCCCTTAGGGTTTGGGAGCCCCAGACCTGGGGTGCCCCAGCCTTAGGCTTTGGGTGCCCCAGGCCTGGGGCGCCACAGCCCTTAGGCTTTGTGAGCCCCTGGCCTGGGGGCACCCAGCCCTAAGGATTAGGGAGTCCATGGCCAGGGACGCCCCAGCCCTTTGGCTTAGGTCGCGACAGGCCTAGGGCGCCCCAGGCCTTAGCCTTTGGGAGCCCCAGGCCTGGGGCACCCCAGCCCTTAGGCTTTGGGAGTCCCAGGCCTGGGGCGCCCCCGCCCTTAGGCTTAGGGAGCCCCAGGCCTCGGGCGCCCTGCCCTTAGGCTTAGGGACCCCCAGGCCTGGGCGCCCCAGCCCTTAGATTTTGGGATCCCCAGGCCTAAGCGCCGCAGACCTTAGGCTTTGGGAGCCCAAGCCTGGGGCGCACCAGCCCTTAGGCTTTGGGAGTCCAAGCCTAGGGCGCCCCAGCACTTAGGCTTTGGGAGTCCCAGGCCTGGGGCGCCCCAGCCCTTAGGCTTAGGTAGCCCCAGTCCTGGGTCAACCCAGCTCTTAGGCTTTGGGAGCCCCAGGCATGGGGCGCCCCAGCCCTTAGGCTTTGGGAGCCCCAGTCTTGGGGTGCTCAGCACTTAGGCTTTGGGAGCCCCAGGTCTGCGGCGCCACAGCCTTTAGGCTTTGGGAGCCCCAGGCCTGGGGCGCCCTGTCCTTAGGCTTAGGGAGCCCCAGGCCTGGGGCGCCCCAGCTCTTAGTTTTAGGGAGCCCCAGCCCTGGGTGCCCCGGCCCTTAGGCTTAGGGAGCCCCAGGCCTGGGGCGCCCCAGCCCTTAGGCTTTGGGATCTCCAGACCTGGGGCGACCCAGCCTTTAGGCTTAGGGAACCCCAGGCCTGGGAAGCCCCAGCCCTTAGGCTTAGGGAGCCCCAGGCTGTGGCGCCCCAGCCCTTAGGCTTAGGGAGCCCCAGGTTGGGGCGCTACAGCACTTAGGCTTAAGGAGGCCCAGGCTTGGGGCGCCGCAGCCCTTAGGATTTGGGAGCTCCAACACTGGGGCACCCCAGCCCTTATGCTTTGGGAGCCCTAGGCCTGGGGAGGCCCCGCCCTTAGGCATAGGGAGCCCCAGGCCTGGGGTGCCCCAGTCCTTAGGCTTAGGGAACCTCTGGCCTGGGACGACACAGCCCTTTGTTTTAGGGAGCCCCAGGACTGGGGCACCCCAGCCCTTAGGCTTTGGGTGCCCCAGGCCTGGGGCGCCACAGCCCTTAGGCTTTGTGAGCCCCTGGCCTGGGGGCACCCAGCCCTTAGGCTTAGGGAGTCCATGGCCAGGGACGCCCCAGCCCTTCGGCTTAGGGCGTGACAGGCCTAGGGCGCCCCAGGCCTTAGGCTTTGGGAGCCCCAGGCCTGGGGCACCCCAGCCCTTAGGCTTTGGGAGTCCCAGGCCTGGGGCGCCCCCGCCCTTAGGATTTGGGAGGCCCAGGCCTGGGGCACCAGAGCCCTTAGGCTTTGGGCGCCCCAGGCCTAGGGCGCCCCAGCCCTTTGGCTTAGGGAGCCCCAGGCCTGGGGCGCCCCAGCCCTTAGTTTTAGGGGGCCCCTGGACTGGGGCGCCGCAGCCCTTAGGCTTTGGGAGCCCCAGCCGGGGCGCCCCAGCATTTAGGCTTTGGGAGCCCCAGGCCTGGTACGCCCCAGCCCTTAGGCTTAGGGAGCCCCAGGCCTGGGGCGCCCCAGCCCTTAGGCTTTGGGAGCCCAAGACTGGGGTGCCCCAGCCCTTCGGCTTTGGGAGGCCCAGGTCTGTGGCGCCCCAGCCCTTAGGCTGGGAGCCCCAGGCCTGGGGTGCCCCTGCCCTTAGGCTTAGGGAGCCCCTGGCCTGGGCGCCCCAGCCCTTAGATTTTGGGATCCCCAGGCCTAGGCGCCGCAGACCTTAGGCTTTGGGAGCCCAAGCCTGGGGCGCCCCAGCCCTTAGGCTTTGGGAGTCCAAGCCTGGGGCGCCCCAGCACTTGGGCTTTGGGAGTCCCAGGCCTGGGGCGCCCCAGCCCTTAGGCTTAGGTAGCCCCAGCCCGTGGGCACCCCAGCTCTTAGGCTTTGGGAGCCCCAGGCAAGGGGTGCCCCAGCCCTTAGGCTTTGGGAGCCCCAGTCTTGGGGTGCTCATCACTTAGGCTTTGGGAAGCCCAGGTCTGCGGCGCCCCAGCCTTTAGGCTTTGGAGCCCAAGCCTGGGGCGCACAAGCCCTTAGGTTAAGGAGCCCCAGGCTGTGGCGCCACAACCCTTAGGCTTTGGGCGCCCCAGGCATAGGGCGCCCGAGCCCTTCCGCATAGGGAGTAACAGGCCTGGGGTGCCCCAGCCCTTAGGCTTAGGGATCCCTGGCCTGGAGCGCCCCAGCCCTTAGGATTTTGGAGCCCCTGGCCGGGGAGCCCCAGCCCTTAGATTTTGGGAGCCCCAGGCCTGGGGCACCCCAGCCCTTAGGCTTTCGTAGCCCAAGCCTGGGGTGCCCCAGCCCTTAGGTTTTGGGAGCACCAGGCCTGGGGCACCCCAGCACTTAGGCTTTGGGAGCCCCAGCCTGGGGCGCCCCAGCCCTTAGTCTTAGGGAGTCCCAGGCCTGGGGCGCCACAGCCCTTTGTATTAGGGAGCCCCAGGCCATGGGCGCCCCAGCCCTTAGGCTTTGGGAGCCCCAGGACAGGGGCGCCCCAGCCCTTAGGCTTTGGGTGCCCCAGGCCTGGGGTGCCCCAGCCCTTAGGCTGTGGGAGCTCCAGGCCTGTGGTGCCCCAGCCCTGAGGCTTTGGGAGCCCCAGGCCTGGGGGCAACCAGCCCTAACGCATAGGGAGCCCATGGCCTGTGACGCCCCATCCCTTAGGCTTCGGGAGCCCAATGCCTGCGACGCCCCAGCCCTTAGGCTTTGGGAGCCCCAGGCTGGGGCACCCCAGCCCTTAGGCTTACGGAGCCCCAGGTCTGAGGCGCCACAGCCCTTAGACTCTATGTGCCCCAGGCCTAGGGCGCCCGAGCCCTTCGACTTAGGGAGCCCCAGGCCTGGGGCACCCCAGCCCTTAGGTTTAGGGACCGCCTGGCCTGGGGCGCCTCAGCCCTTAGGTTTTGGGTGCCCCAGCCGTGGCGCCACAACCCTTAGGCTTTGGCAGCCCCAGGCCTGGGGCGCCCCAGCGCTTAGGCTTTGGGAGCCCCACGCCTGGGGCGCCCCAGCCTTTAGGCTTAGGGAGCTCCAGGCCTGGGGGCACCCAGCCTTTCGAAGCCCCAGGCCTGGGACTTCCCAGCTCTTAGGCATAGGGAGCCCCAGGCCTGGGGCGACCCAGCCCTTAGGCTTAGGGAGTCCATGGCCTGAAACGCCCCAGCCCTTTGGCTTAGGGCACGACAGGCCTAGGGCGCCCTAGGCCTTAGGCTTTGGGAGCCTCAGGAATGGGGCAACCCAGTCCTTAGGTTTTGGGAGCCCCAGGCCTGGGGCGCCCCCGCCCTTAGGCTTTGGGAGCCCCAGGCCTGTGGTGCCCCTGCCCTTAGGATTTGGGAGCCCCAGGCCTGGGGTGCCCCAGCCCTTAGGCATAGGGAGTTCAAGGCCTGCGACGCCCCAGCCCTTAGGCTTCGGGAGCCCAAGGCCTGCGACGCCCCAGCCCTTAGGCTTTGGGAGCCCCAGGCCTGGGGCGCCACAGCCCTTAGGCTTACAGAGCCCCAGGCCTGGGGCGCCACAGCCCTTAGGCTTTGGGTGCCCCAGGCCTAGGGCGCCCCAGCCCTTCGGCTTATGGAGCCACTGGCCTGGGGCGCCCCAGCCCTTATTTTTAGGGAGCCCCTGGCCTGGGGCGCCTCAGTCCTTAGGCTTTGGGAGCCCCAGACCTGGGGCGCCCCAGCGCTTAGGCTTTGGGAGCCCCACGCCTGGGGCGCCCCAGCCCTTAGGCTTAGGGAGCCCCAGGTCTGGGGGCACCAAGCCTTTCGGAGTCCCAGGCCTGGGGCTTCCCAGCCCTTAGGGTTAGGGAGCCCATGGCCTGAAACGCCCCAGCCCTTCGGCTTAGGGCGCGACAGGCCTAGGTTACCCCAGCCCTTAGGTTTTGGGAGCCCCAGGCCTGGGTCAACCCAGCCCTTAGGTTTGGGAATCCCAGGCCTGGTACGCCCCAGCCCTTAGGTTTAGGGAGCCCCTGGCCTGGGGCGCCCCAGCCCTTAGGTTTTCGGAGCCCCAGGCCTGGTGCGCCCCAGCCCTTAGGGTTTGGGAGCCCCAGGCCAGGGGCGCCCCAGCCCTTAGGCTTCGGGAGCCGAAGGCCTGCGACGCCCCAGCCCTTAGGCTTTGGGGGCCCCAGGGCTGGGGCGCCACAGCCCTTAGGCTTACGGAGCCCCAGGCCTGGGGCGCCCCAGCCCTTAGACTTTGGGAGCCCCAGGCCAGGGTCGCCCCAGCCCTTAGGCTTCGGGACCCCAAGGCCTGCGACACCCCAGCCCTTCGGCTTAGGGAACCCCAGGCCTGGGGCACCCCAGCCCTTAGTTTTAGGGAGCCCCTGGCCTGGGGCGCCTCAGCCCGTAGGCTTTGGCAGCCCCATCGAGGCACCCCAGCCCATAGTCTTCGGGAGCTCCAGGCCTGTGGCGCCCCAGCGCTTAGGCTTTGGGAGCCCCATGCCTGGTGCGCCCCAGCCCTTAGTCTTAGGGAGCCCCAGGCCTGGGGGGACCGGTCTTCGGCTTAGGGAGCCCCAGACCTGAGTCGTCCCTGCCCTTAGGCTTAGGGAGCCCATGGCCTGGGAGGCCCCAGCCCTTCGGCTTAGGGCGCGACAGTCCTAGGGTGACCCAGCCCTTCGGCATAGGGAGCCCAGGCCTGGTACGCCCCAGCCCTTAGGTTTAGGGAGCCCCAGGCCTGGAGCGCCCCAGCCCTTAGGCTTTGGGAGCCCAAGCCTGGGGCGCCCAAGCCCTTAGGCTTTGGGAGGCCCAGGTCTGCGGTGCCCCAGACCTTAGACTGGGAGCCCTAGCCCTGGGGCACCCCAGCCCTTAGGCTTTGGGAGCCCAAGCCCTGGGCGCCCCAGCACTTAGGCTTTGGAAGTCCCAGGCCTGTGGCGCCCCAGCCCTTAGGCTTAGGTAGCCCCAGCCCTGGGGCACCCCAGCTCTTAGGCTTTGGGCGCCCCAGGCATGGGGCGCCCCAGCCCTTAGGCTTTGGGAGCCCCAGTCTTGGGGTGCCCCAGCCATTATGCTTTGGAAGGCCCAGGTCTGCGGCGCCCCATCCCTTAGGCTTTGGGAGCCCCAGGCCTGGGGCGCCCTGCCCTTAGCCTTAGGGAGCCCCAGGCCTGGGGCGGCCCAACCCTTAGGCTTAGGGAGCCCAAGCCCTCGGCGCCCCAGCACTTAGGCTTTGGAAGTCCCAGGCCTGTGGCGCCCCAGCCCTTAGGCTTAGGTAGCCCCAGCCCTGGGGCACCCCAGCTCTTAGGCTTTGGGCGCCCCAGGCATGGGGCGCCCCAGCCCTTAGGCTTTGGGAGCCCCAGTCTTGGGGTGCCCCAGCCATTATGCTTTGGAAGGCCCAGGTCTGCGGCGCCCCATCCCTTAGGCTTTGGGAGCCCCAGGCCTGGGGCGCCCTGCCCTTAGCCTTAGGGAGCCCCAGGCCTGGGGCGGCCCAACCCTTAGGCTTAGGGAGCCCCAGCCCAGGGCGCCCCAGCACTTAGGCTTAGGGAACCCCAGGCCTGGGGCGCCCCAGCCATTGGGCTTTGGGAGCTCCAGACCTGGGGCACCCCAGCCTTTTGGCTTAGGGAGCCCCAGGACTGGGAAGCACCAGCCCTTAGGCTTTGGGAGCCCCAGGCCTGTGGCGCCCCAGCCCTTAGGCTTAGGGAGCCCCAGGTCTTGGGCGCTCCAGCCCTAGGCTTAGGGAGCCCCAGGTTGGGGCGCTACAGCCTTTAGGCTTAAGGAGGCCATGGCGTGGGGCGCCGCAGCCCTTAGGATTTGGGAGCTCCAACCCTGCGGCACCCCAGCCATTAGGCTTAGGTAGCCCCATGCCTTGGGCGCCCCAGCCCTTAGGCTTAGGGAGCCTCTGGCCTGGGGCGCCACAGCCCTTAGGATTTGGGAGCCCCAGGCCTGGGGCGCCCCAGCCTTTAGGCTTTAGGTGCCCCAGGCTTGGGGCGCCCCAACCTTTAGGCTTTGGGAGCTTCAGGCCTGTGGCGCCCCAGCCCTTAGGCTTTGGGAGCCCCAGGCCTGGGGGCACCCAGCCCTTAGGCTTAGGGAGCCCATGGCCTGGGACTCCCCAGCCCTTCGGCTTAGGGCGTGACAGGCCTAGTGCGCCCCAGGCCTTAGGCTTTGGGAGTCCCAGGCCTGGGGAGCCCCAGCCCTTAGGTTTTGGGAGCCCATGGCCTGGTATACCCCAGCCCTTCGGCATAGGGAGCCCCTGGCCTGGGGCGCCCCAGCCCTTAGGCTTTGGGAGCCCCAGGCCTGGGACGCCCCCGCCCTTAGGCTTTGGGAGCCCCAGGCCAGGTGCGCCCCAGCCCTTAGGCTTAGGGAGCCCAAGGCCTGCAAAGCCCCAGCCCTTCGGCTTAGGGAGCCCCAGGCCTGGGGCGCCCCAGCCCTTAGGCTTTGGGAGCCCCAGGCCGGGGCGCCCCAACCATTAGGCTTTGGGAGCCCGAGGTCTGGGGCACCCCAGCCCTTAGGCTTTGGGAACCCCAGGCCTGGGGCGCTCCAGCCCTTAGGCTTTGGGAGCCCGAGGCCTGGGGCACCACAGCCCTTAGGATTTGGGAGCCACAGGCTGGGACGCCCCAGGCCATAGGTTTTGAGAGTCCCAGGCCTGTGGCGCCCAGCCCTTACGCTTTGAGAGCCCCAGGCTTGGGGCGCCCCAGGTCTTAGGCTTTGGGAGCCACAGGCCTGGGGCGCCCCAACCCTTAGGCTTAGGGAGCCCCAGGACTGGGGCGTCCCAGCCCTTCGGCTTTGGGAGCTCCAGACCAGGGGCGACCCAGTCTTTAGGCTTAGGGAGCCCAAGGCCTGGGAAGCCCCAGCCCTTAGGCTTAGGGAGCCCCAGGCTGTGGCGCCCCAGCCCTTAGGCTTAGGGAGCCCCAGGTTGGGGCGCTACAGCACTTAGGCTTAAGGAGACCCAGGCTTGGGGCGCCGCAGCCCTTAGGATTTGGGAGCTCCAACACTGGGGCACCCCAGCCCTTATGCTTTGGGAGCCCCAGGCCTGGGGTGCCCCAGTCCTTAGGCTTAGGGAGCCTCTGGCCTGGGGCGCCACAGCCCTTTGTCTTAGGGAGCGCCAGGACTGGGGCACCCCAGCCCTTAGGGTTTGGGAGTCCCAGGCCTGGGGTGCCCCAGCCTTAGGCTTTGGGTGCCCCAGGCCTGGGGCGCCACAGCCCTTAGGCTTTGTGAGCCCCTGGCCTGGGGGCACCCAGCCCTTAGGATTAGGGAGTCCATGGCCAGGGACGCCCCAGCCCTTTGGCTTAGGTCGCGACAGGCCTAGGGCGCCCCAGGCCTTAGCCTTTGGGAGCCCCAGGCCTGGGGCACCCCAGCCCTTAGGCTTTGGGAGTCCCAGGCCTGGGGCGCCCCCGCCCTTAGGCTTAGGGAGCCCCAGGCCTCGGGCGCCCTGCCCTTAGGCTTAGGGACCCCCAGGCCTGGGCGCCCCAGCCCTTAGATTTTGGGATCCCCAGGCCTAAGCGCCGCAGACCTTAGGCTTTGGGAGCCCAAGCCTGGGGCGCACCAGCCCTTAGGCTTTGGGAGTCCAAGCCTAGGGCGCCCCAGCACTTAGGCTTTGGGAGTCCCAGGCCTGGGGCGCCCCAGCCCTTAGGCTTAGGTAGCCCCAGTCCTGGGTCAACCCAGCTCTTAGGCTTTGGGAGCCCCAGGCATGGGGCGCCCCAGCCCTTAGGCTTTGGGAGCCCCAGTCTTGGGGTGCTCAGCACTTAGGCTTTGGGAGCCCCAGGTCTGCGGCGCCACAGCCTTTAGGCTTTGGGAGCCCCAGGCCTGGGGCGCCCTGTCCTTAGGCTTAGGGAGCCCCAGGCCTGGGGCGCCCCAGCTCTTAGTTTTAGGGAGCCCCAGCCCTGGGCGCCCCAGCCCTTAGGCTTAGGGAGCCCCAGGCCTGGGGCGCCCCAGCCCTTAGGCTTTGGGATCTCCAGACCTGGGGCGACCCAGCCTTTAGGCTTAGGGAACCCCAGGCCTGGGAAGCCCCAGCCCTTAGGCTTAGGGAGCCCCAGGCTGTGGCGCTCCAGCCCTTAGGCTTAGGGAGCCCCAGGTTGGGGCGCTACAGCACTTAGGCTTAAGGAGGCCCAGGCTTGGGGCGCTGCAGCCCTTAGGATTTGGGAACTCCAACACTGGGGCACCCCAGCCCTTATGCTTTGGGAGCCCTAGGCCTGGGGAGGCCCCGCCCTTAGGCATAGGGAGCCCCAGGCCTGGGGTGCCCCAGTCCTTAGGCTTAGGGAACCTCTGGCCTGGGACGACACAGCCCTTTGTCTTAGGGAGCCCCAGGACTGGGGCACCCCAGCCCTTAGGCTTTGGGTGCCCCAGGCCTGGGGCGCCACAGCCCTTAGGCTTTGTGAGCCCCTGGCCTGGGGGCACCCAGCCCTTAGGCTTAGGGAGTCCATGGCCAGGGACGCCCCAGCCCTTCGGCTTAGGGCGTGACAGGCCTAGGGCGCCCCAGGCCTTAGGCTTTGGGAGCCCCAGGCCTGGGGCACCCCAGCCCTTAGGCTTTGGGAGTCCCAGGCCTGGGGCGCCCCCGCCCTTAGGATTTGGGAGGCCCAGGCCTGGGGCACCAGAGCCCTTAGGCTTTGGGCGCCCCAGGCCTAGGGCGCCCCAGCCCTTTGGCTTAGGGAGCCCCAGGCCTGGGGCGCCCCAGCCCTTAGTTTTAGGGGGCCCCTGGACTGGGGCGCCGCAGCCCTTAGGCTTTGGGAGCCCCAGCCGGGGCGCCCCAGCATTTAGGCTTTGGGAGCCCCAGGCCTGGTACGCCCCAGCCCTTAGGCTTAGGGAGCCCCAGGCCTGGGGCGCCCCAGCCCTTAGGCTTTGGGAGCCCAAGACTGGGGTGCCCAGCCCTTCGGCTTTGGGAGGCCCAGGTCTGTGGCGCCCCAGCCCTTAGGCTGGGAGCCCCAGGCCTGGGGTGCCCCTGCCCTTAGGCTTAGGGAGCCCCTGGCCTGGGCGCCCCAGCCCTTAGATTTTGGGATCCCCAGGCCTAGGCGCCGCAGACCTTAGGCTTTGGGAGCCCAAGCCTGGGGCGCCCCAGCCCTTAGGCTTTGGGAGTCCAAGCCTGGGGCGCCCCAGCACTTGGGCTTTGGGAGTCCCAGGCCTGGGGCGCCCCAGCCCTTAGGCTTAGGTAGCCCCAGCCCGTGGGCACCCCAGCTCTTAGGCTTTGGGAGCCCCAGGCAAGGGGTGCCCCAGCCCTTAGGCTTTGGGAGCCCCAGTCTTGGGGTGCTCATCACTTAGGCTTTGGGAAGCCCAGGTCTGCGGCGCCCCAGACTTTAGGCTTTGGAGCCCAAGCCTGGGGCGCACAAGCCCTTAGGCTTAAGGAGCCCCAGGCTGTGGCGCCACAACCCTTAGGCTTTGGGCGCGCCAGGCCTAGGGCGCCCGAGCCCTTCCGCATAGGGAGTACCAGGCCTGGGGTGCCCCAGCCCTTAGGCTTAGGGATCCCTGGCCTGGAGCGCCCCAGCCCTTAGGATTTTGGAGCCCCTGGCCGGGGAGCCCCAGCCCTTAGATTTTGGGAGCCCCAGGCCTGGGGCACCCCAGCCCTTAGGCTTTCGGAGCCCAAGCCTGGGGTGCCCCAGCCCTTAGGTTTTGGGAGCACCAGGCCTGGGGCACCCCAGCACTTAGGCTTTGGGAGCCCCAGGCCTGGGGCGCCACAGCCCTTTGTCTTAGGGAGCCCCAGGCCATGGGCGCCCCAGTCCTTAGGCTTAGGGAGCCCCAGGACAGGGGCGCCCCAGCTCTTCGGCTTAGGGAGCCCCAGGCCTGGGGGGACCCAGCTCTTCGGCTTAGGGAGCCCCAGTCCTGGGGTGTCCCAGCCCTTAGGCCTAGGGAGCCCCAGGCCTGGGGTGCCCCAGCCCTTAGGCTTAGGGAGCCCCAGGCTGGGGCGCCACAGCCCTTAGGCTCTATGTGCCCCAGGCCTAGGGCGCCCCAGCCCTTCGGCTTAGGGAGTCCCAGGCCTGGGGCACCCCAGCCCTTAGGTTTAGGGACCGCCTGTCCTGGGGCGCCTCAGCCCTTAGGTTTTGGGTGCCCCAGCTGGGGCGCCACAACCCTTAGGCTTTGGGAGCCCCAGGCCTGGGGCGCCCCAGCGCTTAGGCTTTGGGAGCCCCAAGCCTGGGGCGCCCCAGTCTTAGGCTTAGGGAGCCCCAGGCCTGGGGGCACCCAGCCTTTCGGCTTAGGGAGCCCCAGGCCTGGGACTTCCCAGCCCTTAGGCATAGGGAGCCCCAGGCCTGGGGCGCCCCAGCCCTTAGGCTTAGGGAGTCCATGGCCTGAAACGCCCCAGCCCTTTGGCTTAGGGCACGACAGGCCTAGGGCGCCCCAGGCCTTAGGCTTTGGGAGCCCCAGGAATGGGGCAACCCAGTCCTTAGGTTTTGGGAGCCCCAGGCCTGGGCGCCCCCGCCCTTAGTATTTGGGAGCCCCAGGCCTGGGGTGCCCCAGCCCTTAGGCTAAGGGAGTTCAAGGCCTGCGACGCCCTAGCCCTTAGGCTTCGGGAGCCCAAGGCCTGCGACGTCCCAGCCCTTAGGCTTTGGGTGCCCCAGGCCTGGGGCGCCACAGCCCTTAGGCTTACAGAGCCCCAGGCCTGGTGCACCACAGCCCTTAGGCTTTGGGTGCCCCAGGCCTAGGGCGCCCCAGCCCTTCGGCTTAGGGAGCCACTGGCCTGGGGCGCCCCAGCTCTTAGGCTTTGGGAGCCCCAGACCTGGGGCGCCCCAGCGCTTAGGCTTTGGGAGCCCCACGCCTGGGGCGCCCCAGCCCTTAGGCTTAGGTAGCCCCAGGTCTGGGGGCATCAAGCCTTTCGGAGTCCCAGGCCTGGGGCTTCCCAGCCCTTAGGCTTAGGGAGCCCATGGCCTGAAACGCCCCAGCCCTTCGGCTTAGGGCGCGACAGGCCTAGGTTACCCCAGCCCTTAGGTTTTGGGAGCCCCAGGCCTGGGTCAACCCAGCCCTTAGGTTTGGGAGTCCCAGGCCTGGTACGCCCCAGCCCTTAGGTTTAGGGAGCCCCTGGCCTGGGGTTCCCCAGCCCTTAGGTATTGGGAGCCCCAGGCCTGGTGCGCCCCAGCCCTTAGGGTTTGGGAGCCCCAGGCCAGGGGCGCCCCAGCCCTTAGACTTCGGGAGCCGAAGGCCTGCGACGCCCCAGCCCTTAGGCTTTGGGGGCCCCAGGGCTGGGGCGCCCCAGCCCTTAGGCTTACGGAGCCCCAGGCCTGGGGCGCCCCAGCCCTTAGACTTTGGGAGCCCCAGGCCAGGGGCGCCCCAGCCCTTAGGCTTCGGGAGCCCATGCCTGCGACGCCCCAGCCCTTCGGCTTAGGGAACCCCAGGCCTGGGGAACCCTGCCCTTAGGTTTAGGGTGCCCCTGGCCTGGGGCGCCCCAGCCCTTAGGCTTAGGGAGCCCCAGGCTGGGGCGCCATAGCCCTTAGGCTTAAGGAGCCCCAGGCTGGGCGCCACAACCCTTAGGCTTTGGGCTCCCCAGGCCTAGGGCGCCCGAGCCCTTCCGCATAGGGAGTACCAGGCCTGGGGTGCCCCAGCCCTTAGGCTTAGGGATCCCTGGCCTGGGGCGCCCAGGCCTTAGGATTTTGGAGCCCCTGGCCGGGGAGCCCCAGCCCTTAGATTTTGGGAGCCCCAGGCCTGGGGCACCCCAGCCCTTAGACTTTGGGAGCCCAAGCCTGGGGCGCCCCAACCTTTAGGTTTTGGGAGCACCAGGCCTGGGGCACCCCTGCACTTAGGCTTTGGGAGCACCAGCCTGGGGCTCCCCATCCCTTATTCTTAGGGAGCTCCAGGCCTGGGCGCCCCAACCCATAGACTTAGGGAGCCTCTGGACTGGGTCGCCACAGGCCTTTGTCTTAGGGAACCCCAGGCCATGGGCGCCCCAGCCCTTAGGCTTTGGGAGCCCCAGGACAGGGGCGCCCCAGCCCTTAGGCTTTGGGAGCCCAAGCCTGGGTGCCCCAGCCCTTAGGTTTTGGGAGCACCAGGCCTGGGGCACCCCAGCACTTAGGCTTTGGGAGCCCCAGCCTGGGGCGCCCCAGCCCGTAGTCTTAAGGAGCCCCAGGCCTGGGGCGCCACAGCCCTTTGTCTTAGGGAGCCCCAGGCCATGGGCGCCCCAGCCCTTAGGCTTTGGGAGCCCCAGGACAGGGGCGCCCCAGCCCTTAGGCTTTGGGTGCCCCAGACCTGGGGTGCCCCAGCCCTTAGGCTGTGGGAGCTCCAGGCCTGTGGCGCCCCAGCCTTGACGCTTTGGGAGCCCCAGGCCTGGGGGCACCCAGCCCTAACGCATAGGGAGCCCATGGCCTGTGACGCCCCAGCCCTTAGGCTTCGGGAGCCCAAGGCCTGCGACGCCCCAGCCCTTAGGCTTTGGGAGCCCCAGGCTGGGGCACCCCAGCCCTTAGGCTTACGGAGCCCCAGGTCTGGGGCGCCACAGCCCTTAGGCTCTATGTGCCCCAGGCCTAGGGTGCCCCAGCCCTTCGGCTTAGGGAGCCCCAGGCCTGGGGCACCCCAGCCCTTAGGTTTAGGGACCGCCTGGCCTGGGGCGCCTCAGCCCTTAGGTTTTGGTGCCCCAGCTGGGGCGCCACAAGCCTTAGGCTTTGGGAGCCCCAGGCCTGGGGCGCCCCAGCGCTTAGGCTTTGGGAGCCCCAAGCCTGGGGCGCCCCAGCCTTAGGCTTAGGGAGCCCCAGGCCTGGGGGCACCCAGCCTTTCGAAGCCCCAGGCCTGGGACTTCCCAGCCCTTAGGCATAGGGAGCCCCAGGCCTGGGGCGCCCCAGCCCTTAGGCTTAGGGAGTCCATGGCCTGAAACGCCCCAGCCCTTTGGCTAAGGGCACGACAGGCCTAGGGCGCCCCAGGCCTTAGGCTTTGGGAGCCCCAGGAATGGGGCAACCCAGTCCTTAGGTTTTGGGAGCCCCAGGCCTGGGACGCCCCCGCCCTTAGGATTTGGGAGCCCCAGGCCTGGGGTGCCACAGCCCTTAGGCTAAGGGAGTTCAAGGCCTGCGACGCCCCAGCCCTTAGGCTTCGGGAGCCCAAGGCCTGCGACGTCCCAGCCCTTAGGCTTTGGGTGCCCCAGGCCTTGGGCGCCACAGCCCTTAGGCTTACAGAGCCCCAGGTCTGGGGCACCACAGCCCTTAGGCTTTGGGTGCCCCAGGCCTAGGGCGCCCCAGCCCTTCGGCTTAGGGAGCCACTGGCCTGGGGCGCCCCAGCTCTTAGGCTTTGGGAGCCCCAGACCTGGGGCGCCCCAGCGCTTAGGCTTTGGGAGCCCCACGCCTGGGGCGCCCCAGCCCTTAGGCTTAGGTAGCCCCAGGTCTGGGGGCATCAAGCCTTTCGGAGTCCCAGGCCTGGGGCTTCCCAGCCCTTAGGCTTAGGGAGCCCATGGCCTGAAACGCCCCAGCCCTTCGGCTTAGGGCGCGACAGACCTAGGTTACCCCAGCCCTTAAGTTTTGGGAGCCCCAGGCCTGGGTCAACCCAGCCCTTAGGTTTGGGAGTCCCAGGCCTGGTACGCCCCAGCCCTTAGGATTAGGGAGCCCCTGGCCTGGGGTTCCCCAGCCCTTAGGTATTGGGAGCCCCAGGCCTGGTGCGCCCCAGCCCTTAGGGTTTGGGAGCCCCAGGCCAGGGGCGCCCCAGCCCTTAGACTTCGGGAGCCGAAGGCCTGCGACGCCCCAGTCCTTAGGCTTTGGGGGCCCCAGGGCTGGGGCGCCCCAGCCCTTAGGCTTACGGAGCCCCAGGCCTGGGGCGCCCCAGCCCTTAGACTTTGGGAGCCCCAGGCCAGGGGCGCCCCAGCCCTTAGGCTTCGAGAGCCCATGCCTGCGACGCCCCAGCCCTTCGGCTTAGGGAACCCCAGGCCTGGGGTACCCCAGCCCTTAGGTTTAGGGTGCCCCTGGCCTGGGGCGCCCCAGCCCTTAGGCTTAGGGAGCCCCAGGCTGGGGCGCCATAGCCCTTAGGCTTAAGGAGCCCCAGGCTGTGGCGCCACAACCCTTAGGCTTTGGGCGCCCCAGGCCTAGGGCGCCCGAGCCCTTCCGCATAGGGAGTACCAGGCCTGGGGTGCCCCAGCCCTTAGGCTTAGGGATCCCTGGCCTGGGGCGCCCCAGCCCTTAGGATTTTGGAGCCCCTGGCCGGGGAGCCCCAGCCCTTAGATTTTGGGAGCCCCAGGCCTGGGGCACCCCAGCCCTTAGACTTTGGGAGCCCAAGCCTGGGGCGCCCCAACCCTTAGGTTTTGGGAGCACCAGGCCTGGGGCACCCCAGCACTTAGGCTTTGGGAGCCCCAGCCTGGGGCGCCCCATCCCTTATTCTTAGGGAGCTCCAGGCCTGGGGCGCCCCAACCCATAGACTTAGGGAGCCTCTGGACTGGGTCCCCACAGCCCTTTGTCTTAGGGAACCCCAGGCCATGGGCGCCCCAGTCCTTAGGCTTTGGGAGCCCCAGGACAGGGGCGCCCCAGCCCTTAGGCTTTGGGTGCCCCAGGCCTGGGGTGCCCCAGCCCTTAGGCTGTGGGAGCTCCAGGCCTGTGGTGCCCCAGCCCTGAGGCTTTGGGAGCCCCAGGCCTGGGGGCACCCAGCCCTAACGCATAGGGAGCCCATGGCCTGTGACGCCCCAGCCCTTAGGCTTCGGGAGCCCAAGGCCTGCGACGCCCCAGCCCTTAGGCTTTGGGAGCCCCAGGCTGGGGCACCCCAGCCCTTAGGCTTACGGAGCCCCAGGTCTGGGGCGCCACAGCCCTTAGGCTCTATGTGCCCCAGGCCTAGGGCGCCCCAGCCCTTCGGCTTAGGGAGCCCCAGGCCTGGGGCACCCCAGCCCTTAGGTTTAGGGACCGCCTGGCCTGGGGCGCCTCAGCCCTTAGGTTTTGGGTGCCCCAGCTGGGGCGCCACAACCCTTAGGCTTTGGGAGCCCCAGGCCTGGGGCGCCCCAGCGCTTAGGCTTTGGGAGCGCCAAGCCTGGGGCGCCCCAGCCTTAGGCTTAGGGAGCCCCAGGACTGGGGGCACCCAGCCTTTCGAAGCCCCAGGCCTGGGACTTCCCAGCCCTTAGGCATAGGGAGCCCCAGGCCTGGGGCGCCCCAGCCCTTAGGCTTAGGGAGTCCATGGCCTGAAACGCCCCAGCCCTTTGGCTTAGGGCACGACAGGCCTAGGGCGCCCCAGGCCTTAGGCTTTGGGAGCCCCAGGAATGGGGCAACCCAGTCCTTAAGTTTTGGGAGCCCCAGGCCTGGGGCGCCCCCGCCCTTAGGATTTGGGAGCCCCAGGCCTGGGGCGCCCCAGCCTTAGGCTTAGGGAGCCCCAGGCCTGGGGGCACCCAGCCTTTCGAAGCCCCAGGCCTGGGACTTCCCAGCCCTTAGGCATAGGGAGCCCCAGGCCTGGGGCGCCCCAGCCCTTAGGCTTAGGGAGTCCATGGCCTGAAACGCCCCAGCCCTTTGGCTTAGGGCACGACAGGCCTAGGGCGCCCCAGGCCTTAGGCTTTGGGAGCCCCAGGAATGGGGCAACCCAGTCCTTAAGTTTTGGGAGCCCCAGGCCTGGGGCGTCCCCGCCCTTAGGATTTGGGAGCCCCAGGCCTGGGGCGCCCCAGCCTTAGGCTTAGGGAGCCCCAGGCCTGGGGGCACCCAGCCTTTCGAAGCCCCAGGCCTGGGACTTCCCAGCCCTTAGGCATAGGGAGCCCCAGGCCTGGGGCGCCCCAGCCCTTAGGCTTAGGGAGTCCATGGCCTGAAACGCCCCAGCCCTTTGGCTTAGGGCACGACAGGCCTAGGGCGCCCCAGGCCTTAGGCTTTGGGAGCCCCAGGAATGGGGCAACCCAGTCCTTAGGTTTTGGGAGCCCCAGGCCTGGGGCGCCCCCGCCCTTAGGATTTGGGAGCCCCAGGCCTGGGGTGCCCCAGCCCTTAGGCTAAGGGAGTTCAAGGCCTGCGACGCCCCAGCCCTTAGGCTTCGGGAGCCCAAGGCCTGCGACGTCCCAGCCCTTAGGCTTTGGGAGCCCCAGGCCTGGGGCGCCACAGCCCTTAGGCTTACAGAGCCCCAGGCCTGGGGCACCACAGCCCTTAGGCTTTGGGTGCCCCAGGCCTAGGGCGCCCCAGCCCTTCGGCTTAGGGAGCCACTGGCCTGGGGCGCCCCAGCTCTTAGGCTTTGGGAGCCCCAGACCTGGGGCGCCCCAGCGCTTAGGCTTTGGGAGCCCCACGCCTGGGGCGCCCCAGCCCTTAGGCTTAGGTAGCCCCAGGTCTGGGGGCATCAAGCCTTTCGGAGTCCCAGGCCTGGGGCTTCCCAGCCCTTAGGCTTAGGGAGCCCATGGCCTGAAACGCCCCAGCCCTTCGGCTTAGGGCGCGACAGGCCTAGGTTACCCCAGCCCTTAGGTTTTGGGAGCCCCAGGCCTGGGTCAACCCAGCCCTTAGGTTTGGGAGTCCCAGGCCTGGTACGCCCCAGCCCTTAGGATTAGGGATCCCCTGGCCTGGGGTTCCCCAGCCCTTAGGTATTGGGAGCCCCAGGCCTGGTGCGCCCCAGCCCTTAGGGTTTGGGAGCCCCAGGCCAGGGGCGCCCCAGCCCTTAGACTTCGGGAGCCGAAGGCCTGCGACGCCCCAGCCCTTAGGCTTTGGGGGCCCCAGGGCTGGGGCGCCCCAGCCCTTAGGCTTACGGAGCCCCAGGCCTGGGGCGCCCCAGCCCTTAGACTTTGGGAGCCCCAGGCCAGGGGCGCCCCAGCCCTTAGGCTTCGGGAGCCCATGCCTGCGACGCCCCAGCCCTTCGGCTTAGGGAACCCCAGGCCTGGGGTACCCCAGCCCTTAGGTTTAGGGTGCCCCTGGCCTGGGGCGCCCCAGCCCTTAGGCTTAGGGAGCCCCAGGCTGGGGTGCCATAGCCCTTAGGCTTAAGGAGCCCCAGGCTGTGGCGCCACAACCCTTAGGCTTTGGGCGCCCCAGGCCTAGGGCGCCCGAGCCCTTCCGCATAGGGAGTACCAGGCCTGGGGTGCCCCAGCCCTTAGGCTTAGGGATCCCTGGCCTGGGGCGCCCCAGCCCTTAGGATTTTGGAGCCCCTGGCCGGGGAGCCCCAGCCCTTAGATTTTGGGAGCCCCAGGCCTGGGGCACCCCAGCCCTTAGACTTTGGGAGCCCAAGCCTGGGGCGCCCCAACCCTTAGGTTTTGGGAGCACCAGGCCTGGGGCACCCCAGCACTTAGGCTTTGGGAGCCGCAGCCTGGGGCGCCCCATCCCTTATTCTTAGGGAGCTCCAGGCCTGGGGCGCCCCAACCCATAGACTTAGGGAGCCTCTGGACTGGGTCGCCACAGCCCTTTGTCTTAGGGAACCCCAGGCCATGGGCGCCCCAGCCCTTAGGCTTTGGGAGCCCCAGGACAGGGGCGCCCCAGCCCTTAGGCTTTGGGTGCCCCAGGCCTGGGGTGCCCCAGCCCTTAGGCTGTGGGAGCTCCAGGCCTGTGGTGCCCCAGCCCTGAGGCTTTGGGAGCCCCAGGCCTGGGGGCACCCAGCCCTAACGCATAGGGAGCCCATGGCCTGTGACGCCCCAGCCCTTAGGCTTCGGGAGCCCAAGGCCTGCGACGCCCCAGCCCTTAGGCTTTGGGAGCCCCAGGCTGGGGCACCCCAGCCCTTAGGCTTACGGAGCCCCAGGTCTGGGGCGCCACAGCCCTTAGGCTCTATGTGCCCCAGGCCTAGGGCGCCCCAGCCCTTCGGCTTAGGGAGCCCCAGGCCTGGGGTACCCCAGCCCTTAGGTTTAGGGACCGCCTGGCCTGGGGCGCCTCAGCCCTTAGGTTTTGGGTGCCCCAGCCGTGGCGCCACAACCCTTAGGCTTTGGGAGCCCCAGGCCTGGGGCACCCCAGCGCTTAGGCTTTGGGAGCCCCACGCCTGGGGCGCCCCATCCTTTAGGCTTAGGGAGCTCCAGGCCTGGGGGCACCCAGCCTTTCGAAGCCCCAGGCCTGGAACTTCCCAGCCCTTAGGCATAGGGAGCCCCAGGCCTGGGGCGCCCCAGCCCTTCGGCTTAGGGCGCGACAGTCCTAGGGTGCCCCAGCCCTTCGGCATAGGGAGCCCCAGGCCTGGTACTCCCCAGCCCTTAGGCTTAGGGAGCCCCAGGCCTGGAGCGCCCCAGCCCTTAGGCTCTGGGAGCCCAAGCCTGGGGTGCCCAAGCCCTTAGGCTTTGGGAGGCCCAGGTCTGCGGTGCCCCATCCCTTAGGCTTTGGGAGCCCCAGGCCTGGGGCGCCCTGCCCTTAGCCTTAGGGAGCCCCAGGCCTGGGGCGGCGCAACCCTTAGGCTTAGGGAGCCCCAGCCCAGGGCGCCCCAGCACTTAGGCTTAGGGAACCCCAGTCCTGGGGCGCCCCAGCCATTGGGCTTTGGGAGCTCCAGACCTGGGGCACCCCAGCCTTTTGGCTTAGGGAGCCCCAGGACTGGGAAGCACCAGCCCCTATGCTTTGGGAGCCCCAGGCCTGTGGCGCCCCAGCCCTTAGGCTTAGGGAGCCCCAGGTCTTGGGCGCTCCATCCCTAGGCTTAGGGAGCCCCAGGTTGGGGCGCTACAGCCTTTAGGCTTAAGGAGGCCATGGCGTGGGGCGCCGCAGCCCTTAGGATTTGGGACCTCCAACCCTGCGGCACCCCAGCCATTAGGCTTAGGTAGCCCCATGCCTTGGGCGCCCCAGCCCTTAGGCTTAGGGAGCCTCTGGCCTGGGGCGCCACAGCCCTTAGGATTTGGGAGCCCCAGGCCTGGGGCGCCCCAGCCTTTAGGCTTTAGGTGCCCCAGGCTTGGGGCGCCCCAACCCTTAGGCTTTGGGAGCTTCAGGCCTGTGGCGCCCCAGCCCTTAGGCTTTGGGAGCACCAGGCCTGGGGGCACCCAGCCCTTAGGCTTAGGGAGCCCATGGCCTGGGACGCCCCAGCCCTTCTGCTTAGGGCGTGACAGGCCTAGTGCGCCCCAGGCCTTAGGCTTTGGGAGTCCCAGGCCTGGGGCGCTCCAGCCTTAGGCTTTGGGAGCCCGAGGCCTGGGGCGCCACAGCCCTTAGGATTTGGGAGCCCCAGGCTGGGACGCCCCAGGCCATAGGTTTTGGGAGTCCCAGGCCTGTGGCGCCCAGCCCTTACGCATTGAGAGCCCCAGGCTTGGGGCGCCCCAGGTCTTAGGCTTTGGGAGCCACAGGCCTGGGGCGCCCCAACCCTTAGGCTTAGGGAGCCCCAGGACTGGGGCGTCCCAGCCCTTCGGCTTTGGGAGCTCCAGACCAGGGGTGACCCAGCCTTTAGGCTTAGGGAGCCCAAGGCCTGGGAAGCCCCAGCCCTTAGGCTTAGGGAGCCCCAGGCTGTGGCGCCCCAGCCCTTAGGCTTAGGGAGCCCCAGGTTGGGGCGCTACAGCACTTAGGCTTAAGGAGGCCCAGGCTTGGGGCGCCGCAGCCCTTAGGATTTGGGAGCTCCAACACTGGGGCACCCCAGCCCTTATGCTTTGGGAGCCCCAGGCCTGGGGTGCCCCAGTCCTTAGGCTTAGGGAGCCTCTGGCCTGGGGCGCCACAGCCCTTTGTCTTAGGGAGCGCCAGGACTGGGGCACCCCAGCCCTTAGGCTTTGTGACCCCCTGGCCTGGGGGCACCCAGCCCTTAGGATTAGGGAGTCCATGGCCAGGGACGCCCCAGCCCTTTGGCTTAGGTCGCGACAGGCCTAGGGCGCCCCAGGCCTTAGGCTTTGGGAGCCCCAGGTCTGGGGCACCCCAGCCCTTAGGCTTTGGGAGTCCCAGGCCTGGGGCGCCCCCGCCCATAGGCTTAGGGAGCTCCAGGCCTCGGGCGCCCTGCCCTTAGGCTTAGGGACCCCCAGGCCTGGGCGCCCCAGCCCTTAGATTTTGGGATCCCCAGGCCTTAGCGCCGCAGACCTTAGGCTTTGGGAGCCCAAGCCTGGGGCGCACCAGCCCTTAGGCTTTGGGAGTCCAAGCCTAGGGCGCCCCAGCACTTAGGCTTTGGGAGTCCCAGGCCTGGGGCGCCCCAGCCCTTAGGCTTAGGTAGCCCCAGTCCTGGGTCAACCCAGCTCTTAGGCTTTGGGAGCCCCAGGCATGGGGCGCCCCAGCCCTTAGCCTTTGGGAGCCCAAGTCTTGGGGTGCTCAGCACTTAGGCTTTGGGAGCCCCAGGTCTGCGGCGCCACAGCCTTTAGGCTTTGGGAGCCCCAGGCCTGGGGCGCCCCAGCTCTTAGTTTTAGGGAGCCCCAGCCCTAGGCGCCCCAGCCCTTAGGCTTAGGGAGCCCCAGGCCTGGGGCGCCCCAGCTCTTAGTTTTAGGGAGCCCCAGCCCTGGGCGCCCCAGCCCTTAGGCTTAGGGAGCCCCAGGCCTGGGGCGCCCCAGCCCTTAGGCTTTGGGAGCTCCAGACCTGGGGCGACCCAGCCTTTAGGCTTAGGGAACCCCAGGCCTGGGAAGCCCCAGCCCTTAGGCTTAGGGAGCCCCAGGCTGTGGCGCCCCAGCCCTTAGGCTTAGGGAGCCCCAGGTTGGGGCGCTACAGCACTTAGGCTTAAAGAGGCCCAGGCTTGGGGCGCCGCAGCCCTTAGGATTTGGGTGCTCCAACACTGGGGCACCCCAGCCCTTATGCTTTGGGAGCCCTAGGCCTGGGGAGGCCCCGCCCTTAGGCATAGGGAGCCCCAGGCCTGGGGCGGCCCAGTCCTTAGGCTTAGGGAACCTCTGGCCTGGGACGACACAGCCCTTTGTTTTAGGGAGCACCAGGACTGCGGCACCCCAGCCCTTAGGCTTTGGGTGCCCCAGGCCTGGGGCGCCACAGCCCTTAGGCTTTGTGAGCCCCTGGCCTGGGGGCACCCAGCCCTTAGGCTTAGGGAGTCCATGGCCAGGGACGCCCCAGCCCTTCGGCTTAGGGCGTGACAGGCCTAGGGCGCCCCAGGCCTTAGGCTTTGGGAGCCCCAGGCCTGGGGCACCCCAGCCCTTAGGCTTTGGGCGCCCCAGGCCTAGGGCGCCCCAGCCCTTTGGCTTAGGGAGCCCCAGGCCTGGGGCGCCCCAGCCCTTAGTTTTAGGGGGCCCCTGGACTGGGGCGCCGCAGCCCTTAGGCTTTGGGAGCCCCAGCCGGGGCGCCCCAGCATTTAGGCTTTGGGAGCCCCAGGCCTGGTACGCCCCAGCCCTTAGGCTTAGGGAGCCCCAGGCCTGGGGCGCCCCAGCCCTTAGGCTTTGGGAGCCCAAGACTGGGGTGCCCCAGCCCTTCGGCTTTGGGAGGCCCAGGTCTGTGGCGCCCCAGCCCTTAGGCTGGGAGCCCCAGGCCTGGGGTGCCCCTGCCCTTAGGCTTAGGGAGCCCCTGGCCTGGGCGCCCCAGCCCTTACATTTTGGGATCCCCAGGCCTAGGCGCCGCAGACCTTAGGCTTTGGGAGCCCAAGCCTGGGGCGCCCCAGCCCTTAGGCTTTGGGAGTCCAAGCCTGGGGCGCCCCAGCACTTGGGCTTTGGGATTCCCAGGCCTGGGGCGCCCCAGCCCTTAGGCTTAGGTAGCCCCAGCCCGGGGGCACCCCAGCTCTTAGGCTTTGGGAGCCCCAGGCAAGGGGCGCCCCAGCCCTTAGGCTTTGGGAGCCCCAGTCTTGGGGTGCTCAGCACTTAGGCTTTGGGAAGCCCAGGTCTGCGGCACCCCAGCCTTTAGGCTTTGGGAGCCCCAGGCCTGGGACGCCCTGCCCTTAGGCTTAGGGAGCCCCAGGTCTGGGGCGCCCCAGCTCTTAGTTTTAGGGACCCCAGCCCTGGGCGCCCCAGCCCTTAGTTTTAGGGAGCCCCAGGCCTGGGGCGCCCCAGCCCTTAGGCTTTGGGAGCTCCAGACCTGGGGCGCCCAAGCCTTTAGGCTTAGGGTGCCCCAGGCCTGGGAAGCCCCAGCCCTTAAGCTTATGGAGCCCCAGGCCTGTGGCGCCCCAGCCCTTTGGCTTAGGGAGCCCCAGGTTGGGGCGCTACAGCACTTAGGCTTAAGCAGGCCCAGGCTTGGGGCGCCGCAGCCCTTAGGATTTGGGAGCTCGAACACTGGGGCACCCAAGCCCTTATGCATTGGGAGCCCCAGGCCTGGGGCGGCCCCGCCCTTAGGCATAGGGAGCCCCAGGCCTGGGGCCCCCCAGTCCTTAGGCTTAGGGAGCCTCTGGCCTGGGGCGCCACAGTCCTTTGTCTTAGGGAGCCCCAGGACTGGGGCGCCCCAGCCCTTAGGCTTTGGGAGCCCCAGACCTGGGGCGCCCCTGCCCTTAGGCTTTGGGTGCCCCAGGCCTGGGGCGCCCCAGGCCTTAGGCTTTGTGAGCCCCTGGCCTGGGGGCACCCAGCCCTTAGGCTTAGGGAGTCCATGGCCTAGGGCGCCCCAGCCCTTAGGCTTTGGGAACCCCAGGTCTGGGGCACCCCAGCCCTTAGGCTTTGGGAGTCCCAGTTCTTGGGCGCCCCCGCCCTTTGGCTTAGGGAGCCCCAGGCCTGGGGCGCCCCAGCCCTTAGTTTTAGGGGGCCCCTGGACTGGGGCGCCGCAGCCCTTAGGCTTTGGGATTCCCAGGCCTGGGGTGCCCCAGTCCTTAGGAAAAGGGAGCCCCAGGCCTGGGGCGCCCCAGCACTTAGGCATTGGGTGCCCCAGGACTGTGGCGCCCCAGGGCTTAGGCTTAGGGAGCACCTGGCCTGGGGCGCCCCAGAACTTAGGCTTAGGGAGGCCCAGGCCTGGGGGAACCCATCCCATATGCTTAGGGAGCCCCAGGCCTAGGGCGCCCCAGCCCTTAGGCTTAGGGAGCCCCAGGTCAGGGGCGCACCAGCCCTTAGGTTTAGGGAACCCCAGGCCTGGGGCGCCCCAGGACTTAGGCTTAGGGAGCCCCAATTGGGGCGATAAAGCCTTTAGGCTTAGAGAGCCCCAGGCTTTGGGCGCCCTAACCCTTAAGCTTAGGGAGCCCCATGGCTGGGGCGGCCCAGCCCTTAGAGTTAGGGAGCCCCAGACCTAGGGCGCCCCAGCCCTTAGGATTAGGGAGAACCAGGCCAGGGGCGCCCCAGTCCTTAGGAAAAGGGAGCGACAGGGCTAGGGCGCCCCAGCACTTAGGCTTAGGGAGCACCTCGCCTGGGGCGCCCCAGTCCTTAGGCTTAGGGAGAAACTGGCCAGGTGTGCCCCAGCACTTAGGCTTAGGGAACCCCAGGCCTGGGGTGCCCCAGCCATTAGGATTAGGGACCCCCAGGCCTGGGGCACCCCTGCGCTTAGGCTTAGGGAGCCCCAGGCCTGGGACGCCCCAGCCCTTAGGCTTAGGGAGCCCCAGGCCTGGTGCGCCCCAGCCCTTAGGCTGTGGGAGCCCAAGGTCTGGGCTGCCCCAGCCCTTAGGCTTTGGGAGCCCCAGGCCTGGGGCGCTCCAGCCATTAGGCTTAGGGAGCCCCTGGCCTGGGGCGCTCCAGGACTTAAGCTTAGGGAGCCCTAGGCCTGGGGAGCCCCAGTCCTTAGGCTTAGGGAGCCCCAGGCCTAGGGCGACCCAGCCCTTAGAGTTAGGGAGCCCCAGGCCTAGGGCGCCCCAGCCCTTAGGATTAGGGAGAACCTGGCCAGGGGCGCCCCAGCACTTAGGCTTTGGGAGCCCCAGGGCCCGAGGAGACCCAACCTATAGGCTTAGGGAGCCCCAGGCCTGGGGCGCCCCAGCCCTTAAGCTTTGAGAGCCCCAGGTCTAGGACGCCCCAGCCCTTAGGCTTAGGGAGCCCCAGGTGGGGAGCCAAAGCCTTTAGGCTTAGGTAGCCCTAGGCCTTTTGCGCCCCAACCCTTAAGCTTAGGAAGCCACAGGGCTGGGGCGCCCCACTCCTTAGGATTTGGGAGCCCCAGGCCTGGGTCGCCCCAGCCCGTAGGTTTGGGAGCCCCGGCCTGGGACGCCCCAGCCCTTAGGCTTAGGGAGCCCCAACCTGGCGCGCCCTAGGACTTAGGCTTAGGGAGCCCCAGGCCTTGGGCGCCTAAGCCCTTAGAGTTAGGGAGCCCCAGGCCTAGGGCGCCCAGCCCTTAGGCTTAGGGAGCCTCATGCCTGGGGCGCCCCAGCCTTTAGGCTTAGGGAGAAACTGGCCAGGGGTGCCCCTGCACTTAGGCTTAGCGAAGCCCAGGCCTGGGGTGCCCCAACCCTTAGGCTTAGGGAGCCCCAGGCCTTGGGTGCACCAACCCTTAAGCATTGGGACCCCAGGCCTGGGGCGCCCCAGCCTTTAGGTTTAGGGAGCCCCAGGCCTGGGGCGGCCCCGCCCTTAGGCATAGGGAGCCCCAGGCCTGGGGCGCCCCAGTCCTTAGGCTTAGGGAGCCTCTGGCCTGGGGCGCCACAGCCCTTTGTCTTAGGGAGCCCCAGGACTGGGGCGCCCCAGCCCTTAGGCTTTGGGAGCCCCTGACCTGGGGCGCCCCAGCCCTTAGGCTTTGGGTGCCCCAGGCCTGGGGCGCCCCAGGCCTTAGGCTTTGTGAGCCCCTGGCCTGGGGGCACCCAGCCCTTAGGCTTAGGGAGTCCATGGCCTGGGACGCCCCAGCCCTTCGGCTTAGGGCGCGAAAGGCCTAGGGCGCCCCAGCCCTTAGGCTTTGGGAGCCCCAGGCCTGGGGCACCCCAGCCCTTAGGCTTTGGGAGTCCCAGGCCTTGGGCGCCCCCGCCTTTTGGCTTAGGGAGCACCAGGCCTGGGGCGCCCCAGCCCTTAGTTTTAGGGGGCCCCTGGACTGGGGCGCCGCATCCCTTAGGCTTTGGGATCCCCAGCCGAGGCGCCCCAGCATTTAGGCTTTAGGAGCCCCAGGCCTGAGGTGCCCAAGCGCTTAGGCTTTGGGAGCCCCATGCCTGGGTCGCCCCAAACCTTAGGCTTAGGGAGCACCAGGTCTGGGGGCACCCAGCCCTTCGACTTAGGGTGCCCCAGGCCTGGGGCGTCCCAGCCCTTAGGCTTAGGGAACCCCAGGCCTTGGGCGCCCCAGCCCTTAGGCTTAGGGAGCCCATGGCCTGCGACGCCCCAGCCCTTCGGCTCTGGGCGCGACACGACTAGGGCACCCCAGCCCTCAGGTTTGGGAGACCCAGGCCTGGGGCACCCCAGCCCTTAGTCTTTGGGAGTCCCAGGCCTGGGGTGCCCCAGTCCTTAGGAAAAGGGAGCCCCAGGCCTGGGGCGCCCCAGCACTTAGGCATTGGGTGCCCCAGGACTGTGGCGCCCCAGGGCTTAGGCTTAGGGAGCACCTGGCCTGGGGCGCCCCAGAACTTAGGCTTAGGGAGGCCCAGGCCTGGGGGAACCCATCCCATATGCTTAGGGAGCCCAAGGCCTAGGGCGACCCAGCCCTTAGGCTTAGGGAGCCCCAGGTCAGGGGCGCACCAGCCTTTAGGTTTAGGGAACCCCAGGCCTGGGGCGCCCCAGCACTTAGGCTTAGGGAGCCCCAATTGGGGCGATAAAGCCTTTAGGCTTAGGGAGCCCCAGGCTTTGGGCGCCCCAGCCCTTAAGCTTAGGGAGCCCCATGGCTGGGGCGGCCCAGCCCTTAGAGTTAGGGAGCCCCAGGCCTAGGGCGCCCCAGCCCTTAGGATTAGGGAGAACCTTGCCAGGGGCGCCCCAGTCCTTAGGAAAAGGGAGCCACAGGGCTAGGGTGCCCCAGCACTTAGGCTTAGGGAGCACCTCGCCTGGGGCGCCCAGTCCTTAGGCTTAGGGAGAAACTGGCCAGGTGTGCCCCAGCACTTAGGCTTAGGGAACCCCAGGCCTGGGGTGCCCCAGCCATTAGGATTAGGGACCCCCAGGCCTGGGGCGCCCCTGCGCTTAGGCTTAGGGAGCCCCAGGCCTGGGACGCCCCAGCCCTTAGGCTTAGGGAGCCCCAGGCTGTGGCGCCCCAGCCCTTAGGCTTAGGGAGCCCCAGGTTGGGGCGCTACAGCACTTAGGCTTAAAGAGGCCCAGGCTTGGGGCGCCGCAGCCCTTAGGATTTGGGTGCTCCAACACTGGGGCACCCCAGCCCTTATGCTTTGGGAGCCCTAGGCCTGGGGAGGCCCCGCCCTTAGGCATAGGGAGCCCCAGGCCTGGGGCGGCCCAGTCCTTAGGCTTAGGGAACCTCTGGCCTGGGACGACACAGCCCTTTGTTTTAGGGAGCACCAGGACTGCGGCACCCCAGCCCTTAGGCTTTGGGTGCCCCAGGCCTGGGGCGCCACAGCCCTTAGGCTTTGTGAGCCCCTGGCCTGGGGGCACCCAGCCCTTAGGCTTAGGGAGTCCATGGCCAGGGACGCCCCAGCCCTTCGGCTTAGGGCGTGACAGGCCTAGGGCGCCCCAGGCCTTAGGCTTTGGGAGCCCCAGGCCTGGGGCACCCCAGCCCTTAGGCTTTGGGCGCCCCAGGCCTAGGGCGCCCCAGCCCTTTGGCTTAGGGAGCCCCAGGCCTGGGGCGCCCCAGCCCTTAGTTTTAGGGGGCCCCTGGACTGGGGCGCCGCAGCCCTTAGGCTTTGGGAGCCCCAGCCGGGGCGCCCCAGCATTTAGGCTTTGGGAGCCCCAGGCCTGGTACGCCCCAGCCCTTAGGCTTAGGGAGCCCCAGGCCTGGGGCGCCCCAGCCCTTAGGCTTTGGGAGCCCAAGACTGGGGTGCCCCAGCCCTTCGGCTTTGGGAGGCCCAGGTCTGTGGCGCCCCAGCCCTTAGGCTGGGAGCCCCAGGCCTGGGGAGCCCCTGCCCTTAGGCTTAGGGAGCCCCTGGCCTGGGCGCCCCAGCCCTTACATTTTGGGATCCCCAGGCCTAGGCGCCGCAGACCTTAGGCTTTGGGAGCCCAAGCCTGGGGCGCCCCAGCCCTTAGGCTTTGGGAGTCCAAGCCTGGGGCGCCCCAGCACTTGGGCTTTGGGATTCCCAGGCCTGGGGCGCCCCAGCCCTTAGGCTTAGGTAGCCCCAGCCCGGGGGCACCCCAGCTCTTAGGCTTTGGGAGCCCCAGGCAAGGGGCGCCCCAGCCCTTAGGCTTTGGGAGCCCCAGTCTTGGGGTGCTCAGCACTTAGGCTTTGGGAAGCCCAGGTCTGCGGCACCCCAGCCTTTAGGCTTTGGGAGCCCCAGGCCTGGGACGCCCTGCCCTTAGGCTTAGGGAGCCCCAGGTCTGGGGCGCCCCAGCTCTTAGTTTTAGGGACCCCAGCCCTGGGCGCCCCAGCCCTTAGTTTTAGGGAGCCCCAGGCCTGGGGCGCCCCAGCCCTTAGGCTTTGGGAGCTCCAGACCTGGGGCGCCCAAGCCTTTAGGCTTAGGGTGCCCCAGGCCTGGGAAGCCCCAGCCCTTAAGCTTATGGAGCCCCAGGCCTGTGGCGCCCCAGCCCTTTGGCTTAGGGAGCCCCAGGTTGGGGCGCTACAGCACTTAGGCTTAAGCAGGCCCAGGCTTGGGGCGCCGCAGCCCTTAGGATTTGGGAGCTCGAACACTGGGGCACCCAAGCCCTTATGCATTGGGAGCCCCAGGCCTGGGGCGGCCCCGCCCTTAGGCATAGGGAGCCCCAGGCCTGGGGCCCCCCAGTCCTTAGGCTTAGGGAGCCTCTGGCCTGGGGCGCCACAGTCCTTTGTCTTAGGGAGCCCCAGGACTGGGGCGCCCCAGCCCTTAGGCTTTGGAAGCCCCAGACCTGGGGCGCCCCTGCCCTTAGGCTTTGGGTGCCCCAGGCCTGGGGCGCCCCAGGCCTTAGGCTTTGTGAGCCCCTGGCCTGGGGGCACCCAGCCCTTAGGCTTAGGGAGTCCATGGCCTGGGACGCCCCAGCCCTTCGGCTTAGGGCGCGAAAGGCCTAGGGCGCCCCAGCCCTTAGGCTTTGGGAGCCCCAGGCCTAGGGCGCCCCAGCCCTTAGGCTTTGGGAGTCCCAGTTCTTGGGCGCCCCCGCCCTTTGGCTTAGGGAGCCCCAGGCCTGGGGCGCCCCAGCCCTTAGTTTTAGGGGGCCCCTGGACTGGGGCGCCGCAGCCCTTAGGCTTTGGGAGTCCCAGGCCTGGGGTGCCCCAGTCCTTAGGAAAAGGGAGCCCCAGGCCTGGGGCGCCCCAGCACTTAGGCATTGGGTGCCCCAGGACTGTGGCGCCCCAGGGCTTAGGCTTAGGGAGCACCTGGCCTGGGGCGCCCCAGAACTTAGGCTTAGGGAGGCCCAGGCCTGGGGGAACCCATCCCATATGCTTAGGGAGCCCCAGGCCTAGGGCGCCCCAGCCCTTAGGCTTAGGGAGCCCCAGGTCAGGGGCGCACCAGCCCTTAGGTTTAGGGAACCCCAGGCCTGGGGCGCCCCAGGACTTAGGCTTAGGGAGCCCCAATTGGGGCGATAAAGCCTTTAGGCTTAGAGAGCCCCAGGCTTTGGGCGCCCTAACCCTTAAGCTTAGGGAGCCCCATGGCTGGGGCGGCCCAGCCCTTAGAGTTAGGGAGCCCCAGACCTAGGGCGCCCCAGCCCTTAGGATTAGGGAGAACCTGGCCAGGGGCGCCCCAGTCCTGAGGAAAAGGGAGCGACAGGGCTAGGGCGCCCCAGCACTTAGACTTAGGGAGCACCTCGCCTGGGGCGCCCCAGTCCTTAGGCTTAGGGAGAAACTGGCCAGGTGTGCCCCAGCACTTAGGCTTAGGGAACCCCAGGCCTGGGGTGCCCCAGCCATTAGGATTAGGGACCCCCAGGCCTGGGGCACCCCTGCGCTTAGGCTTAGGGAGCCCCAGGCCTGGGGCGCCCCAGCCCTTAGGCTTAGGTAGCCCCAGTCCTGGGTCAACCCAGCTCTTAGGCTTTGGGAGCCCCAGGCATGGGGCGCCCCAGCCCTTAGCCTTTGGGAGCCCCAGTCTTGGGGTGCTCAGCACTTAGGCTTTGGGAGCCCCAGGTCTGCGGCGCCACAGCCTTTAGGCTTTGGGAGCCCCAGGCCTGGGGCGCCCTGTCCTTAGGCTTAGGGAGCCCCAGGCCTGGGGCGCCCCAGCTCTTAGTTTTAGGGAGCCCCAGCCCTAGGCGCCCCAGCCCTTAGGTTTAGGGAGCCCCAGGCCTGGGGCGCCCCAGCTCTTAGTTTTAGGGAGCCCCAGCCCTGGGCGCCCCAGCCCTTAGGCTTAGGGAGCCCCAGGCCTGGGGCGCCCCAGCCCTTAGGCTTTGGGAGCTCCAGACCTGGGGCGACCCAGCCTTTAGGCTTAGGGAACCCCAAGCCTGGGAAGCCCCAGCCCTTAGGCTTAGGGAGCCCCAGGCTGTGGCGCCCCAGCCCTTAGGCTTAGGGAGCCCCAGGTTGGGGCGCTACAGCACTTAGGCTTAAGGAGGCCCAGGCTTGGGGCGCCGCAGCCCTTAGGATTTGGGTGCTCCAACACTGGGGAACCCCAGCCCTTATGCTTTGGGAGCCCTAGGCCTGGGGAGGCCCCGCCCTTAGGCATAGGGAGCCCCAGGCCTGGGGCGCCCCAGTCCTTAGGCTTAGGGAACCTCTGGCCTGGGACGACACAGCCCTTTGTCTTAGGGAGCCCCAGGACTGCGGCACCCCAGCCCTTAGGCTTTGGGTGCCCCAGGCCTGGGGCGCCACAGCCCTTAGGCTTTGTGAGCCCCTGGCCTGGGGGCACCCAGCCCTTAGGCTTAGGGAGTCCATGGCCAGGGACGCCCCAGCCCTTCGACTTAGGGCGTGACAGGCCTAGGGCGCCCCAGGCGTTAGGCTTTGGGAGCCCCAGGCCTGGGGCACCCCAGCCCTTAGGCTTTGGACGCCCCAGGCCTAGGGCGCCACAGCCCTTTGGCTTAGGGAGCCCCAGGCCTGGGGCGCCCCAGCCCTTAGTTTTAGGGGGCCCCTGGACTGGGGCCCCGCAGCCCTTAGGCTTTGGGAGCCCCAGCCGGGGCGCCCCAGCATTTAGGCTTTGGGAGCCCCAGGCCTGGTACGCCCCAGCCCTTAGGCTTAGGGAGCCCCAGGCCTGGGGCGCCCCAGCCCTTAGGCTTTGGGAGCCCAAGACTGGGGTGCCCCAGCCCTTCGGCTTTGGGAGGCCCAGGTCTGTGGCGCCCCAGCCCTTAGGCTGGGAGCCCCAGGCCTGGGGAGCCCCTGCACTTAGGCTTAGGGAGCCCCTGGCCTGGGCGCCCCAGCCCTTAGATTTTGGGATCCCCAGGCCTAGGCGCCGCAGACCTTAGGCTTTGGGAGCCCAAGCCTGGGGCGCCCAAGCCCTTAGGCTTTGGGAGTCCAAGCCTGGGGCGCCCCAGCACTTGGGCTTTGGGATTCCCAGGCCTGGGGCGCCCCAGCCCTTAGGCTTAGGTAGCCCCAGCCCGGGGGCACCCCAGCTCTTAGGCTTTGGGAGCCCCAGGCAAGGGGCGCCCCAGCCCTTAGGCTTTGGGAGCCCCAGTCTTGGGGTGCTCAGCACTTAGGCTTTGGGAAGCCCAGGTCTGCGGCACCCCAGCCTTTAGGCTTTGGGAGCCCCAGGCCTGGGGCGCCCTGCCCTTAGGCTTAGGGAGCCCCAGGTCTGGGGCGCCCCAGCTCTTAGTTTTAGGGACCCCAGCCCTGGGCGCCCCAGCCCTTAGTTTTAGGGAGCCCCAGGCCTGGGGCGCCCCAGCCCTTAGGCTTTGGGAGCTCCAGACCTGGGGCGCCCAAGCCTTTAGGCTTAGGGTGCCCCAGGCCTGGGAAGCCCCAGCCCTTAAGCTTATGGAGCCCCAGGCCTGTGGCGCCCCAGCCCTTTGGCTTAGGGAGCCCCAGGTTGGGGCGCTACAGCACTTAGGCTTAAGCAGGCCCAGGCTTGGGGCGCCGCAGCCCTTAGGATTTGGGAGCTCGAACACTGGGGCACCCAAGCCCTTATGCATTGGGAGCCCCAGGCCTGGGGCGGCCCCGCCCTTAGGCATAGGGAGCCCCAGGCCTGGGGCCCCCCAGTCCTTAGGCTTAGGGAGCCTCTGGCCTGGGGCGCCACAGTCCTTTGTCTTAGGGAGCCCCAGGACTGGGGCGCCCCAGCCCTTAGGCTTTGGGAGCCCCAGACCTGGGGCGCCCCTGCCCTTAGGCTTTGGGTGCCCCAGGCCTGGGGCGCCCCAGGCCTTAGGCTTTGTGAGCCCCTGGCCTGGGGGCACCCAGCCCTTAGGCTTAGGGAGTCCATGGCCTAGGGCGCCCCAGCCCTTAGGCTTTGGGAACCCCAGGTCTGGGGCACCCCAGCCCTTAGGCTTTGGGAGTCCCAGTTCTTGGGCGCCCCCGCCCTTTGGCTTAGGGAGCCCCAGGCCTGGGGCGCCCCAGCCCTTAGTTTTAGGGGGCCCCTGGACTGGGGCGCCGCAGCCCTTAGGCTTTGGGATTCCCAGGCCTGGGGTGCCCCAGTCCTTAGGAAAAGGGAGCCCCAGGCCTGGGGCGCCCCAGCACTTAGGCATTGGGTGCCCCAGGACTGTGGCGCCCCAGGGCTTAGGCTTAGGGAGCACCTGGCCTGGGGCGCCCCAGAACTTAGGCTTAGGGAGGCCCAGGCCTGGGGGAACCCATCCCATATGCTTAGGGAGCCCCAGGCCTAGGGCGCCCCAGCCCTTAGGCTTAGGGAGCCCCAGGTCAGGGGCGCACCAGCCCTTAGGTTTAGGGAACCCCAGGCCTGGGGCGCCCCAGGACTTAGGCTTAGGGAGCCCCAATTGGGGCGATAAAGCCTTTAGGCTTAGAGAGCCCCAGGCTTTGGGCGCCCTAACCCTTAAGCTTAGGGAGCCCCATGGCTGGGGCGGCCCAGCCCTTAGAGTTAGGGAGCCCCAGACCTAGGGCGCCCCAGCCCTTAGGATTAGGGAGAACCAGGCCAGGGGCGCCCCAGTCCTTAGGAAAAGGGAGCGACAGGGCTAGGGCGCCCCAGCACTTAGGCTTAGGGAGCACCTCGCCTGGGGCGCCCCAGTCCTTAGGCTTAGGGAGAAACTGGCCAGGTGTGCCCCAGCACTTAGGCTTAGGGAACCCCAGGCCTGGGGTGCCCCAGCCATTAGGATTAGGGACCCCCAGGCCTGGGGCACCCCTGCGCTTAGGCTTAGGGAGCCCCAGGCCTGGGACGCCCCAGCCCTTAGGCTTAGGGAGCCCCAGGCCTGGTGCGCCCCAGCCCTTAGGCTGTGGGAGCCCAAGGTCTGGGCTGCCCCAGCCCTTAGGCTTTGGGAGCCCCAGGCCTGGGGCGCTCCAGCCATTAGGCTTAGGGAGCCCCTGGCCTGGGGCGCTCCAGGACTTAAGCTTAGGGAGCCCTAGGCCTGGGGAGCCCCAGTCCTTAGGCTTAGGGAGCCCCAGGCCTAGGGCGACCCAGCCCTTAGAGTTAGGGAGCCCCAGGCCTAGGGCGCCCCAGCCCTTAGGATTAGGGAGAACCTGGCCAGGGGCGCCCCAGCACTTAGGCTTTGGGAGCCCCAGGGCCCGAGGAGACCCAACCTATAGGCTTAGGGAGCCCCAGGCCTGGGGCGCCCCAGCCCTTAAGCTTTGAGAGCCCCAGGTCTAGGACGCCCCAGCCCTTAGGCTTAGGGAGCCCCAGGTGGGGAGCCAAAGCCTTTAGGCTTAGGTAGCCCTAGGCCTTTTGCGCCCCAACCCTTAAGCTTAGGAAGCCACAGGGCTGGGGCGCCCCACTCCTTAGGATTTGGGAGCCCCAGGCCTGGGTCGCCCCAGCCCGTAGGTTTGGGAGCCCCGGCCTGGGACGCCCCAGCCCTTAGGCTTAGGGAGCCCCAACCTGGCGCGCCCTAGGACTTAGGCTTAGGGAGCCCCAGGCCTTGGGCGCCTAAGCCCTTAGAGTTAGGGAGCCCCAGGCCTAGGGCGCCCAGCCCTTAGGCTTAGGGAGCCTCATGCCTGGGGCGCCCCAGCCTTTAGGCTTAGGGAGAAACTGGCCAGGGGTGCCCCTGCACTTAGGCTTAGCGAAGCCCAGGCCTGGGGTGCCCCAACCCTTAGGCTTAGGGAGCCCCAGGCCTTGGGTGCACCAACCCTTAAGCATTGGGACCCCAGGCCTGGGGCGCCCCAGCCTTTAGGTTTAGGGAGCCCCAGGCCTGGGGCGGCCCCGCCCTTAGGCATAGGGAGCCCCAGGCCTGGGGCGCCCCAGTCCTTAGGCTTAGGGAGCCTCTGGCCTGGGGCGCCACAGCCCTTTGTCTTAGGGAGCCCCAGGACTGGGGCGCCCCAGCCCTTAGGCTTTGGGAGCCCCTGACCTGGGGCGCCCCAGCCCTTAGGCTTTGGGTGCCCCAGGCCTGGGGCGCCCCAGGCCTTAGGCTTTGTGAGCCCCTGGCCTGGGGGCACCCAGCCCTTAGGCTTAGGGAGTCCATGGCCTGGGACGCCCCAGCCCTTCGGCTTAGGGCGCGAAAGGCCTAGGGCGCCCCAGCCCTTAGGCTTTGGGAGCCCCAGGCCTGGGGCACCCCAGCCCTTAGGCTTTGGGAGTCCCAGGCCTTGGGCGCCCCCGCCTTTTGGCTTAGGGAGCACCAGGCCTGGGGCGCCCCAGCCCTTAGTTTTAGGGGGCCCCTGGACTGGGGCGCCGCATCCCTTAGGCTTTGGGATCCCCAGCCGAGGCGCCCCAGCATTTAGGCTTTAGGAGCCCCAGGCCTGAGGCGCCCAAGCGCTTAGGCTTTGGGAGCCCCATGCCTGGGTCGCCCCAAACCTTAGGCTTAGGGAGCACCAGGTCTGGGGGCACCCAGCCCTTCGACTTAGGGTGCCCCAGGCCTGGGGCGTCCCAGCCCTTAGGCTTAGGGAACCCCAGGCCTTGGGCGCCCCAGCCCTTAGGCTTAGGGAGCCCATGGCCTGCGACGCCCCAGCCCTTCGGCTCTGGGCGCGACACGACTAGGGCACCCCAGCCCTCAGGTTTGGGAGACCCAGGCCTGGGGCACCCCAGCCCTTAGTCTTTGGGAGTCCCAGGCCTGGGGTGCCCCAGTCCTTAGGAAAAGGGAGCCCCAGGCCTGGGGCGCCCCAGCACTTAGGCATTGGGTGCCCCAGGACTGTGGCGCCCCAGGGCTTAGGCTTAGGGAGCACCTGGCCTGGGGCGCCCCAGAACTTAGGCTTAGGGAGGCCCAGGCCTGGGGGAACCCATCCCATATGCTTAGGGAGCCCAAGGCCTAGGGCGACCCAGCCCTTAGGCTTAGGGAGCCCCAGGTCAGGGGCGCACCAGCCTTTAGGTTTAGGGAACCCCAGGCCTGGGGCGCCCCAGCACTTAGGCTTAGGGAGCCCCAATTGGGGCGATAAAGCCTTTAGGCTTAGGGAGCCCCAGGCTTTGGGCGCCCCAGCCCTTAAGCTTAGGGAGCCCCATGGCTGGGGCGGCCCAGCCCTTAGAGTTAGGGAGCCCCAGGCCTAGGGCGCCCCAGCCCTTAGGATTAGGGAGAACCTTGCCAGGGGCGCCCCAGTCCTTAGGAAAAGGGAGCCACAGGGCTAGGGTGCCCCAGCACTTAGGCTTAGGGAGCACCTCGCCTGGGGCGCCCAGTCCTTAGGCTTAGGGAGAAACTGGCCAGGTGTGCCCCAGCACTTAGGCTTAGGGAACCCCAGGCCTGGGGTGCCCCAGCCATTAGGATTAGGGACCCCCAGGCCTGGGGCGCCCCTGCGCTTAGGCTTAGGGAGCCCCAGGCCTGGGACGCCCCAGCCCTTAGGCTTAGGGAGCCCCAGGCCTGGTGCGCCCCAGCCCTTAGAGTTAGGGAGCCCCAGGTCTAGGGCGCCCCAGCCCTTAGGAATAGGGAGAACCTGGCCAGGGGCGCCCCAGCCCTTAGGCTTTGGGAGCCCCAGGCCTGGGGCGCTCCAGCCATTAGGCTTAGGGAGCCCTAGGCCTGGGGAGCCCCAGTCCTTAGGCTTAGGGAGCCCCAGGCCTGGGGCGACCCAGCCCTTAAAGTTAGGGAGCCCCAGGCCTAGGGCGCCCCAGCCCTTTGGATTAGGGAGAACCTGGCCATGGGCGCCCCAGCACTTAGGCTTTGGGAGCCCCAGGGCCTGGGGAGACCCAACCTATAGGCTTAGGGAACCCCAGGCCTGGGGCGCCCCAGCCCTTAAGCTTTGAGAGCCCCAGGCCTAGGACGCCCCAACCCTTAAGCTTAGGAAGCCACAGGGCTGGGGCGCCCCAGTCCTTAGGATTTGGGAGCCCCAGGCCTGGGTCGCCCCAGCCCGTAGGTTTGGGAGCCCCGGCCTGGGACGCCCCAGCCCTTAGGCTTAGGGAGCCCCAACCTGGCGCGCCCTAGGACTTAGGCTTAGGGAGCCCCAGGCCTTGGGCGCCTAAGCCCTTAGAGTTAGGGAGCCCCAGGCCTAGGGCGCACAGCCCTTAGGCTTAGGGAGCCTCATGCCTGGGGCGCCCCAGCCTTTAGGCTTAGGGAGAAACTGGCCAGGGGTTCCCCTGCACTTAGGCTTAGGGAAGCCCAGGCCTGGGGTGCCCCAACCCTTAGGCTTAGGGAGCCCCAGGCCTTGGGTGCACCAACCCTTAAGCATTGGGACCCCAGGCCTGGGGCGCCCCAGCCTTTAGGTTTAGGGAGCCCCAGGCCTGGGGAGCTCCAGCCCTTAGGCTTAGGAAGCCCCAGGCCCGGGGCGCAACAGCCCTTAGGCTTTGGGACCCCAGGCCTGTGGCGCCCCAGCCCTTAGGCTAAGGAGCCCCAGGACTGGGGCGCCCCCGCTCTTACGCTTAGGGAGCCCCACGCCTGGGGCGCACCAGCCCTTAGGCAGAGGAAGCCCCAGGCCCGGGGCGCCCCAGCCCTTAGGCTTTGAGAGCCCCATGCCTGGGGTGCCCCAGCCCTTAGGCTTAGGGAGTCCCAGGCTTGGGGAGCCCCAGACCTTAGGCTTTGGGAGCCCAAGGCATGTGGTGCCCCAGCCCTTCGGCTTTGGGAGCCCCAGGCCTGGGGTGCCCCAGTCCTTAGGAAAAGGGAGCCCCAGGCCTGGGGCGCCCCAGCAATTAGGCATTGGGTGCCCCAGGACTGGGCCGGCCCAGCGCTTAGGCTTAGGGAGCCCGGGCCTGGGGCGCCCCAGCCCTTAGGCTTAGGGAGCACCTGGCCTGGGGCGCCCCAGCCCTTAGGCTTAGGGAGCACCTGGCCTGGGGCACCCCAGAACTTAGGCTTAGGGAGGCCCAGGCCTGGGGGAACCCATCCCATATGCTTAGGGAGCCCCAGGCCTAGGGCGCCCCAGCCCTTAGGCTTAGGGAGCCCCAGGCCAGGGGCGCACCAGCCCTCAGGTTTAGGGAACCCCAGGCCTGGGGCGCCCCAGTACTTAGGCTTAGGGAGCCCCAATTGGGGCGATAAAGCTTTTAGGCTTAGGGAGCCCCAGGCTTTGGGCGTCCCAGCCCTTAAGCTTAGGGAGCCCCATGGCTGGGGCGGCCCAGCCCTTTGGCTTTAGGAGCACCAGGCCTGGGACGCCCCAGCCCTTTGGCTTTGGGAGCCCCAGGCCGGGGGCGCCCCAGCCCTTAGGCTTTGGGTGCCCCAGGACAGAGGCGCCCCAGCGCTTGGGCTTAGGGAGCCCGGGCCTGGGGCGCCCCAGCCCTTAGGCTTAGGGAGCCCTAGGCCTGGGGCGCCCCAGCCCTTAGGCTTAGGGAGCATCTGGCGTGGGGTGCCCCAGAACTTAGGCTTAGGGAGGCCCAGGATCCATCCCATATGCTTTCGGAGCCCCAGGCCTGGGGCGCCCAAGCCCTTAGGCTTAGGGAGCCTCAGGCCAGGGGCGCACCAGCCCTTAGGCTTAGCGAAGCCCCGGCCTGGGTCGCCCCAGCCCTTAAGCTTAGGGAGCCCCATGGCTGGGGCGCCCCAGCCCTTTGTCTTTGGGAGCACCAGGCCTGGTGCGCCCCAGCCCTTTGGCTTTGGGAGCCCCAGGCCTGGGGTGCCCCAGTCCTTAGGCTTAGGGAGCCCCAGGCCTGGGGCGCCCCAGCCCTTAGGCTTAGGGAGCACCTGGCCTGGGGCGCCCCAGAACATAGGCTTAGGGAGGCCCAGGCCTGGGGGAACCCATCCCATATGCTTAGGGAGCCCCAGGCCTAGGGCGCCCCAGCCCTTAGGCTTAGGGAGCCCCAGGTCAGGGGCGCACCAGCCCTTAGGTTTAGGGAACCCCAGGCCTGGGGCGCCCCAGCCCTTAGGCTTAGGGAGCCCCAATTGGGGCGATAAAGCCTTTAGGCTTAGGGAGCCCCAGGCTTTGGGCGCCCCAGCCTTAAGCTTAGGGAGCCCCATGGCTGGGGCGGCCCAGCCCTTTGGCTTTAGGAGCACCAGGCCTGCGACGCCCCAGCCCTTTGGCTTTGGGAGCCCCAGGCCGGGGGCGCCCCAGCCCTTAGGCTTTGGGTGCCCCAGGACTGAGGCGCCCCAGCGCTTGGGCTTAGGGAGCCCGGGCCTGGGGCGCCCCAGCCCTTAGGCTTAGGGAGCCCTAAGCCTGGGGCGCCCCAGCCCTTAGGCTTAGGGAGCATCTGGCCTGGGGTGCCCCAGAACTTAGGCTTAGGGAGGCCCAGGCCTGGGGGGATCCATCCCATATGCTTTCGGAGCCCCAGGCAAGGGGCGCACCAGCCCTTAGGCTTAGCGAAGCCCCGACCTGGGTCGCCCCAGCACTTAGGCTTAGGGGGCCCCAGGTGGGGCGATAAAGCCTTTAGGCTTAGGGAACCCCAGGCTTTGGGCGCCCCAGCCCTTAAGCTTAGGGAGCCCCATGGCTGGGGCGCCCCAGCCCTTTGTCTTTGGGAGCACCAGGCCTGGTGCGCCCCAGCCCTTTGGCTTTGAGAGCCCCAGGCCTGGGGTGCCCCAGTCCTTAGGCTTAGGGAGCACCTGGCCTGGGGCGCCCCAGCCCTTAGGCTTAGGGAGCACCTGGCCTGGGGCGCCCCAGAACTTAGGCTTAGGGAGGCCCAGGCCCTGGGGGGACCCTTCCCATATGCTTAGGGAGCCCCAGGCCTGGGGCGCCCCAGCCCTTAGGCTTAGGGAGCCCCAGGCCTGGGGCCACCAGCCTTTAGGCTTTGGGACCCCAGGCCTGGGCGCCCCAGCTCTTAGGCTAAGGAGCCCCAGGACTGGGGCGCCCCAGCCCTTACGCTTAGGGAGCCCCACGCCTGGGGCGCCCCAGACCTTAGGCATAGGAAGCTCCAGGCTCGGGGCGCCCCAGCCCTTAGGTTATGAGAGCCCCAGGCCTGGGGCGCCCCAGCCCTTAGGCTTAGGGATCCCCAGGCCTGGGGCACCCCAGCACTTAGGCTTTGGGAACCCAAGGCCTGGGGCGCCCCAGCCCTTAGGCTTAGGGAGTCCCAGGCTTGGGGAGCCCCAGCCCTTAGGCTTTGGGAGCCCCAGGCCTGGGGCGCCCCAGCTCTTAGGATTTGGGATCCCAGTCCTGGGGTGCCCCCGTCCTTAGGCTTAGGGAGCCCCAGGCCTGTGGCGCCCAGGCCTTAGGCTTTGGGAGCCCCAGGACTGGGGTGCCCAAGCCCTTAGGCTTTGGGAGCCCCAGTCTGGGGTGCCCCAGCCCCTAGGCCTTGGGAGCCCCAGGCCTGGGGCCCCACAGCCCTTAGGTTAAGGAGCCCCAGAACTAGGTCGACCCAGCATTTAGGTTTAGAGAGCCCCAGGCCTGGGGCGCCTCAGCCCTTAGGATTAGGGAGCCCCAGGCTTGGGGCACCCCAGCCCTTAGGCTTAGGTAGCCCCAGGCCCAGGGAGCCCCAGCCCTTAGACTTTGGAAGCCCAAGGCCTGGAGAGCCCCAGGTCTTAGGATTTGGGACCCCAGTCCTGGGGCGCCCCAGTCTTTCGGCTTAGGGAGCCCCAGGCCTGTGGCGCCCCAGCCCTTAGGCTTTGGGAACCCCAGGCCTGGGGTGCCCCAGTCCTTAGGAAAAGGGAGCCCCAGGCCTGGGCGCCCCAGCCCTTAGGCTTTGGGAGCCCCGGGACTGGGGCGACCAAGCCCTTAGGCTTTGGGAGCCCCAGGTCTGGGGCGCTTCAGCCCTTAGGCCTTGGAAGCCCCAGGCCTGGGGCGCCAAAGCCCTTAAGTTAAGGAGCCCCAGAACTGGGGTGCCCCAGCATTTAGGATTAGGGAGCCCCACGCCTGGAGCGCCCCAGCCCTTAGGCATAGGAAGCCCCAGGCCCGGGGCTCCCCAGCCCTTATGCTTTAGGAGCCCCAGGCCTGGGGTGCCCCAGCCCTTAGGTTTAGGGAGCCCCAGGCCTGGCGCGCCCCAGCACTTATGCTTTGAGAGCCCCAGGCCTGTGGTGCCCCAGGCCTTAGGCTTAGGGAGTCCCAGGCTTGGGGCTCCCCAGCCCTTAGGCTTTGGGAGCCCCAGACCTGGGCGCCCCAGCCCTTAGGCTTTGGGAGCCAAATCCCTGGGGCGCCCCAGCCCTTAGGATTTGGCAGCCCAGTCCTGGGGCGCCCCAGCCCTTAGGCTTAGGGAGCCCCAGGCCTGTGGCGCCCCAAACGTTTAGGCTTTGGGACCCCCAGGCCTGGGGTGACCCAGTCCTTAGGAAAAGGGAGCCACAGGGCTAGGGCGCCCCAGCACTTAGGCTTAGGGAGCACCTCGCCTGGGGCGCCCCAGCCCTTAGGCTTAGGGAGAAACTGGCCAGGGGTGCCCCAGCACTTAGGCTTAGGGAACCCCAGGCCTGGGGTGCCCCAGCCATTAGGATTAGGGACCCCCACACCTGGGGCGCCCCTGCGTTTAGGCTTAGGTAGCCCCAGTCCTGGGACGCCCCAGCCCTTAGGCTTAGGGAGCCCCAGGCCTGGTGCGCCCCAGCCCTTAGGCTGTGGGAGCCCAAGGCCTGAGGCGCCCCAGCCCTTAGGCTTTGGGAGCCGCAGGCCTGGGTCGCTCCAGCCATTAGGCTTAGGGAGCCCCTGGCCTGGGGCGCTCCAGGACTTAGGCTTAGGGAGCCCCAGGCCTGGGGCGACCAAGCCCTTAGAGTTAGGGAGCCCCAGGCCTAGGGCGCCCCAGCCCTTAGGATTAGGGAGAACCTGGCCAGGGGCGCCCCAGCACTTAGGCTTTGGGAGTCCCAGGCCTGGGGCTTCCCAGCCCTTAGGCTTAGGGAGCTCCACGCATGGGGCCTCCCAGCCCTCAGGCTTTGGGAGCCCAAGGCCTGGGGCGCCCCAGCCCTTAGCCTTAGGGAGCCGCAGGCCTGGGGCGCCCCTGCACTTAGGCTTAGGGAGCCCCAGGGCCTGGGGAGACCCAACCTATAGGTTTGGGAGCCCCAGGCCTGGGGCGCACTAGCCCTTAGGCTTTGAGAGCCCCAGGCCTAGGACGCCCCAGCCCTTAGGCTTAGGGAGCCCCAGGTGGGGAGCCAAAGCCTTTAGGCTTAGGTAGCCCTAGGCCTTTTGCGCCCCAACCCTTAAGCTTAGGAAGCCACAGGCCTGGGGCGCCCCAGTCCTTAGGATTTGGGAGCCCCAGGCCTGGGGTGCCCCAGCCCGTAGGTTTGGGAGCCCCAGCCTGGGACGCCCCAGCCCTTAGGCTTAGGGAGCCCCAACCTGGGGCGCCCTAGGACTTAGGCTTAGGGAGCCCCAAGCCTTGGGCGCCTAAGCCCTTAGAGTTAGGGAGCCCCAGGCCTAGGGCGCCCAGCCCTTAGGCTTAGGGAGCCTCATGCCTGGGGCGCCCCAGCCCTTAGGCTTAGGGAGAAACTGGCCAGGGGTGCCCCTGCACTTAGGCTTAGGGAAGCCCAGGCCTGGGGTGCCCAGCCATTAGGATTACGGACCCCCAGGCCTGGGGCGCCCCTGCGCTTGTGCTTAGGTAGCCCCAGGCCTGGGACGCCCCAGCCCTTAGGCTTAGGGAGCCCCAGGCCTGGTGCGCCCCAGCCCTTAGGCTGTGGGAGCCCAAGGCCTGAGGCGCCCCAGCCCTTAGGCTTTGGGAGCCGCAGGCCTGGGGCGCTGCAGCCATTAGGCTTAGGGAGCCTCTGGCCTGGGGCGCTCCAGGACTTAGGCTTAGGGAGCCCTAGGCCTGGGGAGCCCCAGCCCTTAGGCTTAGGGAGCCCCAGGCCTTGGGCGCCCCCGCCTTTTGGCTTAGGGAGCCCCAGGCCTAGGGCGCCCCAGCCCTTAGGATTAGGGAGAACCTGGCCAGGGGCGCCCCTGCACTTAGGCTTTGGGAGCCCCAGGCCTGGGGCTTCCCAGCCCTTAGGCTTAGGGAGCTCCACGCATGGGGCCTCCCAGCCCTCAGGCTTTGGGAGCCCAAGGCCTGGGGCGCCCCAGCCCTTAGGATTAGGGCGCCGCAGGCCGGGGGCGCCCCTGCACTTAGGCTTAGGGAGCCCCAGGCCTGGGGTGCCCCAGCCATTAGGATTAGAGACCCCCAGGACTGGGGCGCCACTGCCCTTAGGCTTAGGTAGCCCCAGGCCTGGGGCGCCCCTGCCCTTAGCCTTAGGTAGCCCCAGGTCTGGGACGCCCCAGCCCTAAGGTTTAGGGAACCCCAGGTCTGGGGCGCCCCAGCCCTTAGGCTTTGGGAGCCGCAGGCCTGGGGCGCTCCAGCCATTAGGCTTAGGGAGCTCTGGGCCTGGGGCACCCCAGGCCATAGGCTTAGGGAGCCCTAGGCCTGGGGCGCCCCAGCCCTTAGGCTTAGGGAGCCCCAGGCCTGGGGCGCCCCAGCCCTGTAGGCTTTGGGAGCCGCAGGCCTGGGGCGCTCCAGCCCTTAGGGTTAGGGAGCACCGGGCCTGGGGCGCCCCAGGCCTTAGGCTTAGGGAGCCCTAGGCCTGGGACGCCCCAGTCCTTAGACTTAGGGCGTACCTGGTCTGGGGCGCCCCAGAACTTAGGCTTAGGGAGCCCCAGGCCTGGGGCGCCACAGCATTTAGGCTTAGGGAGCGCCAGGCCTGGGGCGACCCACCCTTCGGCTTATGGAGTCCCAGGCCTGGGGCGCCCCAGCCCTTAGGCTTTGGGAGCCCCTGCCTGGGACTCCCCAGCTCTTAGGCTTAGGGAGCCCCAGGTCTTGGGCGCCCCAGCCCTTAGAGTTAGGGAGCCCCAGGCCTAGGGCGCCCCAGCCCTTAGGCTTAGTGAGCCTCATACCTGGGGCTCCCCAGACCTCCTTTGGATTAACGAACCCCAGGCCTGGGACGCCCCAGCCCTTAGACTTAGGGAGCCTCATGCCTGGGGCGCCCCAGCCCTTAGGCTTAAGGAACCCCAGGCCTGGGGCGCCCCAGCCCTTAGGCTTAGGGAGAACCTGGCCAGGGGCGCCCCAGCACTTATGCTTTGGGACCCCCAGGCCTGGGGCTTCCCAGCCCTTAGGCTTAGGGAGCCCCACGCCTAGGGCCCCCCAGCCCTTAGGCTTTGGGAGCCCAAGGCCTGGGACGCCCCAGGCCTAAGGCTTAGGGCGCACCTTGTCTGGGGCGCCCCAGAACTTAGGCTTAGGGAGCCCCAGGCCTGGGGCGCCACAGCATTTAGGCTTAGGGAGCGCCAGGCCAGGGCGACCCACTCTTATGCTTAGGGAGCCCCAGGCCTGGGGCGCTCCAGCCCTTAGGCTTTGGGAGCCCCGGCCTGCGACTCCCCAGCTCTTAGGCTTTGGGAGCCCCAGTTCTTGGGCGCCCCAGCCCTTAGAGTTAGGGAGCCCCAGGCCTAGGGCGCCCCAGCCCTTAGGCTTAGGGAGCCTCATACCTGGGGCTCCCCAGCCCTTAGCAGTAAGGAACCCCAGGCCTGGGACGCCCCAGCCCTTAGGCTTAGGGAGCCTCATGCCTGGGGCGCTCCAGCCCTTAGGCTTAAGGAACCCGAGGCCTGGGGCGCCCCAGCCCTTAGGCTTAGGGAGATCCTGGCCAGGGGCGCCCCAGCACTTATGCTTTGGGACCCCCAGGCCTGGGGCTTCCCAGCCCTTAGGCTTAGGGAGCCCCACGCCTAGGGCCCCCCAGCCCTTAGGCTTTGGGAGCCCAAGGCCTGGGGCGCCCCAGCCCTTAGGCTTAGGGATCCCCAGGCTGGGGCGCCCAGCCCTTAGTATTTGGGACCCCAGTCCTGGGGCGCCCCAGCCCTTAGGCTTAGGGAGCCCCAGGCCTGTGGTGCCCCAAACCCTTAGGTTTTGGGAACCCCAGGCCTGGGGTGCCCCAGTCCTTAGGAAAAGGGAGCCCCAGGCCTGGGGCGCCCCAGCCCTTATGTTTTGGAAGCCACGGCCTGGGACGCCCCAGCCCTTAGGCTTATGGAGTCCCAGACCTGGGGCGTCCCAGCACTTAGGCTTAGGGAGCCCTAGGCGTTGGGCGCCCCAGCACTTAGAGTTAGGGAGGCCCAGGCCTAGGGCGCCCCAGCCCTTAGGCTTAGGAAGCCTCATGCCTGGGGCGCCTCAGCCCTTAGGATTAAGGAACCCCAGGCCTGGGACGCCCCAGCCCTTGGGCTTAGGGAGCCTCATGCCTGGGGCGCCCCAGCCTTTAGGATTAGGGAGAAACTGCACAGGGGCGCCCCAGCACTTAGGCTTAGGGAGCCCCAGTCCTGGGGTGCCCCAGCCATTGGGATTAGGGACCAGCAGGTCTGCGGCGCCCCTGCCCTTAGGCTTAGGTAGCCCCAGGCTTGGGGCAACCCAGCCCTTAGACTTAGGGAGCCCCAGGCCTGCCGCGCCCCAGCCCTTAGGCTTTTGGAGCTGCACCCTGTGGCGCTCCATCCATTAGGCTTAGGGAGCCCCGGGCCTGTGGTGCCCCAGGCCTTAGGCTTAGGGAGCCCTAGGCCTGGTGTGCCCCAGCCCTTAGGCTTAGGGAACACCTGGACTGGGGCACCCCAGAACTTAGTCTTAGGGAGCCCCAGGCCTGGGGCGCCCCAGCACTTAGGCTTAGGGAGCCCCAGGCCTGGGGCGACCCATCCCATAGGCTTAGGGAGCCCCAGGCCTGGGGCGCCCCAGCCATTAGGCTTTGGGAACCCCGTCGGGGACGCCCAAACCCTTAGGCTTAGGGTGCCCCAGGCCTGGGGCGCCCCAGCACTTAGCCTTAGGGAGCCCCAGGTCTTGGGCGACCCAGCCATTAGAGTTAGGGAGGCCCAGGCCTAGGGCGCCCCAGCACTTAGGCTTAGGGAGCCTCATGCCTGGGGATCCCCAGCCCTTAGCATTAAGACACCCCAGGCCTGTGACGCCCCAGCCCATAGGCTTAGGGATCCTCATGCCTGGGGCGCCCCAGCCCTTAGGCTTAGGGAACACCTGGCCTGGGGAGACCCAGAACTGTGGCTTAGGGAGCCCCAGGCCTGGGGCGCCCCATCCCTTATGCTTTGGAAGCCACGGCCTGGGACGCCCCAGCCCTTAGGCTTACGGAGTCCCAGACCTGGGGCGTCCCAGCACTTAGGCTTAGGGAGCCCTAGGCGTTGGGCGCCCCAGCACTTAGAGTTAGGGAGCCCCAGGCCTAGGGCGCCCCAGCCCTTAGGCTTAGGAAGCCTCATGCCTGGGGCGCCCCAGCCCTTAGGATTAAGGAACCCCAGGCCTGGGACGCCCCAGCCCTTGGGCTTAGGGAGCCTCATGCCTGGGGCGCCCCAGCCCTTAGGATTAGGGAGAAACTGGACAGGGGCGCCCCAGCACTTAGGCTTAGGGAGCCCCAGTCCTGGGGTGCCCCAGCCATTAGGATAAGGGACCACCAGGTCTGCGGCGCCCCTGCCCTTAGGCTTAGGTAGCCCCAGGCCTGGGGCGCCCCAGCCCTTATACTTAGGGAGCCCCAGGCCTGCCGCGCCCCAGCCCTTAGGCTTTTGGAGCTGCACCCTGTGGCGCTCCATCCATTAGGCTTAGGGAGCCCCGGGCCTGTGGTGCCCAGGCCTTAGGCTTAGGGAGCCCTAGGCCTGGTGTGCCCCAGCCCTTAGGCTTAGGGAACACCTGGACTGGGGCACCCCAGAACTTAGTCTTAGGGAGCCCCAGGCCTGGGGCGCCCCAGCACTTAGGCTTAGGGAGCCCCAGGCCTGGGGCGACCCATCCCATAGGCTTAGGGAGCCCCAGGCCTGGGGCGCCCCAGCCCTTAGGCTTTGGGAACCCCATCGGGGACGCCCAAACACTTAGGCTTAGGGTGCCCCAGGCTTGGGGCGCCCCAGCACTTAGGCTTAGGGAGCCCCAGGTCTTGGGCGACCCAGCCCTTAGAGTTAGGGAGGCCCAGGCCTAGGGCGCCCCAGCACTTAGGCTTAGGGAGCCTCATGCCTGGGGATCTCCAGCACTTAGGATTAAGAAACCCCAGGCCTGTGACGCCCCAGCCCATAGGCTTAGGGAGCCTCATGCCTGGGGCGCCCCAGCCCTTAGGCTTAAGGAACCCGAGGCCTGGGGCGCCCCAGTCCTTAGGCTTAGGGAGAACCTGGCCATGGGCGCCCCAGCACTTAGGATTTTGGAGCCCCAAGCCTGGGGTGCCCCAGCATTTGGCTTAGGGACACCCAGGCCTGGGGCCCCCAAGCCCTTAGGCTTAGGGAGCCCCAGGCCTGGGACTCCACAGCCCTTAGCTTTGGAAGCCCCAGGCCTGGGGCTTCCCAGCCCTTAGTATTTGGGACCCCAGTCCTGGGGCGTCCCAGACCTTAGGCTTAGGGAACCCCAGGCCGTTGGCGCCCCAGCACTTTGGCTTTGGGAGCCCCAGGCCTGGGGCTTCCCAGCCCTTAGGCTTATGGAGCCCCACGCCTGGGGCCCCCCAGTCCTTTGGCTTTGGGAGCCCAAGGCCTGGGGTGCCCCAGCCCTTAGGCTTAGGGAGCCTCAGGCCTGTGGTGCCCCAGCACTTAGGCTTTGGAGGCCCAAGGGCTGGGGCGCCCCAGCCCTTAGGCTTAGGGAGTCCCAGGCTTGGGGCGCCCCAGCCCTTAGGAATGGGTAGCCCCAGGACTGGGGCGCCCCAGCCCTTAGGCTTAGGTAGCGCCCCAGCCCTTAGGCTTAGGGAGTCCCAGGCTTGGGGCTCCCCAGCCCTTAGGCTTGGGTAGCCCCAGGCCTGGGGCGCCCCAGCACTTAGGCTTAGGGAGCCCCAGGTGGGGCGCCAAAGCCTTTAGGCTTAGGGAGCCTCAAGCCTTGGGCGCCCCAGCCCTTAAGCTTAGGGAGCCCCAGGCCTGCGTTGCCCCAGCCTTTAGGCTTTGGGAGCCCCAGGACTGGGGCGCCCCAGCCATTAGGCCTTGGGAGCCACAGACCTGGGGCGCCCCAGCCCTTAGGCTAAGGAGCCCCAGGACTGGGGCGCCCCAGCATTTAGTTTTCGGGAGCCCCAGGCATGGGGCGCCCCAGCCCTTAGGATTAGGGAGCCCCAGGCTTGGGGTGCCCCAGCCCTTAGGCTTAGGAAGCCTCAGGTTGGGGAGCCCCCGCCCTTAGGCTTAGGGAGCCCCACGCCTGGGGCGCACCAGCCCTTAGGCATAGGAAGCCCCAGGCCCGGGGCTCCCCAGCCCTTAGGCTTTGGGAGCCCCAGGTCTGGAGCGCCCCAGCCCTTAGGCTTAGGGAGCACCAGGCCTGAGGCGCCCCAGCAATTAGGCTTTGGGAGCCCAAGGCCTGGGGCGCCCCAGCCCTTAGGCTTAGGGAGTCCAAGGCTTGGGGCCCCCCAGCCCTTAGGCTTTGGGAGCCCCAGGCCTGGGGCGCCCCAGCCCTTAGGCTTATGGAGCCCAAGGCCTGGGGCGCCCCAGCCCTTACGATTTGGGACCACAGTCCTGTGGCGCCCCAGCCCTTAGGCTTAGGGAGCCCCAGGCCTGTGGCGCCCCAGCCCTTAGGATTTGGGAGCCCCAGGCCTGGGGCGGCACAGCCCTTAGGATTTGGGAGGCCCAGGCCTAGGACTCCCCAGCCCTTAGCTTTGCAAGCACCAGGCCTGGAGCGCCCCAGCCCTTACGCTTTGGGAGCCACGGCCTCGGACGCCCCAGCCCTTAGTCTTACTGAGCCCCAGACCTGTGGCGCCCCAGCACTTAGGCTTAGGGAGCCCCAGGCCTTGGGCGCCCCAGCCCTTAGAGTTAGGGAGCCCCAGGCCTAGGGCGCCCCAGCCCTTAGGCTTAGGAAGCCTCATGCCTGGGGCGCCCAAGCCCTTAGGATTAAGGAATCCCAGGCCTGGGACGCCCTAGCCCTTGGGCTTAGGGAGCCTCATGCCTGGGGCGCCCAAGCCCTTAGGATTAGGGAGAAACTGCACAGGGGCGCCCCAGCACTTAGGCTTAGGGAGCCCCAGGCCTGGGGTGCCCCAGCCATTAGGATTAGGTACACCCAGGTCTGGGGCGCCCCAGCCTTTAGGCTTAGGGAGCCCCAGGCCTGCTGCGCCCCAGCCCTTAGGCTTTTGGAGCTGCACCCTGGGGTGCTCCAGCCATTAGGCTTAGTTAGCCCCGGGCCTGGGGCGCCCCAGGCCTTAGGCTTAGGGAGACCTAGGCCTGTTGCGCCCCAGCACTTAGGCTAAGGAGCCCCAGGACTGGGGCGGCACAGCCCTTAGGCTTTGGGAGCCCCAGGCCTGGGGCGCCCCAGCCATTAGGCCTTGGGAGTCCCAGGCCTGGGGCGCCCCAGCCCTTAGACTAAGGAGCCCCAGGACTGGGGCGGCACAGCCCTTAGTATATGGGAGCCCCAGGCCTGGGACTCCCCAGCCCTTAGCTTTGCAAGCACCAGGCCTGGGGCGCCCCAGGCCTTAGGCTTAGGGAGACCTAGGCCTGTTGCGCCCCAGCACTTAGGCTAAGGAGCCCCAGGACTGGGGCGGCACAGCCCTTAGGCTTTGGGAGCCCCAGGCCTGGGGCGCCCCAGCCATTAGGCCTTGGGAGTCCCAGGCCTGGGGCGCCCCAGCCCTTAGACTAAGGAGCCCCAGGACTGGGCGGCACAGCCCTTAGTATATGGGAGCCCCAGGCCTGGGACTCCCCAGCCCTTAGCTTTGCAAGCACCAGGCCTGGGGCGCCCCAGCCCTTAGACTTAGGGAGCCCAAGGCCTGGGGTGCCACAGCCCTTAGGTTTGGGACCCAGGTCCTGGGGCACCCCAATTCTTAGGCTTAGGGAGCCCCAGGCCTGGGGCACCCCAGCCCTTAGGCTTTGGGAGCCCCAGGCTTGTGGCGCCCCAGCCCTTAGGCTTAGTGAGCCTCTATCCTGGGGCACCCCAGCCCTTATGCTTAGGGAGACCCAGGCCTGGGGCGCCCCAGCCCTTAGACTTTGGGAGCCCCTGGTCTGGGGAGCCCCAGCCTTTAGGCTTAGGGAGCCCCAGGCCTGTGGCGCCCCTGCCTTTAGGCTTTGGGAGCGCCAGGCCTGGGGCGCCCCTGCCCTTAGGCTTTGGGAGCCCCAGGCCTGGGGCGCCCCAGCCATTAGGCTCTGGGAGACAAAGGCCTGGGGCGCCCCAGCCCTTAGGCTTTGGGACCCCAGTCCTGGGGCACCCCAATTCTTAGGCTTAGGGAGCCCCAGGCCTGGGGAGCCCCAGCCCTTAGGGATTGGGAGCCCCAGGCCTGGGGTGCCCCAGTCCTTAAGAAAAGGGAGCCCCAGGCCTGGGGTGCTCCAGCCATTAGGCTTAGGGACCCCCAGGCCTGGGGCGCCCCAGCCCTTAGGCTTTGGGAGCCGCAGGCCTGGGGCGCTCCAGCCATTAGGCTTAGGGAACACCTTGCCTGGGGCATCCCAGAACTGAGGCTTAGGGAGCCCCAGGCCTGGGGCGCCCCAGCCCTTAGGCTTTGGGAGCCACGACCTGGGACGCCCCAGCCCTTAGTCTTACGGAGCCCCAGACCTGGGGCGCCCCAGCACTTAGGCTTAGGGAGTCCCAGGCCTTGGGCGCCCCAGCCCTTAGGATTAAGGAACCCCAGGCCTGGGACGCCCCAGCCCTTGGGCTTAGGGAGCCTCATGCCTGGGGCGCCCCAGCCTTTAGGATTAGGGAGAAACTGGACAGGGGCGCCCCAGCACTTAGGCTTAAGGAGCCCCAGGCCTGGGATGCCCCAGCCATTAGGATTAGGGACCCCCAGGTCTGGGGCGCCCCTGCCCTTAGGCTTAGGTAGCTCCAGGCCTGGGGCGCCCCAGCCCTTAGGCTTTTGGCGCTGCACACTGGGGCGCTCCAGCCATTAGGTTTAGTTAGTCCAGGGCCTGGGGCGCCCCAGGCCTTAGGCTTAGGGAGCCCTAGGCCTGGTGCGCCCCAGCCCGTAGGCTAAAGAGCCCCAAGACTGGGGCGGCACAGCCCTTAGGCTTTGGGAGCCCCAGGCCTTGGGCGCCCCAGCCATTAGGCCTTGGGAGCCCCAGGCCTGGGGCGCCCCAGCCCTTAGGCTAAGGAGTCCCATGACTGGGGCGGCACAGCCCTTAGGATTTGGGAGCCCCAGGCCTGGCACTCCCCAGCCCTTAGCTTTGCAAACACCAGAAATGGGGCGCCCCAGCCCTTAGGCTTTGGGAGCCACGGCCTGGGATGCCCCAGCCCTTAGTCTTACGGAGCCCCAGACCTGGGGCGCGCCAGCACTTAGGCTTAGGGATCCCCAGACCTGTTGCACCCCTGCCTTTAGGCTTTGGCAGCGCCAGGCCTGGGGCGCCCCTGCCCTTAGGCTTTGGGAGCCCCAGGCCTGGGGCGCCCCAGCCTTAGGCTTTGGGAGCCCAAGGCCTGGGGCGCCCCAGCCCATAGGCTTTGGGACCCCAGTCCTGGGGCACCCCAATTCTTAGGCTTAGGGAGCCCCAGGCCTGGGGCACCCCTGCCCTTAGGCTTAGGGAGCCCCTATCCTGGGGCACCCCAGCCCTTAGGCTTAGGGAGACCCAGGCCTGGGGCGCCCCAGCCCTTAGACTTTGGGAGCCCCTGGTCTTGGGCGCCCCAGCCTTTAGGCTTAGGGAGCCCCAGGCTTGTGGCGCCCCTGCCTTTAGGCTTTGGGAGCGCCAGGCCTGGGGTGACCCTGCCCTTAGGCTTTGGGAGCCCCAGGCCTGGGGCGCCCCAGCCATTAGGCTTTGGCAGCCCAAGGCCTGGGGCTCCCCAGCCCTTAGGCTTTGGGACCCCAGTCCTGGGGCACCCCAATTCTTAGGCTTAGGGAGCCCCAGGCATGGGGCACCCCAGCCCTTAGGCTTTGGGAGCCCAGGCCTGGGGCGCCCCAGCCCTTACGCTTAGGGAGCCCCAAGCCTGGTGAGCCCTAGCCCTAAGGCTAGGGGGCCCCAGGCCTGGGGAGCTCTAGGCATAGGGAGCCCCAGGCATGGGGAGCCCTAGGCTTAAGGAGGCCCAGGCCTCGGGAGTCCTAGCCCTAAGGCTTAGGGAGCCCCAGGCTTGGTGCTCTCCAGCACTTAGTCTTAGGGAGCTCCAGGCCTTGGGCGCCCCAGCCTTAGAGTTAGGGTGCCACAGGCCTAGGGCGCCCCAGCCCTTAGACTTAGGGAGCCCCAAGCCTGGTGAGCCCTATCCCTAAGGCTAGGGGGCCCCAGGCCTAGGGAGCTCTAGGCTTAGGGAGCCCCAGGCATGGGGAGCCCTTGGCTTAAGGAGGCCCAGGTCTCGGGATTCCTATCCCTAAGGCTTAGGGAGCCCCAGGCCTGGGGAGCCCTAGGCTTAGGGAGTCCAGCATGGGGAGCCATAGGCTTAGGGAGCCCCAGGGCTGGGGAGCTCTATGCTTTGGGAGCCCCAGGCCTGGGGAGCCCTAGGCTTAGGGAGCCCCAGGCCTGGGGAGCCCTAGCCCTAAGGCTTAATGAGCCCCAGGCCTCGGGACCCTTAGGCTTAGGGAGCCCCAGGCCTGGGGAGCCCTAGCTTAAGGCTTAGGGAACCCCAGGCCTGGGGAACCCTAGCCCTAAAGCTTAGGGAGCCCCAGGCCTGGGGAGACCTAGACTTAGGGAGCCCCAGGCCTGGGGAGACCTAGGCTCAGGGTGCCCCAGGCTGGGGAGCTTAAGAGAAGGGAGCCCCAGGCCTGGTGAGCCCTAGCCCTAAGGCTTAGGGAGCCACAGGCCTGGGGAGCCCTAGGCTCAGGTAGCCCCAAGCCTGGGGAGCCCTAGCCCTAAGGCTTAGGGAGCCACAGGCCTGGGGAGCCCTAGGCTCAAATAGCCCCAGGCCAGGGGAGTCCTAACCCTATGGCTTAGTGAGCCCCAGGCCTGGGGAGCCCTACTCTTAGGGAGCCCCAGCATGGGGAGCCCTACTCTTATGGAGCCCCAGGCCTGGGGAGCCCTAGGCTTATGGAGCCCCAGGCCTGGGGAGACCTAGGCTTAGTGAGCCCCAGGCCTGGGGAGCCCTAGGCTCAGGGAGCCCCAGGCTTGGGGAGACCTAGGCTTAGGGAGCTCCAGGCCTGGTGAGCCCTAGCCCTAAGGCTTAGGGAGCCACAGGCCTGGGGAGCCCTAGGCTCAGGTAGCCCCAAGCCTGGGGAGCCCTAGCCCTAAGGCTTAGGGAGCCACAGGCCTGGGGAGCCCTAGGCTCAAATAGCCCCAGGCCAGGGGAGTCCTAACCCTATGGCTTAGTGAGCCCCAGGCCTGGGGAGCCCTACTCTTAGGGAGCCCCAGCATGGGGAGCCCTACTCTTATGGAGCCCCAGGCCTGGGGAGCCCTAGGCTTATGGAGCCCCAGGCCTGGGGAGACCTAGGCTTAGTGAGCCCCAGGCCTGGGGAGCCCTAGGCTCAGGGAGCCCCAGGCTTGGGGAGACCTAGGCTTAGGGAGCTCCAGGCCTGGTGAGCCCTAGGCTCAGGGAGCCCCAGGCCAGGGGAGCCCTAGCCCTAAGGCTTTGAGAACCCCAGGCCAGGGAGCCCTACGCTCAGGGAGCTCCAGGCCTGGGTTGCCCTAGCCCTAAGGCTTAGCGAGCCCCAGGTCTTGGGATCCCTAGGCTCAGGGAGCCCAAGCCTGGGGAGCCCTAGCCCTAACGGTTAGGGAGCCACAGGACTGGGGAGCCCTAGGCACAGGTAGCCCCAGGCCAGGGGAGCACTAGCCCTAAGGCCCAGGGAGCCCCAGGCTTGGAGCGCCCTAGGCTCAGGGAGCCCCAGGCTTGGGGAGCCCTAGCCTTAAGGCTTAGGGAGCCCCAGGCTGGGTAGCCCTAGGCTCAGGTAGCCCCAGGACAGGGGAGCCCTAGCCATAAGTTTTAGGGAGCCCCAGGCCTGAGGAGCCCTAAGTTCAGGGAGCCCCAGGCCAGGGGAGCCCTAGCCTTAAGGCTTAGGGAGCCCCAGGCCTGTGGAGCCCTAAACTCAGGGAGCCCCAGGCATGGGGAGCCCTAGGCTTAGCTGGCCCCAGGCCTTGGGGAGCCCTATGCTTGGGGAATCCCAGGCCTGGGAAGCCCTAGTCTATGGGAGCCCCAGGCCTTCGGACCCCTAGCCCTAAGGCTTAGGGAGCGCAAGGCCTAGGGAGCCATAGGCTAAGGAGCCCCAGGCCTGGGGATCCCTAACCCTAAGGATTAGGGAGCCCCAGGCCTGTGGAGATCTAGGCTCAGGTAGCCCCAGGCCTGGGGAGCCCTAGCCCTAAGGCTTAAGGAGCCCCAGGACTGGGGAGCCCTAGGCTCAGGTAACCCCAGGCCTGGTGAACCCTAGGCTTAGGGGGCCCCGGGCAAAGGGTAGCCCTAGGTTTAGGGAGCCCCTGGCCTGGGGAGCCCTAGCCCTAAGGCTTAGTGAGCCCCAGTTTGGGGAACCTTAGGCTTAGAGAGTCCCCAGTCTGGGGCGCCCTAGCCCTAAGAATTAGGGTGGCCCAGGCCTGGGGAGCCCTAGCCCTAAGACATAGGGAGCCCGAATCCTGGGAGCCCAAGGCTAGGGAGCCCCAGGCCTGGGGAGCCCTAGGCTTAGAGAGCCCCAGGCCAGGGTAGCCCTAGTCCTAAGGTTTAGGGAGCACCATGCCTGGGGAGCCCTAGGCTTCGGAAGCCTAAGGTCTGGGGAGCCCTAAGGCTTAGGGAGCCCCAGGCCTGGGGAGCCCTAGGCTTAGGGAGACCCAGCCTGGGGAGCCCTAGGCTTAGGGAGCCCCAGGACTGTGGAGCCTTAGGCTTAGGGAGGCCCAGGCCTGGGGAGCCGTAGGCTTAGGGAGCCCCAGGCCTGGGGAGCCCTAGGCATAGGGAGCCCCAGGCCTGGGGAGCCCAAGGCTTACTAAGTCCCAGGCCTGGGGAGCCCTAGCCCTAAGGCTTAGTGAGCCCCAGGCCTGGGGAGCCCTAGCGTTAAGGCTTAGGGAGCACCAGGCCTAGGGAGCCCTAGGCTTAGGGAGCCCCAGTCCTGGGGAGACCTAGCCCTAAAGCTTAGGGAGCCCCAAGCCTGGTGAGCCCTAGCCGTAAGGCTTAGGGGGCCCCAGACCTGGGGAGCCCTAGGCTCAGGGAGCCCCAGGCCTGGGGAGCCCTAGGCTTAGGGAGCACCAGGCCTGGGGAGCCCCAGGCTTAGGGAGGCCCAGGCCTGGGGAGCCCCAGGCTTAGGGAGACATAGGCTTAGGGAGCCCCAGGCCTGGGAAGCCCTAGCCCTAAGGCTTAGGGAGCCCCAGGCCAGGGAGCCCCAGGCCTGTGGAGCCGTAGTCTTAGGGAGCCCCAGGCCTGGGGAGTCCTAGCCCTAAGGCTCAGGGATCCCCAGGCCTGGGGAGCCCTAGGCTTAAGGAGACCCAGGCCTCGGGAGTCCTAGCCCTAAGGCTTAGGAGCCCCAGGCCTGGGCAGCCCTAGCCCTAAGGTTTAGGGAGCCCCAAGCCTAGGGAGCCCCAGCCTTAGGGAGACATAGGCTTAGGGAACCCCAGGCCTGGGGAGCCCTAGCCCTAAGGCTCAGGGATCCCCAGGCCAGGGGAGCCCTAGGCTTAAGAAGCCCCAGGCCTCTGGAGTCCTAGCCCTAAGGCTTAAGGATCCCCAGGCCTGGGCAGCCCTAACCCTAAGGTTTAGGGAGCCCCAAGCCTAGGGAGCCGCAGGCTTAGGGAGCCCCAGGCCTGGGGAGCCCCAGGCTTAGGGAGACATAGGCTTAGGGAGCCCCAGGCCTGGGGAGCCCTAGCCCTAAGGCTTAAGGAGCCCCAGGCTTCAGGAGTCCTTGCCCTAAGGCTTAAGGAGCCCCAGGACTGGGGAGCCCTAGCCCTAAGGCTTAGGGAGCCCCAGGCCTGGGGAGCCCTAGCCCTAAGGTTTAAGGAGCCCCAGGCTTCGGGAGTCCTAGCCCTAAGGCTTAAGGAGCCCCAGGCCTGGGGAGCCCTAGCCCTAAGGTTTAGGGAGCCCCAAGCCTAGGGTGCCATAGGCTAGGTAGCCCCAGGCTTGGGGAGCCCTAGTCCTAAGTCGTAGGGAGCCCCAGGACTGGGGAGCCCTAGGCTCAGGGAACACCAGGCCTGGGGAACTCTAGGCTTAGGGGGCCCCATGCCACGGGGAGCCCTAGGTATAGGGAACCCCAAGCCTGGGGAGCCCTAACCCTAAGGCTTTGTGAGCCACAATCTTGGGGAGCCCTAGGCTTAGAGAGCCCCAAGTCTGGGGCGCCCTAGCCCTAAGGCTTAGGGTGGCCCAGGCCAGGGGAGCCGTAGCCCTAAGACTTAGGGAGCCCCAATCCTGGGAGCCCTAGGCTAGGGAGCCCCAAGCCTGGGGAGCCCTAGTCATAGAGAGCCCCAGGCCAGGGTAGCCCTAGCCCTAAGGTTTAGGGAGCCCCAGGCCTGGGAAGCCCTAGGCTTAGGGAACCTAAGGCCTGGGGAGCCCTAAGGCTTAGGGGGCCCCAGCCTGGGGAGGCCTAGGCTTATGGAGCCCCAGGCCTGTGGAGCCTAAGGCTAAGGGAGCCCCAGGCCTGGGGAGCCCTAGGCTTATGGAGTCCCAGGCCTGGGGAGCCCTAGGCTTAGGGAGCCCCAGGCCTAGGGAGTCCTAGGCTTCGGGAGCCCCAGGCTGGGGGAGACCTAAGCTTAGGGATCCCCAGGCCTGGGGAGCCCAAGGCTTAGGGAGCCCAATGCCTGGGGAAATCTAGCGTTAAGGCTAGGGAGCACCAGGCCTGGGGAGACCTAGGCTTAGGGAGCCCCAGGCCTGGGGAGCCCTAGCCCTAAAGCTTAGGGAGCCCCAAGCCTGGTGAGCCCTAGCCCTAAGGCTTAGGGGGCCCCAGGCCTGGGAAGCCCTAGGCTCAGGGAGCCCCAGGCTTGGGGAGCACTAGGCTTAGGTAGCCCCAGGCCTGGGGAGCATAGGCTTAGGGAACCCCAGGCTGGGGAGCCCTAGGCTGAGGGAGCCCCAGCCTGTGGAGCCCTAAGCTTAGGGAGCCCCACGCCTGGGGAGCCCTTGGCTTAGGGAGACCCAGCCTGGGGAGCCCTAGGTTTAGGGAGCCCCAGGCCTGTGGAGCCTTAGGCTTTGGGAGCCCAAGGCCTGGGGAGCCCTAGGCTTAGGGCGCCGCAGGCCTGGGGTTCCCTAGGCTTAGGGAGCCCCAGGCCAGGGGAGCACTAGGCTTAGGGAGCCCCAGGCCTGGGGAGCCCAAGGCTTAGGGAGCCCCAGGCCTGCGGAGCCCTAGCCCTAAGGCTTAGTGAGCCCCAGGCCTGGGGAGCACTAGCGTTAATGCTTAGGGAACACCAGGCCTGGGGAGCCCTAGCCCTAAAGCTTAGGGAGCCCCAAGCCTGGTGAGCCCTAGCCCTAAGGCTTAGGGGGCCCCAGGCCTGGGAAGCCCTGCGCTCAGGGAGCCCCAGGCCTGGGGAGCCCTCGGCTTAGGTAGTCCCAGGCCTGGGGAACTTAGGCTTAGGGAACCACAAGCCTGGGGAGCCAGAGGCTTAGGGAGCCCCAGGCCTTGGGAGCCCCAGGATTAGGGAGACCTATGCTTAGGGATCCCCAGGCCTGGGGAGCCCTAGGCTTAGAGAGCCCCAGGCCAGGGTAGCCCTAGCCCTAAGGTTTAGGGAGCCCCAGGCCCTGGGAGCCCTAGGCTTAGGGAGCCCCACGCCCGAGGAGCCCTTGGCTTAGGGAGACCCAGCCTGGGGACCCTAGGCTTAGGGAGCCCCAGCCCTTTGGAGACATAGGCTTAGGGAGCCCCAGGCCAGGGTAGCCCTAGCCCTAAGGTTTAGGGAGCCCCAGGCCTGGGGAGCCTTAGGCTTAGGGAGCCTAAGACCTGGGGAACCCTAAGGCTTAGGGAGCCCCAGGCTGGGGAGCCCAAGGCTTAGGGAGCCCCAGCCTGTGGAGCCCTAGGCTTAGGGAGCCCCACGCCTGGGGAGCCCTAGGCTTAGGGAGCCCCACGCCTGGGGAGCCCTTGGCTTAGGGAGACCCAGCTTGGGGAGCCCTAGGCCTAGGTAGCCCCAGGCCTGAGGAGCCTTAGGCTTAGGGAGCCCCAGGCCTGGGGAGCCCTAGGCTTAGGGAGCCCCAGGCCGGGGGAGAGCTAGGCTTCAGGAGCCCCAGGCCTGGGGAGCCCTAGCCCTAAGGCTTAGGGGGCCCCAGGCCTGGTGAGCCCTAGGCTCTGGGAACCCCAGACCTGGGGAACTCTAGGCTTAGGGGGCCCCAGGCCAAGGGGAGCCCTAGGTTTAGGGATCCCCAGGCCTGGGGAGCCCTAGACCTAAGGCTTAGTGAGCCCCAGTCATGGGGAGCCCTAGGCTTAGAGAGCCCCAAGTCTGGGGCGCCCTAGCCCTAAGGCATAGGGTGGCCCAGAACTGGGGAGCCCTGGCCCTAAGACTTTGGGAGCCCCAATCCTGGGAGCCCTAAGCTAGGGAGCCCCAGGCCTGGGGAGACCTTGGATTAGGGAGCCCCAGCCTGGAGAGCCCTAGGCTTAGGGAGCCCCAGGCCTGGGGAGACCTTGGCTTAGGGAGCCCCAACCTGGGGAGCCCTAGGCTTAGGGAGCCCCAGGCCTGTGGAGCCTTAGGCTTAGGGAGCCCCAGGCCTGGGGAGCCCTAGGCTTAGGGAGCCCCAGGCCTGGGGAGCCCTAGGCTTAGGGAGCCCCAGGATTGGGGATCCCTAGGCTTAGGGAGCACCAGGCCTGGGGAGCCCTAGGCTTAGGGAGCCCCAGGATTGGGTAGCCCTAGGCTTAGGGAGCCCAAGGATTGGGGATCCCTAGGCTTAGGGAGCACCAAGCCTGGGGAGCCCTAGGCTTAGGGAGCTCCAGGCCTGGGGAGCCCTAGCCCTAAAGCGTAGGGAGCCGCAAGCCTGGTGAGTCCTAGCCCTAAGGCTTAGGGTGCCACAGGCCTGGGGAGCCCTAGGCTCAGTGAGCCCCAGGCCTGGGGAGCCCTAGGCTTAGGGATCCCCAGGCCGGGGGAGACCTAAGCTTAGGGAGCCCCAGGCCTGGGGAGCCCAAGGCTTAGGGAGCCCCATGCCTGGGGAGCCCTAGCGTTAAGGGTACGGAGCACCAGGCCTGGGGAGACCTATGCTTAAGGAACCCCAGGCCTGGGGAGCCCTAGCCCTAAAGCATAGGGAGCCCGAAGCCTGGTGATCCCTAGCCCTAAGGCTTAGGGTGCCCCAGGCCTGGGAAGCCCTAGGCTCAGGGAGCCCCAGACCTGGGGAGCCCTAGGCTTAGGTAGCCCCAGGCCTGGGGAGCTTAGGCTTAGGGAACCCCAGCCTTTGGAGCCCTAGGCTTAGGGAGCCCCACGCCTAGGGAGCCCTTGGCTTAGGGAGACCCAGCCTAGGAAACCTTAGGTTTAGGGATCCCCAGGCCTGGGGAGCACTAGCGTTAAGGCTTAGGGAACACCAGGCCAGGGGAGCCCTAGCCCTAAAACTTAGGGAGCCCGAAGCCTGGTGAGCCCTAGCCCTAAGGCTTAGGGGGCCCCAGGCCTGGGGAGCCCTAGGCTTAGGTAGCCCCAGCCCTGGGGAACTTAGGCTTAGGGAACCACAAGCCTGGGGAGCCAAAGGCTTAGGGAGCCCCAGGCCTGGGGAGCCCCAGGATTAGGGAGACCTATGCTTAGGGAGCCCCAGGCCTTGGGAGCCCTAGGCTTAGAAAGCCCCAGGCCAGGGTAGCCCTAGCCCAAAGGTTTAGGGAGCCCCAGGCCTGGGGAGCCCTAGTCCTAAGGCTTAGGGAGCCCCAAGCCTAGGGAGCCATAAGCTAGGTAGCCCCAGGCATGGGGAGCCCTAGCCCTAAGGCTTAGGGAGCCCCAGGCCTGGGGAGCCCTAGCCCTAAGGCTTAGGGAGCCCCAAGCCTAGGGTGCCATAGGCTAGGTAGCCCCAGGGTGGGGAGCCCTAGCCCTAAGGCGTAGGGAGCCCCAGGCCTGGGAAACTCTGGCTTAGGGGGCCCCATGCCACGGGGAGTCCTAGGTATAGGGAGCCCCAAGCCTGGGTAGCCCTAGCCCTAAGGCGTAGTGAGCCCCAGTCTTGGGGAGCCCTAGGCTTAGAGAGCCCCAAGTCTGGGGCGCCCTAGCCCTAAGGCTTAGGGAGCCCCAATCCTGGGAGCCCTAGGCTAGGGAGCCCCAGGCCTGGGGAGCCCTAGTCATAGAGAGCCCCAGGCCAGGGTATCCCTAGCCCTAAGGTTTAGGGAGCCCCAGGCCTGGGAAGCCCTAGGCTTAGGGAGCCTAAGGCCTGTGGAGCCCTAGGCTTAGGGAGTCCCTGGCCTGGGGAGCCCTAGGCTTAGGGAGCCCCAGGCCTAGGGAGACCTAGGCTTAGGGAGCCCCAGGCCTGGGGAGCCCTAGCCCTAAAGCTTCGGGAGCCCCAAACCTGGTGAGCCCTAGCCCTAAGGCTTAGGGGGCCCCAGGCCTGGGAATCCCTAGACTCATGGAGCCCCAGGCCTGTGGAGCCTTAGGCTTAGGGAGCCCCAGGTCTGGGGAGCCCTAGGCTTAGGGAGCCCCAGGCCTGGGGAGGCCTAGGCTTAGGGAGTCCCTGGCCTGGGGAGCCCTAGGCTTAGGGAGCCCCAGGCCTAGGGAGTCCTAGGCTTAGGGAGCACCAGGCCTGGGGAGACCTAGGCTTAGGGAGCCCCACGCCTGGAAAGCCCTAGCCCTAAAGCTTCGGGAGCCCCAAGCCTGGTGAGCCCTAGCCCTAAGGCTTAGGGGGCCCCAGGCCTGGGAAGCCCTAGGCACAGGGAGCCCCAGGCCTGTGGAGCTTAGGCTTAGGGAACCCCAGGCTGGGGAGCCCTAGGCTTAGGGAGCCCCAGCCTGTGGAGCCATAGGCTTAGGGAGCCCCACGCCTGGGGAGCCCTTGGCTTAGGGAGACCCACCCTGGGGAGCCCTAGGTTTAGGGAGCCCCAGGCCTGTGGAGCCTTAGGCTTAGAGAGAACCAGGCCTGGGGAGCCCAAGGCTTAGGGAGCCCCAGGCCTGCGGAGCCCTAGCCCTAAGGCTTAGTGAGCCCCAGGCCTGGGGAGCACTAGCGTTAAGGCTTAGGGAACACCAGGCCTGGGGAGCCCTAGCCCTAAAGCTTAGGGAGCCCCAAGCCTGGTGAGCCCTAGCCCTAAGGCATAGGGGGCCCCAGGCCTGGGAAGCCCTAGGCTCAGGTAGCCCCAGGCCAGGGGAGCCCTCGGCTTAGGTAGCCCCAGGCCTGGGGTACTTAGGCTTAGGGAACCACAAGCCTGGGGAGCCAAAGGCTTAGGGAGCCCCAGGCCTGGGAAGCCCCAGGATTAGGGAGAACTATGCTTAGGGAGATCCAGGCCTGGGGAGCCCTAGGCTTAGAGAGCCCCAGGTCAGGGTAACCCTAGCCCTAAGGTTTAGGGAGCCCCAGGCCTGGGGAGCCTTAGGCTTAGGGAGCCTAAGACCTGGGGAGACCTAAGGCTTAGGGAGCCCCAGGCTGGGGAGCCCAAGGCTTAGGGAGCCCCAGCCTGTGGAGCCCTAGGCTTAGGGAGCCCCACGCCTGGGGAGCCCTTGGCTTAGGGAGACCCAGCTTGGGGAGCCCTAGACCTAGGGAGCCCCAGGCCTGAGGAGCCTTAGGCTTAGGGAGCCCCAGGCCTGGGGAGCCCTAGCCCCAAGGCTTAGTGAGCCCCAGGCCTGGGGAGCCCTAGCGTTAAGCTTAGGGAGCACCAGGCCTAGGGAGCCCTAGGCTTAGGGAGCCCCAGGCCTGGGGAGCCCTAGCCCTGAAGCTTAGGGAGCCCCAAACCTGGTGAGCCCTAGCAAAAAGGCTTAGGGGGCCCCAGGCCTGGGGAGCCCTAGGCTCTGGGAACCCCAGGCTTGGGGAGCCCTAGCCCTAAGGCTTAGTGAGCCCCAGTCTTGGGGGCCCCTAGGCTTAGAGAGCCCCAAGTCTGCGGCGCCCTAGCCCTAAGGCTTAGCGTGGCCCAGGCCAGGGTAGCCCTAGCCCTAAGGTTAGGGAGCCCCAGCCTGGGGAGCCCTAGGCTTAGGGAGCCCCAGGCCTGGGGAACCCTTGGCTTAGGGAGCCCCAGCCTGGGGAGCACTAGGCTTAGGGAGCCCCAGGCCTGTGGAGCCTTAGGCTTAGAGAGCCCCAGGCCTGGGGAGCCCTAGGCTTAGGGAGCCCCAGGCCGGGGGAGACCTAGGGTTAGGGAGCCCCAGGCCTGTGGAGCCTTAGGCTTAGAGAGCCCCAGGCCTGGGGAGCCCTAGGCTTAGGGAGCCCCAGCCTGGGGAGACCTAGGGTTAGGGAGCCCCAGGCCTGTGGAGCCTTAGGCTTAGGGAGCCCCAGGCCTGTTGAGCCCTAGGCTTAGAAAGCCCCAGTCCTGGGGAGCCCTAGGCTTAGGGAGTCCCAGGCCTGGGGATCCCTAGGCTTAGGGAGCACCAGGCCTGGGGAGCCCTAGGCTTAGTGAGCCCCAGGCCTGGGGAGCCCTAGCCCTAAAGCTTAGGTAGCCCCAGGCCTAGCGAGCCCCAGGCCTGGGTAGTCGTAGTCTTAGAGAGCCCCAGGCCTGGGGAGCCCTAGCCCTAAGGCTCAGGGATCCCCAGGCTTGGGGAGTCATAGGCTTAATGAGCCCTAGGCCTCGGGAGTCCTAGCCCTAAGGCTTAAGGAGCCCCAGGCCTGGGGAACCCTTGGCTTAGGGAGCCGAAGCCTGGGTAGCCCTAGGCTTAGGGAGCCCCAGGCCAGGGGAGCCCTAAGCTTAGGGAGCCCCAGGCCTGGGGAGGCCTAGGCTTAGGGAGCCCCAGGCCTGGGGAGCCCTAGCCCTAAAGTTTAGGGAGCCCCAGGCATGGGGAGCCCTATGCTTAGAGAGCCCCAGGCCTGGGGAGCCATAGCCCTAAGGCTTAGGGAGCCCCAGGCCAGGGGAGCCCTAGGCTTAGGGGGACCCAGGCCTTGGGGAGCCCTAGGCTTTGGGAACCCCAGGCCTGGGGAGCCCTAGGCTAAGGGAGCCCCAGCCTGGGGAGCCTTAGGCTTAGGGAGCCCCAGGCCTGGGGAGCCCTAAGCTTAGAGAGCCCCAGGCCAGCGTAGCCCTAGCCCTAAGGTTTAGGGAGCCCCAGGGTTGGGGAGCCTTAGGCTTAGGGAGCCTAAGGCCTGGGGAGCCCTAAGGCTTAGGGATCCCCAGGCTGGGGAGCCCAAGGCTTAGGGAGCCCCAGCCTGTGGAGCCCTAGGCTTAGGGAGCCCCACGCCTGGGGAGCCCTAGGCTTAGGGGGACCCAGGCCTTGGGGAGCCCTAGGCTTTGGGAACCCCAGGCCTGGGGAGCCCTAGGCTAAGGGAGCCCCAGCCTGGGGAGCCTTAGGCTTAGGGAGCCCCAGGCCTGGGGAGCCCTAAGCTTAGAGAGCCCCAGGCCAGCGTAGCCCTAGCCCTAAGGTTTAGGGAGCCCCAGGGTTGGGGAGCCTTAGGCTTAGGGAGCCTAAGGCCTGGGGAGCCCTAAGGCTTAGGGATCCCCAGGCTGGGGAGCCCAAGGCTTAGGGAGCCCCAGCCTGTGGAGCCCTAGGCTTAGGGAGCCCCACGCTTGGGGAGCCCTTGGCTTAGGGAGACCCAGCCTTGGGAGCCCTAGGCCTAGGGAGCCCCAGGCCTGAGGAGCCTTAGACTTAGGGAGCCCCAGGCCTGGGGAGCCCTAGGCTTAGGGTGCCGCAGGCCTGGGGATCCCTAGGCTTAGGGAGCCCCAGGCCTGGGGAGCCCTAGCCCTAAGGCTTAGTGAGCCCCAGGCCTGGGGATCCCTAGCGTTAAGGCTTAGGGAGCACCAGGCCTGGGGAGCCCTAGGCTTAGGGAGCCCCAGGCCTGGGGAGCCCTAGCCCTAAAGCTTAGGGAGCCCCAAACCTGGTGAGCCCTAGCCCTAAGGCTTAGTGGACCCCAGGCCTGGGGAGCCCTAGGCTCTGTGAACCCCAGCCTGGGGAACTCTAGGCTTAGGGCGCCCCAGGCCAAGGGGAGCCCTAGGTTTAGGTAGCCTCAGGCCTGGGGAGCCCTAGCCCTAAGGCTTAGTGAGCCCCAATCCTGGGAGCCCTAGGCTAGGGAGCCCCAGGCTTAGGGAGCCACAGGCCTGGGGAGCCCTAGGCTTAGGGAGCCCCAGGCCTGGGGATCCGTAGTCTTAGAGAGCACCAGGCCTGGGGATCCCTAGGCTTAGGGAGCCCCAGACCTCGGGAGCCCTAGCCCTAAAGCTTAGGGAGCCCCAAGCCTGGTGAGCCCTAGCCCTAAGGCTTAGGGCGCCACAGGCCTGAGGAGCCCTAGGCTCAGGGAGCCCCAGGCCTGGGGAGCCCTAGGCTTCGGGAGCCCCTGGCCTGGGGAGCCTAGGCTTAGGTAGCCCCAAGCCTGGGGAGCCCCAGGCTTAGGTAGACCTAGGCTTAGGGAGCCCCAGGCCTAGGGAGCCCTTGGCTTAGGGAGCCGAAGCCTGGGGAGCCCTAGGCATAGGGAGCCCCAGGCCAGGGGAGCCCTAGGCTTATGGAGCCCCAGGCCTGGGGAGCCCTAGGCTTAGGGAGACCCAGGCCTGGGGAGCCCTAGGCTTAGGGAGGCCCAGGCCTGGGGAGCCCTAGGCTTAGGGAGCCCCAGGTCTCGGGATCTCTAGGCTTAGGGAGCCCCAGGCCTGGGGAGCCAAGACCTAGGGAGCCCCAGGCCTGGGGAGCCCTAGCCCTAAGGTTTAGGGAGCCCCAGGCATGGGGAGCCCTATGCTTAGAGAACCCCAGGCCTGGGGAGCACTAGCACTAAGGCTTAGGGAGCCCCAGGCCAGGGGAGCCCTAGGCTTTGGGAACCCAAGGCCTGGGGAGCCCTAGGCTAAGGGAGTCCCAGGCCTGGGGAGCCTTAGGCTTAGGTAGCCCCAGCCCTGGGGAGACCTAGCCCTAAGGCTTAGGGAGCCCCAGTCCTAGGAAGCCCCAATTTTGGGAAGCCCTAAGTCTTAGGGAGCCCCAGGCCTGGGGAGCCCTAGGCTCAGGGAGCCCCAGGCCTAGGGAGCCCTAGGCTCAGTGATCCCCAGACCAGGGGAGCCCTAGCCCTAAGGCTTTGGGAGCCCCAAGCCTGGGGAGCCCTAGGCTCAGGGAGCCCCAGACTGGGGAGCCCAAGCCCTATGTCTTAGGGAGCCCCTGTCTTGGGGAGCCCTAGGCTCAATGAGCCCCAGGCCTGGGGAGCCCTAGGCTCAGGGAGCCCCTGGCCTGGGGAGCCCTAGCCCTTAGGCTTAGGGAGCCCCAGGCCTGGGGAGCCCTATGCTCAGGGAGCCCCAGGCATGGGGAGCCTTAGGCTCGGGGAGCCCCAGACTGGGGAGCCCTAGCCCTAAAGCTTAGGGAGCCCCAGACCTGGGGAGCCCTAGGCTCAGGTAGCCCCAGGCCTGGGGAGCCCAAGCCCTATGTCTTTGGGAGCCCCTGTCTTGGGGAGCCTTAGGCTCAGGGAGCCCCAGGACTGGGGAGCCCTAGTCTTAGGGGGCCCCAGGCCTTGGGGATCCCTAGGCTTAGGGAGCCCAGGCCTGAGGAGCCCTAGGCTAAGGGAGACGCAGACCTGGGGATCCCTAGGCTTAGGGAGCCCCAGGCCTGGGGAGCCCTAGGCTTAGTGAGCCCCAGGCCTGGGGAACCCTAGCCCTAAGGCTTAGGGAGCCCCAGGACTGGAGAGCCCTAGCCCTAAGGCTTAGGGCGGCCTAGGCCTGGGGAGTCCTAGGCTCTGGAAGCCCCAGCATGGGGAGCGATAGCCCTACGGCTAAAGGAGCCCCAGGCATGGGGAGCCATAGGCTCAGGGAGCCCCAGCCTGGGGATCCCTAGCCCAAAAGCTTATGGTGCCCCAGGCTTGGGGAGACCTAGGTTCAGGGAGCCGCAAGCTTGGCGAGCCCTGGCCATATGTCTTAGGGATCCACAGGCCTGGGGAGCCCTAGGCGCAGCGAGCCCCAGGCCTGGGGAGCCCTAGGCTTAGGGGGCTCCAGGCCTTGGGGAGCCCTAGGCTTTGGGAGCCCCAGGCCTGAGGAGCCCTAGGCAAAGGGAGACGCAGGCCTGGGGAGCCCTAGGCTTAGGGAGCACCAGGCCTGGGGAGCCCTAGGCTTAGGGAGCTCCAGGTTTGGGGAGCCCTAGGCTTAGGGAGCCCCAGGCCTGGGGACCCCTAGCCCTAAAGCTAGGGAGCCCCAGGCCTGGGGAGCCTTAGGCTTAAGGAACCCCAGGCCTGGGAAGCCCTAGCCCTAAAGCATAGGGAGCCCCAAGCCTGGGAAGCCCTAAGCTATGGAGCCCCGGGCCTGGGAATCCCTAGCCCTAAAGCTTAGGGAGCGCCAGGCCTGTGGAGCCCTATGCTTAGTGAGCTCCAGGCGTGGGGAGCCCTAGCCCTAAGGCTTATGGAGCCCCAGTCCTGGGGAGCCCTAGGCTCAGGGAGCTCCAGGCCTGGGGAGCCCCAGGCTTAGGGGGTACCAGGCCATGGGGAGCCCTAGGCTAAGGGAACCCCACACCTGGAAGCTCTAGGCTTAGGGAGCTCCAAGCCTGGGGAGCCCTAAGCTTAGGGAGCCCCAGGCCTGGGGAGCCCTAGGCTTAGGGAGCCCCAGGCCTGGGGAGCCCTAGGCTTAGGGAGCCCCAACCTGGGGAGCCCTAGCCCTAAGGCTTAGGGAGCCCTAGGCCTGGGGAGCCCTAGCCCTAAGGCTTAGGGAGCCCCAGGCCTGGGGTGCCCTAGCCCTAGGCTTAGGGAGTCCCAGGCTTAGGGAAGCCCAGGCCTGGGGAGCCCTAGTCTTAGGGAGCCCTAGGCCTGGGGAGCCCTAGCCCTAAGGCTTAGGTAGCCCCAGGTGGGGATCCCTAGTCTCAGGTAGCCCCAGGCCAGGGTAGCCCTAGCCCTAAGGCTTAGGGAGCCCCAGGCCTGGGGAGCCCTACGTTCAGGGAGCCCCAGGCCAGGGGAGCCCTAGCCTTAAGGCTCAGGGAGCCCCAGGCCTGCGGAGCCCTAAACTCAGGGAGCCCCAGGCCTGGGGAGCCCTAGGCTTAGGGGGCCCTAGGCCTTGGGGAGCCCTATGCTTGGGGAATCCCAGGCCTGGGAAGCCCTAGGCTAAGGGAGCCCCAGGCCTGGGAGCCTAGGCTTAGGGAGCCCCCGGCCTGGGGAACCCTAGCCCTAAGGCTTAGGCAGCCCAAGGCATAGGGAGCCCCAGGTGTGGGGAGCAGTAGCCCTAAGGCTTAGGGTGTCCCAGGCCTGGGGAGCCATAGGCTTAAAGAGCCCCAGGACTGGGGAGCCCTAGCCCTAAGGCTTAGGGAGCCCCAAGCCTAGGGAGCCATAGGCTAGGGAGCCCCAGGCCTGGGGAGCACTAGCCTTAAGGCTTATTTAGCCCCAGGCCTGGGGAGCCCTAGCTCTAAGGCTTAGGTAGCCCCAGAATTCTACAAGTGCATGTGTGTGTGTGTGTGTGTGTTTAAAAAGGACATGAAGTCAGAAGGACTGCAGAGATTTTGCAAGAGAATGAATTTGGTGTGTGTGTGTGTGTGTGTAAAAAGGACATGAAGTCAGAATCCTTGTAGAGATTCTGGAAGGGTGTATGTGTGTGTGTGTGTGTGTGTGTGTGTGTGTATAAAGGACACCAAGTCAGAAGCACTCTAGAGATCCTGCAAGGGTGTGTCTTTGTGTGTGTGTGTGTTTAAAAAGGACACGAAGTCAGAAGTACTCCAGAGAATCTGCAAAGGTGCTTGTGTGAGTGTATGTGTGTGTAAAAAGTTATGAAGTCAGAAGGCCTCCAGAGATTCTTCAAGTGTGTGTGTAAAAAGGACACGAAGTCAGAATCCCTCTAGAGATTCTGCAAGGATGTGTGTGTGTGTGTGTGTAAAAAGGACACTAAGTCAGAAGCTCTCCATAGATTTTGCAAGGGTGTATGTGTGTGTATAAAAAGGACACCAAGTCAGAAGCCTCTATAGATTCTGCAAAGGTGGGTGTATGTGTGTGTGTGTGTGTTTGTGTGTAAAAAGGACACGAATTCAGAAGCCCTCCAGAGATTCTGCAAGGGTGTGTGTGTGTGTGTGTGTGTGTGTGTGTGTGTGTGTGTGTGTGTTAAAAGGACATGATGTCAGACGCCTTCCAGAGATTCTGCAAGGGAATGGGTATGCGTTTCAGTGTGAGTGTGAGTGTGTGTGTGTGTGTGTGTGTGTGTGTGTGTGTGTGTGTAAAAAGGACCCGAAATCAGAAGCCCTGTTTGTGAGCCCTGGCTCTGTTCCTTAGTGGTCCTTATCTCTCAATTTTGGACTCCCAGATACCTGAGGGTGTCATGGTTCTGTGTTGGGGTTCTAACGGCAAGGACAGCAGCTAGGCCCCACCAGGCACTCCAAAGGAGAAAGATGACACTTTCTGGTCCCCTAGATAGTTCGTATCGGAAACCCACAGGGGCGGTTTTGCTGTGTTCTGTGGGGTCACTGTGAGTCAGAATCGACTCAGTGACAGTGAATGTGGATGAGTGTTTGAACACCTTCCTTTCATCCTCTGTGCAGGCAGCTCTGTTTTAGAGGAGTTAGGCCAGTCCCATGTATTAGACTCTCCTTCAGAGCAACTGGGCAGGTGTGTGTTTGCGTGTTTCTAAGGTCATCTTGTTTTTCTCATTCAAGGAATGTGGAGAGCAGCGGTCTTCAAATCGGTTTAAAGAGAGAAAGGGGATAAAAAAGAGAACAAAGAAAAAGAGGGTGAAAAAGGATTGGAGGGGAGGGGCTCTGAGGAGAAGAGGGTGTTGCTCAGGCTTCTAAGGCTGTCAATCAGCCTGGTAGCCAGCTGTGAGCTTACCTGGTGTACCTCCAAGATCCCAGAATCCCTAGTTGACAGTGGAATTTGCATAGCGAACTGGCTCATTGAGCCGAGCCGGAGGCCTCTGTCTGCAGCAGAGACCAAGCCCTGTGCGGCACCTCCTGCTCCCATCTGCAAGCAGTGGGGTCCAGATGCGGGTCCTGCGGTCTGCTTCCTGTTGTAAAAGGCAGGGTTGGGACAAGTAGCCTTCTACTGAGTCTCTCCCCCATCTACCCAGTCGACCCCCTTACCTGGGGGAGCAGGTTCCAGGCTTGCTGTGGCCAGCTAATAGCAATTAGTAGGCATAGCGCTAATGAAGAGAGGGGACAGCTGGGCAGAGGGCCTAAACCTGCTGAGCGCCACGGCCCCTGAGACACTGGCGAGCTGTTGGCTCCCAGCTCCTTGTCCCTGACTCTTACCTGCCTCCCTCTCTCGAGTTCACTCTTGAATTTCAGTCTCCATCCAATCTCACCCAGCCTTGCTGCCTGACTGGAGAGGGAGCCTGGAGGCTGTTAGAATGGCGCTGCTCAGGCTCTTTGGGCTAAAGAGTCTGACGTGGGCCAGCAACTCCATGAAGTTCCCTCCCTCAGGCAGTTTTCTGCCCCTCCATCCCACTTAGTCTCCCTGCAGGCCTGGCCCTGGGCCCTGACTTTCCACTTGCTTCCTCATCCAACATGTGGTGGGCTAGCTCTTGCCAAGTACACACATGGGTGAAGACATGAGAGATCCCACTCTCTCCTGGAAACCAGGTCTGTAAACAAGGCCACAGCTGAGGCCTGTTCTTACCCAAATCATGTGCATCCTTCTCTCTGCCCTCTGCCCTGGGGTAGGGACAAGAGCTCTGGGAAGACCGGCCACCCCATCGCTATGGGGCATGTCCTGACGGTGCTGGTGCACAGAGCACTGGGCAAGCAGGGCTCCCTACAGGACCTTGCGCCGTGTGGGGCTACAGAAGGGGAGAAAGGCAGAAGAGTGCTGTCAGGAGCCAGCTGCACTCTGGCAACGTGGGGTCCTCTGGGCTGGGCCACTGAGGTGGGGTGCTAAGTCTGTGCTCCACTCTCCCTCACCCTCTCCCTCTCCCTCTCCCCAGGTGTGTGGTTGTGCTCTTCAACCCCCAGAAACACAAGCAGCACCACATCCACAACAGCTCCAGGTAAATGGGCTCTGGGGCTTTGGGGAGTGCCACCTTTCCCCAGGGACGGCCAGAGGGGTGCCACCTGCTTCTCTGTGGCATTGGGCCCTGTTGGGCCCCAGGCATGCGAGGGAAGCAGCACAGGGACGGCGGGTTTGCTGCCCTTGTTTTGAGAGGGGACTGTGAGAGGTCAGACCTGGGCCAGGCTGCCAGTGCCCCTCTTGAGCCTGCCCGATTCCTCTCAGGAAAACCATCACTGCCCTTGCCTTCTCTCCTGATGGCAAGTACCTGGTCACCGGTGAGATGAGTGAGGAAGGACGCTCAGGCACTGCAGAGGGGGTGGCCTGGCCTTAGCAGAGAGTGACAGCCTGCGGCCCACATAGGACTGGTGCCAATTTTGACTTTCTGTACTGGTGTCCACTTTGGGTGTTTGGTCTGCCCTAGAGCAGTGTTCTTAGGCTGTAGCCTGCATCAGAAGTGTCATGGTCACCCCTTAGTACAGACTGCTGGCTCTGGGGTTCTGCAGGTCTGGGGTGGCTCTCTTCAGTTTGCAATGCTAACAAGTAGTTCCCGGTGAGGCTGAAGCTGCCAATTTGGGAACCACATTTTGGAAAACACCTCCTTAAAACATTCCTTATCCCTGGAGTCCCCCTGCTGGTCACAGTGTGGAACAGGACTGCCCTCCCATAGACTTGCCCTGTGAGTCTGTGAGAGCAAACCGCAGGAGTGGTGGTTCTTGCCCATCCAAATCACGCCAGGAGCCCGTCCCTGAGAGTCCCTGTTCCCCAACACTGATCACATTCCCTCCGGGGGTGTCCTTGATTCATGTGCAGGCGCATTAGGTTAGGTGTCCTTCATTTTTATGCAGGCTCTTTTCCAGTGGCTGGGAGGGCCAGGCCTCCGTGGATGGGGAGGGAGCTGGCTGCCTCTGGCCTTTACTTCGGGGTCTAAGGTCCCTGCAGAGTGGACACATGCCTGCTGTGCGGGTATGGGATGTGTCGGAGCGCAGCCAGGTGGTGGAGCTTCAGGCGCATAAGTATGGTGTGGCATGTGTGGCCTTGTCACCCAGCGCCAAGTACATTTTCTCAGTGGGCTACCAGCATGACATGATCGTCAATGTCTGGGCCTGGAAGGTTAGTGGGCTGCTGGCCTCAGGACAGGCGGGGCCAGGAGGGGAGCCAAGAAATTGCTGACCGGTGGCCTTCACTTCCGCCTGCTGGCCTCAGTCCCTTTCTAGAGAACTCTGAGCAGAAAGGAGCAACTGGGTATCTAGGATGCTGAAGAAGGGGCAGAAGGAGAGGTCAAGTTCACAGCTTGTCTAACCTACTTCAGTGTGTAAGTTTCTTTTCCCTCAGCTCCTAGAAGCAGAGCCTTGATTTCCCTTGACTTTCTCTCCAGAAAAACATTGTAGTGGCTTCCAACAAGGTGTCTAGTTGGGTGACAGCAGTATCCTTCTCTGAGGACTGCAGCTACTTTGTCACTGCAGGCAACCGGCACATCAAATTCTGGTACCTCGATGACAGCAAGACCTCAAAGGTGAGGCAGCAAGTAGCCACTAGGGTGGGGTCTGCTCAGATCTGTTCCACCTGCGCCCCCTTCTGCATGCTCAAAAGCCCCTTGGAAGTCTCAGCTGGGCCAGGTGCTATGTCAATCTGCAAGGGAAGCCTTCTCCCTCTCTCCCCAGGGCCTGCTTTCCAGGGGATAGCCTGCAGGGTGGGTGGGTGGCACCTGTGGTGGGTCTCCACAAATGAATGCCACTGTGCCCCTGATGGGCCGCTCTGGGCTGCTGGGGGAACCTGCGGAACAACCTGTTCACTGAAGTAGCCTGTGTATCACATCCTCAGGGCAGCTGTGCGAGTTCAGTCACCAGCGACTGTTGGACAAGTGGGTGGAGCTAAGGGTAAGTGAATGCTTTGTTGGCACCCTCCCGTCTGTCACCTCCGGGCTCCGGGGCACCTGAGTCTGCATGCACGCTGGGGGAGGCCCCAGGCGGAGGAAGGTGTTTGGGAACCTCTCTGCTCCCTCGTGCTCTCTGTCTCTGCCTCTTCCTCTGCTTTCCTCTTCTGCTCAGCACACAGACAGCATCACAGTAAGTGTGCTGGCCCTGTCCGCTGCCTCTGCTGCCTTTCTCTTGGCCGGCCTTTTCTGGGTGTGTCTTTGTCCAAACCTCAGGTGCCTTATAAGGCTTGCTGACTCCTTCCCCCTAATTGCACAGGGCTGTGAGCCCTCTGGCCAGCTGCTGTTAGAGGGAGGGGCATTGAGGGGCTCCAGCCAGGGCAGCTGGCCTGCCTTGCGCTTGTCCTTGCCTCTTGGCTCATGGCTGTTGAGGTGTCGGGTGAAGGAGTGGGCAGACGCCCTTGCTGACTGGGGCTTCTGTGCTCACAGACCACAGTGGCCCACTGCATCTCGGTGAGCCAGGACTACATCTTATGTGGCTGTGCTGATGGCACCGTGCGCCTTTTCAACCCCTCCAACCTGCACTTCCTCAGCACGCTGCCCCGGCCCCATGCCCTGGGGACAGACATTGCCAGCATCACAGAGGCCAGGTGTGCGGTGTGGGTGGGCCCCTGAGTCCTGTCAGAGCCCCACTCTGTGCCAGGCCATCCCTGGCATGCTGCAAGGAGAGGAGGGCACACATAGACCTCTGGGAAGACCCTTGCAGTCAAGCACAGGTGGGTCCTTTAGCATTTGTTGCTCACTGTGGGCAACCGTGGTAATCTGAGTCTGCAGTGTGGTAATGCATTGTCCTGTAAAGACCACAGCTAGGACAGACGGGCAGTTCCTTAGAGTGTCTGAGAGAGACTGGAAACCTGACGGAGCAGGCCTTTCTCCCTCAGGGTGGTCCTGGGTAGCAGCTGCGGTAGGAGGGTCTTATTGTAGCCTCGGGCCTTGGGTTGGGTGATTGCAGGAAGTGAAGTTTTGCTCTGGTTTCAGTGCTGTCAGGAAGCGGGGCAGTTCTGCAGTTGGGTATATTAATTTCTCTTTCAGGGCAGGAGGGGGCTAAATCTGCAATTGGCAGGAAATGATATATGACCATGATTGTGGTTTGCACAGTGCCCTTCCTTGTCCTCTGACGTGAGTCTAGAAGGGCCTGACATCTGCTTGGCTGCATCACGGCCACACACTGTCCCCGCCTGACGTTGGGGGCTATGAAATAGCTTTTGTTCTTTTGGAGAGCCCCATGGCAAGGAATGCCAGGCCAGCCGCTGCGTTCTTTCTCCAGTGACTGCTGGCCAACCTGCTGCTCCTCCCTTTAGTGCCCCATTTCATTAGCGCTCACTCACCAGTTTGCCCTGTCTGCCCAGGACACCCCGCTCCCCTCTTTCCTCAGTCGCCTTTTCGCTGGAGTGGCCAATGCGAAGTATCGGGACACCATCGCCTTGACCTTTGATCCTGCAAATCAGTGGCTGTCTTGTGTGTACAATGACCATTGTACTTATGTCTGGGATGTGAAGGACCTTAAGAAAGTGGCAAGGTGTATTCAGCTCTGTATCATTCCTCCTGCATCTGGAGTGTAGAGGTACGTGGGCCAGGTCTGCTGAGACTGACCGTGTTTCCTGGGCTACCATTAGGAGCTGGGGTTCCTCAAGTGTAGAATTTGTTTCCTCCAGCACCCTTGCTCCCCCAGCAGTGGCCCTGGGTCCCTTCATATCTGTTAATTGGCTCTCAGGATGCGAGGGGATATTAGTGCTGACTCATCTCAGACGTTTTTCAGTATGCCCCTGTGCAGTCTTAGCTTGGCCTCTTTGGACATGTTCCTGAACTTGACCAAACCTTAGTTTCTGCAATTGTGAAATGACATACCTGATGCATTTGATTTTTACGAAAAGGAGACAATGTAAGTGGGATATTTAGAATGCCTAGTACTTACTAGTGCTTCGTTAATGTATATTCCTTTACTTGTTAAAGACAAGAGCTAATCATTATGACTTGCTTGCTATGGGATAAGCCTGGGGCTAAGTCTTGACCAGCCTTTTCTCTACTCTCATTCCGTCCCATCTCTGTGGGCAGCCAAGGTCTGACCCGGGTCCCTCTGGTCCTTGTGCTCCTCCAGGTCTACCCTGAGGTGAAGGACAGTCAACAGGCCTGCCTGCCCCGAGCTCCTTTATGACCTGCTCTTCTGACAGCACCATCCGCCTGTGGAATACAGAGAGCTCTGGGGTGCATGGCTCCACCCTGCACCGAAACATCCTCAGCCACGTGAGCCTGGTGCCCCCACACAACAGTCTCAGGATCTGGGTCTCCAGACCAGACTGTTCCAGATGTTGTTTGGCTAAACTCTGACAAGGATGTCCTCTTGGCCCGCATTTCTCTCCCTGACAGGTGTCCTGTGTCAGGCCTTCCTCACCCACCTCTTCTCCTGACCTGTTTCACTAGTACCTCATTAAAATCATCTATATGGATGGGAACATGCTGGCCCTGCTGGACACCGAGCCGCCTGGGGGAGACAAAGCCGATGGGTCCCTGATGGACCCCCATGTGGGCATCCGCTCTATGTGCATCAGCCCCAACGGGCAGCATCTAGCATCAGGGGACCGTATGGGCACGCTCAGGTAAGGCCATTTGTGGAGTGCAACCCGTTGCCTCCAGGGGACAGGATGGGGGAACTTTAGGCCCCCAAGGACAGAGGTTCAGGAGGGTTTAGCTGAAAAGGGTTGGGGACAAAATTTATTATCTTCAAGGGAAAGATACTAACTTGACAATGAAGAAACGGCAAAACCCACCCTTAGCCAAGTCATTAAGGTTAACATCCCGTGGCAGCAGCATGAATCTGGTGAGAGGGTACACTGAGAGGCTTCAAAATGTTCCCAGAAAATGTTATGACTCTTAAGAACTCCCAATAAAATGTTGAACAACAACCAACGTTGATGGAAAGTTTCTTTTAGTTCTGTTTTTCCATGTAGCCTCCTCCTAGCATTGTGTCTGGTATTCTTGACCCAAATGTATAAGGAACTTAGGATAGTCATGAGGAAACATCAGGCAAACTTCATTTGAGGTACACCTGCCAGAGTAACTTATCATACTCTCCCAGGTGTCACGGTAGGAAAGACAAGCAAAGACTGAAAGCCGTTCTAGACTGGGACAGATGACACCCATGTGCCGTGGGGGCTCCTAGGATCCTGGAGCAGAAGAAGGACATTCATGGGATAAACAAACTCATTGGCATTGGGTTGATTCCAACTCAGAGCAACCCCCGCTGGTGACATTTAAATAAAGTCTAATAATGTTGTACCAGTGTGACCTCCGTGGTCCTTATCACTGTGTACTGTAGTACATAAAACATTAATACGAAGGGAGACCAGGTGAGAGAGTTGAATGTGACATATCTTGACTCATTTTTCTAAGTCTAAAAGTTCAACCCAAAAGGTAAAGTAAAACAGCTCTTGATGGAGAGGAAAAGGTGGAAGGGGGTGGGTGATGATTCTTTCCCCCGCTGCCTGGCACTGAACGGCCTCTCCTCTCTTCTCATTTTGCAGGGTCCATGAATTGCAGTCCCTGAGTGAAATGCTGAAGGAGGAGGCCCATGAGTCAGAGATTCTGTGCCTGGAGTACTCGAAGCCAGACACAGGTACCTGGCCCTGGCCTAGAATGGCCTTGAGTGAGCCCCTCCAGTCTGTCCAGAGCCACTGATACTTGTCCTGCCTCTTGACTATGGGGCTGATCGTTCTTTTGGCTACCAAAAGAGTTAGTGATCCTTCTTGATGTCTCTGAAGGCTTTGGGGAGGACTGCATCTCAACTCTGCCCGACTCCATGGCTCATGTGGCTTAAGGATGTGGGGCTCAGTTTCTCTGGGTGCTCTTTGCTGGGCACTCATCAGCTGACGGAGTTCATCCCATCCCAGGTCTGAAGCTGCTGGACTCAGCGAGCCGGGACCGGCTGATCCATGTGCTAGACGCAGGGCGGGAGTATAGCCTGCAGCAGACGCTGGACGAGCACTCCTCCTCCATCACCGCTGTCAAGTTCGCAGGTGTGGGCAGAGCACTTAGACACACTCTGCCACCTACCACCCCTGCAACCTGCCTGCCACGCCCAACACTCCATAGATTCTGAAAGGGTGTGTGTATGTGTGTGTGTGTGTGTGTGTGTGTGTAAAAAAGTCATGAAGACAGAAGTCCTCCAGAGATTCTGCCAGTATGTGTGTGTGTGTGTGTGTTTGTAAAAAGGACACCAAGTACGAAGCTCTCAAGAGATTCTGCAAGGATT